>NW_024962271.1:14265485-14666170 GCF_019238085.1 Lagopus leucura
CCCCACCTCTTGTTACATAGAAGTTACTACATTTAGATACCATTTAAACGTGAAAAAAGAATTGCCTCTGGGCTTCGTTTCTCTGTGGAGAAGACTTGAAGATGACACAAGCAGCCCAGGTCCACTCACCAGAAATACTAGAAAACAATACTGCCAGTTTGATTTCACTCTCTTCAACACCAATGCCTGAGATTACTGAGCGACTGAAAACTAGCCTGGACAAAGGTGTGGCTTTCATTTCTAGCATGCCACAGATGGTATAACAGTGCTCAGCATGGTCACCTATAGCATGAAGGTACTGAAATGATAAGCAATAACTGAGTAATCAATCACAATGGCCACCATAGGCATACCTGAGATGGTATACCACCGTTGGTTCATGTATTACCCTCAGCTGGCACAGTTTCCAGAATTCCAAAGTGTAAGAACAGGTTTGCCTACCTCAGTCTCAAGGAGCTGCAGGAAATGGCACCCAGCATGCAAGCACTGTAAGCTGGCTTCCACTCAAGTCTTCTCTGCAACCTCTTTCTACCTACTAACCTTGTCATTTTGTATTCTTACCTGAACAGAGTTTCAACAACAGCAAAGCAGGCACCACACCTCCTGCTGCTTCTGATGCTTTTGCAACACAGTTTCATCTACACTTAGCATCTGTATAGACACAAACCCTTCTTGTTTCCTTTCTCATATTCACACTTCTCCATACATGGCACAAACTTCTACCAACAAAGATAGTGGGATTAAAGCCTCAATCAACATCTGCCTGGAGTTCTGCCATAAATTCCAAACACAGTAAGCCTTCAAAGCAACATGCAGCTAATAAATAAATACAGGATAACTATTTTTAAAGCTATCTGAAGATATCCATTTTCATCCTTGGTTGCTGGGAATTTGAAATTTCAATAAATAATACTACTCTGTCCTCATTACAACTCTATGGTGACCAGTGTGATGGCAAAGTCAGGGAGCTGCATAGCCACATACACCTCTTAGGGAAAAAATTCCAGTTGATTACATTCTTCCATTCAACAACTTTTAAATTCACCATATTCTTTCACAGTTACACGGAGAGGGTGTACATTTAGCTTAGATGAAGCTAACCTGCTGTTGCTGGTTCAGTAACCAGTATAATATAAATACAGAAACAAAGCAATGGTTGTCATGGATTGTCTGTCCCAGGGACAGCTCGTACAGCATCAAAAATATTGCTGTGACTCAGCATCATCAGAAACTTTACACTTCCGAAACAGTTTATACCTTATTTATTTCCTTGCCTCATTTTAACTGGACCTGGGCCTTTGTGTCACAAAGTAAACAAAACTACCTAAAAGTTTAGTTTTTCCTAGGAAAGAATGCCTTCTGCCAAGACAAAGACCTGTCCAACCCACATCACTTGAGGATTTTATGACCATATTTGATTAATTATTTCTCAGATAGAAGTTTGCAGCCCTAGCTTGTTTGTATGCTTTCCAACTACGGTATCTATAGCATCTAATTCGGGTAATGCATTACGCATAAAAGAGGAGAGCGTGGTTCAGGCCACCTAAATGTCACAGCAATCAGGTCACAGCTTTTATCTTCAAAAGCACGGTCTGTTTTAATAAGAGAGTGCTGAAATGTGCACAGGACCAGAAGTTAGTCTTGTGTGAGACAAAAGAAGCCCAGTCCAGCAGCATAAGAACTGCAGTTTCTGGACTTACTTCACAACTGTATTATGTGTCAGGGAACCGACCAATAAGAAACACTTGCAGAGAAAAAGCAGGTTGCTTTTCTGTTTAAATTAACCCCTATGGAAGAGGCCACCAGAAAGCAATAATAAACAAAATGCAGAAAAATTACAAACCTTGCAGATCACCTTAGCATGTGTCTGTGTGTGTTATTCACAAGTCTGTCATTATACAAAAGATAAGATTCAGGAAACCTGAAATATTTGCAACAACAACAACACCACAATAATAATCCATATTCTGTCAACCTTTTACATATATTTCAAGCAGGATTACAACAGCGTAGTGCCTCACACACCACATAGGCTGCTGGCTGTCAGTACAGCTCACAGAACAACTCACCACAGCCTGAAAGAAAATGCTGGACACACCTCCTGAACTCTAAGTTTCAATATGGTACTACCAGCATTTCCTTTTTTTTTTTTTTTAATTTAAGCACAAGCTCTCTCTCGCAGTATTCTATATGACCCCCCACTCTCTCTTACCTCTGTTTCAAGGACAAATTTCAATAGCAATGTGATCTTTAGCACTGGCTCTATTGACTGTAATGCATGGTACTGCTCTATTTACTCAACTACCTCACTGTTTGTAGTGCAAGCTTAACCAGTTGTAGAACAGCCAATGCCTTTAACATTAAATGTTTTTTTTCTGTTATTCTTCCCTTTTCTTTTTATAAGTTCTTTTTGCAGTAATAACCAAGGAAAGAAAAGGAAGTATAAAAAGACGACGTATATATCATCCACAATTATCTTTTCTTCTAGATTCTTTCATACTTCTGCCTCACCTTTAACCTGTACAGTAAGAATATAATACACTTTGACTGTCCTGAATAACAGACTTGAGATCCATTAAGTATTTTTGCTTATAAAAGAATCCAAGTAATCCTTGCACAAACTTACAAACATGAGCAAAAAAGGTAAAACTTCCATGAAACTGCTTCAAGTTTTCCCTTTCTTGTTCAACATGCCATTATGAAAGCAAAAATGAGAAGCAGACCTCTAAGCCAGCTAGCCTTTAGCCTCTGAAATGTTGAAGTCACAGACTGAAGCAACAAGGCCACGCATCAAATATTAAGTTTGATAAAAGGACAAGTGAAAATAAGCAAAATAATTACCTCTGAGATTTGAGCAGTCCACTTACATTGGGCTTTCCAAGGGATTCAAACCTACCCAATGCAGAACAAGAACATGAATGGTAGCGTTATTTAAATGCTGTTTAATCTCAGAGAACTGCATTCTCTTTCCCAGGTAGCTTTTTGCTTATGGAACTCTGTGACTGAGCAGACTCAATAGGAACTGTACAGAATACGAAGCAAACCACACAGCTCCTTGTGATCAGTTATTTCTATCCGAGGTATGAGTGTAGCAGTGGGAGATGATTCATATTCTCTTGTATTTCTTTATGTATATCACAATTGCAGCAGCTTTCTTCTTCTGCCTTAGATATTTACCTGATGTCCTTCAACAATCTTTACAATAAGCAGAAGTTCATCGTGTAACGATTTGTGATACAAGGAATAACAGTCCTGAAATTAAGTTTCCTTCCAATATTTTAGCACTAACAATATCCCCTTCTGAGTACATTTTGCCCCTCTCTTGTATGGCACAGTAGCCATGGGAAACAAAAACTCAAGAGTTTTCAAACTGAAGTGATGGCTTTTTCTTCTTTTCACAAGCTACAAATGCTCACAAACAGTGAGCACATTGAAGTTTCAATTCCCAATAATTTCCTTGTAATATTTACCTTACATACCACAGAGTTCACAGCATGTGGATTTAATGAGCAAGGGACAGATAAGTAAAGCAGTTGCTTATAACAACACAAAACAGAGGTTACCATATAGAAGTATATTGGAGTAAGCTGTGAACAGTTTAAGGAATACCAGCACATTTATCAGAGCAATGCAACAAGGTTTCCAGAGCAAATGTGGCTTCAGATCCTGTATCTACTGAGGATACATACACAAAATTGCCTTTCTAAGTATTGATATTTTCCTGGCTTGAAATGAGCATGTAGCTGGCAGAAATTGATGAAAAAGATGAACAACAATATGGTATCCTTGCAGTCTTCATGAAAAGCAGCAACTGTTATGGAAAAATATATTTCTAGAGCAATAGAGGGAATAAGATTTACAACAGGGAAGAAAAAAAGACCATTTGCCAAGATCTATATGAGGACAACACCAAATCACTAAACTTGCAAAGAATTTTAAAAGCAGCAAAGTAAGTTAGTTGAGACCAATGCAATTAACACATCCATAGGTTTTCAATTCATTGTTCCCATTTTTTTTGCTAAAGATTTCTAACACAAGATTTGTTAGAAATCTTGTGTAACAAGATTTGTCTAAGATAAATCTTTCATTATTCTACTGAATTTCAAATACATATAGAAGTCCTACTTCTGGGGAATAAAATTACATGGCATCAGCTTTTTCCTCTCTCACTTGAGGATGCTAAAATGGCCCTAGATTAAAACTTGCTTGCTGCAGTAAGCATTTCACCACGCAGTTTCACATAACATACCAGACACAGAGATCCACAGCCACTTAGATTCTGTGATGCTTTGTTAATAATCTTAAATTATTTTATATTCCATTTTCCTAATTACGATCCTGTCAGCTGTAACTATTCCACTTGTACGCAGTACTTCCATATTAGCCTGCTGGTTTTAGCTTCACCAGAAAGACTGCCAAACAGATAGAGGAACAGAGAGAGGCATCACTCACATTCATAAGCTTTAGATGGCAACAATTTGCTAAGGAGAGGCCACAGATACAAGTGAGAGAAAAGACAGTGTTTCTATTTATGTTTCTAACTGAAAGACACAGAAGCTCTAATTTTAACCACAAGAAGCATAAAACAATACAGAGCTGCCACTATGTAAATAGTTACTCCTGAACAAATCAAATCACAATCAGCATTTTTATGGCACTGGCCACAACTCTGCTCTGCTGGCAACATCAACTCCTGTCAGCATCTGTAACTGTGTCACTCTTAAACCTAAACATTCAGCAGGGAAGTGCTGCTAACACTCTGACAGAAGTGTTGCTCTCATTTGGAAGCATCCAGCCACACAAGACCTGCTGCATATTAACCTGAGGGTGCTTTTGTTTTAATAAAAATTCTGTGCAAACCAACACACTGATGCAAGAACAGCACAGCCCTCCCCCAAGCTGTGACAAGGGCCAGATTAAGCGCCAGTGCAGGTTTGCAGACATTGGAGTATCCACAGAGAATTTTCTAAACTGCTTCCATGTTAACATGTAAGGACTGGTAGAACCACTGCATGTATTTATTATTAAAATAGTGGAATCCAAGTCCTTTATTCTTCTTCTATTATCCTTCTGACAATTTTGAAAGCCCTGAAAATAGTTCATTAACACATTTCCAAGGACTTTTTCAGTAACTACTTATGGCAAGTAATAAAACAAAGTTCAAGAATTTTGAGGATCACATAATCACCACCAGCAATGCTTTCATCAACAAGCTTCCACCCTGTACTTTACCATCTTCCAGAGGCTTTTTAAAAGTTGCAAATACAATTTCAAGAGAAGTCCCAGTATTTGGTGTAACACAGCAGTGAGGACACTGCAAACTGCTAGGGATACAGCTCTAAACATTGAACAAAATCAGGCACTTCAAGCCACTCTGAGCAGCCTTTCTCCACACCTGTAATTGTAGTGTTTATTTTCTATATATTCTCATCCATCTCATCCCAGTGAGAGAATTAACATTAATGCTTATCTTCATTGGAACAAGCAGCAGCATCCACTGCCACAAGCAGCCTGCTCAGGTCAAATCATTCACCCCTAATGAATACTGCCATCTTCCTTCTCTTAAAATGAAGGGAGAAGATAGCCCATCTCACTGGGAATACCACATTTTTATGCTTTCAGAGAAATTAATACACAGCTTTAGACAAATTTCTTTATTTAATCCTCTGGTCATTCTAAAGTTAAATGCACCTGAACAAAGCTAGGTTTAAATACTCTAGGAATTCAGATAAAAGTTACAGCCTTCAGCTGGCTTTGTCCCATAAAAGCTAACAGAGCACAAATGCTGTTAACAACAAATGCACACACATTACGCATATTTATGCATGCATTATAGATATAAAACACAGAGATTGTTTCTTCTATTAACTCTCAACTGTTTAAGAGAGCAGATTTCAGTGCTTTAATGATAACTCAGGGGGAGTTGAGTAGCACAGAGAATTTGTAGTAGTAAAAAAATCTTTTACCTAGCCCACTACAGAGTTAACAGAATCACTAGAGCTCTTTCACTTGCTGTCCATTTTCATTACTAAACAGCAAAACTCCAAACTGCAGAGGCCTGAAGCTACAGGAAGCATTACCACACCCTTACTTCCCCAACATAAAGACTGACAGTATTCCAGTATAAGGTGTCAAACCATTTAACTAATGCTCAGTTAAATTTATCAGACAGAACAGGAAGCTGTTAGATGCTAACACAAATTAAGAACAACACATAAGACTGTACGTCTCAGCCATCCTCCAGGAGCAGGGCTTTGTGTCTCACCTGCTCTGACAACCTGAAGGCCACCTTCTGTCTTTCAGGGGATCCTCATCACTTCTTGTCGACACAAAACCAAGGCCACACTACAAACTGCTTGGCATCCTACCTGCCTTAAAGCATTTCTCTCATTTCACCCGCATGCTTGCCCTCACCTTGGCACTGTGGCTGTCCTCAAACTATCTATCTGCTGCACTGCTCAGGAAGATCCACTCCAGAGCTGGTATTCAACTCAGAACTGCGTCCTGCTCCATTTGCAGCCCCCAAACCCCGTGTACTATCAGAATGCAGGGGAGAGAGGTCCATGTGAGAACCACTAAGTGAAAGGTGCCACAAAGTTTTTGTGCAACTGCAGCTTGAGAGCACGATGTGGGGGCAGAAATACTTTAAGCTGGCATCACCATCAAACAAGCTGGATCATGAAAGAAGCCGAAGGGTGTAGTTTCACGGGATGTAAGCTTGGACAGCAAAGCAGTTTAGAAGATCCCACCCTATCTGCTCATTTCAGTGATCCTGATCATAGCACAGCTTCACAAAAAGCTTTACTGTTACAACAAAGAGGATGGCAAATTATGACATGGGGAGAAAAAGCTGGCTTCACTGCTGAAGCCAAGTCTTGTGAAACTACACCCTAAATATTTGCTGTGGAAAGAACAGCCTGCTCAGTAACACTTGCCAAAGGTTTCTCAAACACCTGCTCCAAAACTTCCAGACTCAGACCCAGCAAATACTCCAACATATAGACTCTAGCAAGTGTTACATTGGGCCAATACAGTCACCAAATAATCTCACACTGGAAGACCAGACACAGCACCAAATAAAGAAATAAAATTTAGGCTATTATCAGTTTCAATAAAATGTCTTTGAACACAGACAAATATTTATATGCTTCTTTGTTCTTGAGTTAGCTATACTTAAGGTGGCCAAAAACAAAACAACATGAATTAACCTTCTAATCCAGGAGAACAGCCCAGCATTACCACTAACATACATATGAATCTCCTTTTTTCGTGTCCTGTATTTTTTGGGTTCATATTTATTTTGATTGGCAGTCAGCACACATTTTCAGGCTTCCTTCTCCAGTCTGAAGCCTAAGAGGTGCATTAAAAAAATATATATTTAAAAAAAAATCATTTATCCAAAGTGAAAGTGTGACAGCTGGAAAGAAGGAGCCAAGAACAGTTTCTGCTAGCATTTTGAGAAGAGGAGGCTGCAGAACAAGTTTCTCTTTAAAAAGTTGTAACCGGTTTATCAGGTTAGAGGAATTCAGTGGTTCTTCTACCTCTTCCCCCATTTCTTTCCCAATGCTCACCTAACCAGCTTGCTTCTTGCAGAATTTCTTGATACTTCAGAAAATAAACTGCTCCTGCAGCTGAGGTGAACTATCAATAAGCATTCAAACAGGCTTTAGAGAACTAGTACCTTGTTATCACCTGATGAAGTGACAGCCTCTCACTAGTTTTACTTTATGCACAGTTTAGTGAAGAAGGGCAAAATGAACAGGTTGGTCATTCTATGTTTAAGAATCCAAACCAAATGCATCACTAACATACTGCATCCAACACAGTGTGATGAAAGATCAGCAAGACTAGGACAGCCTTGCAGACAAATTCTTCATGCTGAAATGTCACTCCACAGGTGAAATTTGGATGCTTTCAATGCGCTCAAAGCAGACCCAGCTCTCATGAGAAACTCCCTTTTCATGTATATGGTTCAAAGTAAGTAGGTAATTACAGCTAAATACTTCAGTCAGATCTTCAAAATTGTTAGCTCTTCTGAGACTGTATCCTTTGTCAGGGTGACATGCAAATAACATCTTGCAAAAGGAAAGTAGTATGTCTTAAGGCAAATCATGCTGATTCAGCCAGGTTTTCTGCATGGGAAGGATTAAGAAATCCGCAACACTTTCAACTTCGTATTCGATCTTTAACTTAAGAATCCCCATGGCTATAATAAGAGAAGCATTTGAAGATGTTAGCCTTTTTAATGACAGAATCATGGGGATGAGAGAAAGGCAAAGTTCATTCTGGCTTTGCTCCTTTAAAGCAAGCTTCCAATCCTGTGAGGTTTCAGAGAGCAACTTGAAACCTCTTCTTCCCCTATAGTCTTTGAAACTGGGAAACCATAAAGTTACAGCAGTTATTCAGAAAACTCTAAATCACATCCTAAACAAGCCAGCGCTATGATTTAGATCTGACCCAAGTAATTTGGCAAGGAAGCCCTAGAAATGCAGGAAGCAATGTAGGACACTGCTCCCTTCAGTAAGTCCTGTAGGTAACATGTGCTAAGGGGTTTACACCACAGGTTCAAGACAGTTCCAGACATACATTGAACCTGAGATTTCCTACTTTGTTTAAAAAAAAAAAAAACAACCCTCATTTTTTTTCTACCCAGTAGCATTCTTCACTTACAACACATTTCTGTCAGCAGTTATATGTTCACCATTTGTGGCTCAAAAACAGAGCCAAGTTACAACTTTCACTTTGAACTAAATACATCAAGCAGACTGCTTCCAAGGTGAAATAATAATAATAAACCCTAATATTTGTACGCTGTGAGGATTCCCTCTTCCCCAACCAAAACAGCTATCTAAACATTCATGCCAAACATGGCACATCACCTGCCAGAACATACAGGTGGATCCCATAAATGCACTAGCACGTGTGGAATCAAACATTTGTGAGCTTGGACAAAACCAATATTTAAAACCTTGCAGCAAAATGTACACAATATAAATGTTGTTTATTTAGGGGGCACTGAGATTCAGAATGTCTCTCTGTAAAGTTACACAGTAAAATATATCAGGGAAAACATCTATTCCAGAATACTGAAGTCAAATCCAAGTATAAGTTGCGTAAGATGCAATGCTGCAGAATATGAAATACAACTGAAATGATGCAACATTTGTGGAAGTGCTTTGTTGGGGAGGACAGACATAACCACAGACTATAGGCTACTGGTAGACTCCATCATTCCTGGAAAGTGAACTAAAAATTAGCAGGTCTTCCACAGTCAGTGGAAAAACTCCAGGCCCACAGAAGTTCATCTACTGTTTATCAGTTATGACTTGCCAAATCAGAATCAAAGAGTGGTTGAGGTTGGAAGAAATCTCCGAAATGCAGACAGAAGTTACAATGGCTTTATGCTTGGAGAGTCTCACTTCCCTCTACATGCAGAGGCTGAGAACCAAAGGAAAAAGCCAGAAGCAGGCACTGAAAACGTTTATTTGTAAGGCTGAGTGTTCAAGTGAGCAATTTGCAGCTGCATCATCAGATTCTCTACCACAACCCAAGCAGGGTGTGGAAAGCTAATTTCACATACTCTATAACATTATCTCAAATCAAGGTACAACCTTACTTCCTTTTCCTCCTCCTTTTCAAATAATCACTTCATCTACCTGTGCTTTGGCTAATCAAAATACTTAAATGAGGGTAAAAAAAAAAAAAAAAAAATCTACATGTACCTATGAACACCTGGAACATCCTTAAAAATACACAATGCAGTTAAATCATTTAATGGACTTAAAAAAAAAAAAAAAAATGCAGAAAAGGGTTTTCTGTTAAAAAATACAGAATTCTACCTTTTGCTACAATTGGAGGTGAAAGGATGAAAGGATGAACTAATTCTCCACAAACTCCCAGAGAGACAGGAAGCATGGAGGGGCAGGGACACAAGCTGAGGTGAAGGGTGTTCTAGGAGACCCAGGACAGAACCAGCTGCATCACAACTGGTATGCCACAATTAACAGCAAAATCACTAGTTGCACAGATATGTCCAACAAAAGGGATAAAACTGTTGTTTTTCAAGAGTCCCTACCACACCTACACGCAAAGGTAGTATTTCCTTTTATTTGCTAACGCAGACCCACCTACACTGCAATTTACAGCAATAAGATACAATCTCTCATAAAGTATTGAGTATAATTAAAGTGTGTCTGTTATAAAGGTAAACAGAGTGTACTAGGCTAAGCTGTTCCAGATGTCTTTAGTGCAAGATCTGGGACAAGACCAAACCTGCAGCTGTGCATTTTCTCAGGGGTTATTTTGAAGCTTTAAAAAAATTTTTTTTTAAATCACCTCTCGATCTTAGAATCCAGCAAAATGTGTAACGAATGGCATTCATGGCTGATGTCAAGAAATTCTAAGACACACTGCAGTTACATATTTCTGTTTTTAAAGATACCCCTCCAGAGTGAAATGTTAGCCGTTCCATATCAAAGAGGGTTAGGAGTCAGTCTGCCAAGCTATCTCTGTGTCACCAGAACTTACAGCAACACGAACCTGTTCTACTGCCTAAGCAAGTTTCTTGCTGAAACACACCTACAAGTGACTCAGACAAGGTGTGGAAAGCCAGTCTTATATGTTCCACAAAAATGCACTATTGTATTTTTCCACTCGAGCACATTTTGTATGTATAAAAGGGAAAGAAAGTAAAATTTCAGGAACTGAGTAAGTACACAGTATTCACATTAAAAGTTTTAAAGTAATTGATGGCCTCTAGAAGTGAAAGGACCATACCAAATCACAGATCAGTGTGATATAAGTCAGAGTAGAATACAGAAACTGAAGAAACAATCAATCACTAATTAAGCTCATCAGGAAGACTGATATAGATCAAAAAGCTGCGTTCCACATAAGATAGTTTTTAAAGAATTCATCCAGTTTGAAGAGTAACAATTGAGAGATGATTCACACTACAGCAATGAGCCCTAGATTAACACGTGCCACCTGCATTTCAAAAGTTTAAGCAGTACTGCTGTTATCATTCTACTTTAAAAAAAAGAAAGTCTCGGGCAGGAGAAATTTGGAACACAAGTGTGTGCCTATCAGAATAATCAGAAGCCAGAGCTTCTGAGAATCAGCTGGCATTGAACACAACTCTTTCAGAATTCCAGGGCTCCCAATTCAAACTGTTTCAGATCTTGTTTAGGTTCGCTTTGTCACAAACACAACAACTTGCCAATGACTTCAAAGTGAAAGACAGTTAAAGTATTTCTTTTATCAAATAGTTGGGCGTCGTCCCCAGAGTTCACCCTGAAGAGCCCCTTTTCCGAAGAGCAGCATCTCACCTGTTGAAGAACCCGGTCCAGAGGCTCAGCTTTGCCCAGTCCCTCTGGTGTTAAACCACTCACTTCACGACATTGGTCACTTAACTCCAAATTGTCTGCTTTCACCAGGGATTTGTGTAGCGTCCCTACCTAAAAACATTTAAGAAACAAGGGACAAAAGTGAGGAACAAACGAACGGCTCTTGGTAACAATGCTTTCAGACTGCAGAAAAAAAATCAGCAAGGTGCAGTATCTCTGCCCCAGTAACGATCACAATGAGAAAAAGCATTTGTCGATTTCACAAATCGAAACTTTTCGCCTGGGTTTCTTCCCCTCCCACCCGGGAGAGCCACGCTGTCTGCTCCGGGCACCAGAGCTGGCCTTCATGGCACGCAGAGCTCATTTTAGAGGGAGTTGCTCAACGTAAGGGGAAAATCATCTAGTGTTAAGGCAGCTTCCCAGATCTCTTCACAAAATGGATCGTTTTATCAAAGCAAACGTCTTCATTTTGTCAAAGCCCTTTATCTCTAGGGACTCTTATTCGTAATAGGGCTTTCTCTTTCTTTCTTTCTTTCTTTCTTTTTTTTTTTTTTTGGGGGGGGGGGAGGGGGTGGTGGGTTGGAAACTGGAACACGTTTTCAGATTAGCATAAAAATTAAAGGAATTTAAGGTTCTCTTAAGCGTTTGCCAGACGTCGGTTAAAAAACAACAAAAGCCGCCCGCTGCAGGCCGCCCCGGGCCCGACGGTTACGCCGAGAGCCGCCGGGGCAGCGTGCGCGTCCGAGCTGCAGCCAGCTTTGTGCTGGGAGGCTGCAGGAGACGTCCCCGAAGTGGGAACCACCGACGGATCGGCAAGGACGGGGCGGGGGGCGGCGGGAAGCGGCCTAGCTTTCCTTAAAATCGTTCTCTCTTCCCTTGAAACGGGCACAAAACCGACAAGGACGGAAGGGCTTTGTGAAGGAGTAACGCGGTGAGCGGAGGGCCGGTCTGCCCTGCCCGGGGTGCATTTGTGAAATGAACAAACGGCAGCCGCCCGCAACGCGCCCTCGCCGGGTGTCGAAGCCGTACCTTCTTGCTGGGGAGATCCACAACTTGCCACACCAAGAGAATTAGTTCCCTCTCATCCGAACCCAGTTTAGCCCCATATGCACCAGCTGTTGCCCCAAACAACACCACCAAAGAGTCACTGTGCGAAGCCGTCATGACCACAGGGGGAAACAACTACAATCAAAAGCAGAGGTCAAAAAAAGAGAAAAAAAAAGTAAAAGAAAGACACGCAAACGGACAAAAAAAGGAACAACAAAATCCCGCAAAGGTTCACCCCCTACCTCCAAGTGATCGAAGGGGAAAGGAGAGATGAAGAGTACGGTATTAAGAGGAGAGAAAGAGCTGTTCAGAGGTCAGGTCTTTGGAGACCAAAAAAAAAGGAAAACGAAGAAAACTCGCATCTCTACCTGTTCCCGGTGATCTCCTTTTCCCGGGGCCGATTGGGAGGTGAAATTAGCAAGCTGTGGGTTTCTTTCCCTCTGACATCATGGCAGAAGCCCAGCCTGAGCCTGTTTTTTTTTTTTTTTTTTACCCCCCCCCCCCCTCGCCTCTCCTGAGTTACCTGCCCTCGGTGCGGCTCATGTGACTCTAGTCAATCTCCCAGAGGGACAAGGCCATTGGGTCTTTGGGAAAGGTGTAGGAGGGACAGAAGGAGAATCAACGCCTGGCTGATCTGGCCTGATTGGTTTTTGAGGGAGATCAGAGGAAAACTCCCTTCTGCGGTGCTGCCTGCAGGAAGTGTCTCTACCTGCTTTCAGTTCTGTGCGATCCTGGCGAGCCCGCCCGGGGGCTTTAATGGGGGCTGAGCGCTCCCCCCGGCCCTCTCCTCCTCCTCCTCTTCTGATTTTCAAATCTGGAAAGTATGCACGTGTGCTTCCCAAAGCACAACGTGTGTCTCAGCTTTGAAATCCTCAAAACGAAAAATCGTCACCTGCTTCTAATTAATTGCACTTGTGGACGTTGATGTGTCCGAACTGAGCTATCAGTGCCAGAGTTTACGTGTAACAAAAGGTGTAATTGAGCACAGGATTTCTTTAGCGGACATCGCTGGCAGAAAGCACTTTGCATTTTAGGCCCTGTCCTGTATGAGGCTTCAAAGCTGAATCCTGTTGGTTTTGAGAAGGTGTATGTAGGATGATACACAAAACAGAAAGTCCTGTGCTTTCTGTAGAAAATGGCTGGATAGAGGACTATTTCCTTGTCATTAGTTACAGTTCAAGATAAGCAGTTTTTCCTCTATAACTCTTTTCTGTTTCACAGGTGAGACTCTGCAATGGTAAAACACCATCTGGTTCAGCTACCACAGAAATGCTGCTCTAGGCATTTCTGCTGGGTGGCAGCAGTAGGAGAATCTGTAATGTTAGGGGCCACGAACATTTTTAGAGACACTGTCAAACTCAAATTTATCTCAAAGCAGCCATAACCAAAAAGCCTCTAAAATGCTCTCATTATGCTATTACTTTTTCTATTACCAGCACTAATAATCTCTAATAATTTTTAGAGGACAAATATTGCAAGTTATACATTTTTTAATTTACTTGTTTAAACAGATTTTTAGTTTGTAATTCAATATCAGTGTTGGGTTGAAATACACTTTTTGGTGACCAAAAAACTTTACTACTGCTAAGTCACTCCTAACACAGGGAAAATGCAGAGCTGGACATTTAACTGTGACTATCCAATGGATTTAAACATTAACATCTCATTTTCTTCCCTTCTTTTAATATATTAGTTTTATAACTGGTCAGTTTTTTATGCTGCTTTAAAGTCTCATGAAGTTATGGACCCAGCTTGGCAGACACCAATTCACATGCTAAAAGCATTATTATTTACATTTATTTCAGTGAAAGTAAACTGCAGTTCAGGGATACCATCTTAGAACTCAAACTTACAAGTATTTACCTGGTGGAGACCACGCGGAGAACTTCACAGCACACAGGTGCAGCTCAGTGAACTTCACAAAGTAGCTGTTAAATGCCTCTCAGCTGTTGTCTCTGTTGCTCACGTGCAGCTGAAAAGCAGTCCTGATGATGTATCACTGCTGTGAAAGGGGCACGTTCCCAAACACACGGAGGTGAAAACTTCAATCTGTAACATACTTATACTTACAGAATAAGAATATATTCAGTAGTGTATTTTCTGGCACACAGCAGCTGTATTTTCTCCCATCACTGCCTGTCTAGAAGAGCCTATTTATACTCCTCCTGGTTGGATATTCTGGTAATGAAGCAGATTAATAACCTGTTAATTGTGTATGGGATGATTCTTATCCCTTTATAAGAACTATAAAAATACATTCATTTCAAGTGTTCTTCTTATCCCAATCTATTGCTCTCATTCTAAATGCATGTATGCTACAGAGGTGTCTGGGGTAAGGTAGCATCTGTACATATGAATGAAAACACAGATTTTAGCTGTTCACAGAAGAAAAAGTGCTGGACTTAGCCACAAGTCTGGCACAATTCAGCTGCCTTTATGAGGGTGCCATTTCAAAGCCTTAATATGTAACTACTTCACATACAATGATAATTATTGGATTTGAATGGAAACCTGTACACTTCATATATTCTTAGACAGCTTGACATATATGCTTACAGGCACCTATGAACTGGCATAAAGAATGCCAGTACCTCTGCACCTGTCTTGCAGGATCTAACATGAAAATAAAAGAAAAAAAGAATATAAAAATGAATTTACTTGACCTACATTTCATGTTAAGGAAACCCAATTCACACCAATGCCAAAGACCTTGATACATTTGCAAGTTTGGCAATTGTCTTCCCACTCCTCTCTGGGCATAACTCTGCCACATCACTGATTTAAAAAATGCAGAGGAATGACATCGCGTGTCTGCAGAGAACAGCACCAGGATCCACTTCCTGAAACACCACGTGGTATAAGCCCTGCACACTGGGCATTGGCAAAGTTAATTTGTAACCGAGATCTTGTTGAAATAAAGTTTATGGCTCACCTTTAGCTTTAATCCTGGCAGTCATGTTTATAGATGTTCTTGTTTGTAGGCTCCATACAAGGATAATGTCTTGGATGGCGAATAAAAGTTTTAAAGATGAAGATTCATCGTTATCCAAGGTTAGCACTGTAGTCATTTTTTTTTCATTTATTTTTTATAATACAGCAAAACTGGAAAATAAAACTGTCTTAGGTTACATAAGAAAGTTGAAGAAGCTCATTTAATACATTGTGCTTGAAATGGACAAATCTGTGACAATTTCACTCTTATCACACATACTCCTCCCTCAGTTCCATAAATAGAAACAACTCAAAACAAAAACAAGGCCCTCTTTTACTACAATATTATTAAAAACACCACTGACTGAATGTTCTGACCACAGAAGTCTTTTTGAGATAGCCAAATAAAAAGAGGATGAAACTTAGGGACATGAGATATGGAGTGATATCCTTGCTACGTTCAGATCTACAGCAAAACTTAACTTTCAGAGTAGCTAAAAGTCAGTCCTCTGTTCCAAACTTGTATCTCAAAAAGTTATTTGTCTTCCTCACTTCCTTCCTACTTTACTCATCAGTTAAAAGGAAGACAATGATTATGAATCTTGTCAAATAGCTTGAAATGCCTTGAGAAATGCAAACTAACTATGAAGTCAGGTCTAACTTCAAAATTGGTCACACTGAGACTGTGGACAAAATGACCTCCAAAGGTCTCTTCTAGAAAAAATCATTTTGTTTCTGAGAAACCAAGAAGCTAAGTTAAATAAGTATGGACCCTTGTTTATTTGCACAACAGTAACAGAATTTTTTCTGTGTGCCTCAGCCTCTCTGAAATGATTTGGCAGGGGAAATGTCACCTATAAGCAAACATAAAAAGACATTCAGGAGCCATTCAGTTCTTAGCTCCTAGATGAGATTATAAGCAACTGTGGCAACGCTTTCTGAAGGAGGAGCTTACTGTAATTCTTGAAACATAAACCCGTATGTTAAGAATTTTTTGGTATCCTTTCTTTAACAGCAAATGAGTGGGAAAGGGCATGGGAAGAACTGCTTTGCAGTGTTCTTTGATTGCTGTCCAGATGTTTTGAGAGATCTGATTTTTTGGTCTGCCAGGTAGGTCTGTAATGATTGTAAATGTAGTGTGGAGGCCTCAAAATCCCATTGGGATAATCATAAAAGCTTGGTAATATGCAAAAATGTGTCAGAAAGGTGGTTTCTGATGGATTGATACCCTGCAGATATTAGCCTCACCAAGCTGTACTGAAAGCACTCACAATTCTGCACCAGCTGGAATTTAATTTATTTTTGACTCAAACTAAAATGTTAAACTGATGACTAGGCTACATAAATAAAAATGGAATTGCTTTCTCTATCATTTTACGTAGTTTCTCTCCCTTATGGGCTGAAAATCAATCCGTTGTCCAAGCTTACAAAAGTTGTATTCATACTCAGCTCCCACTTAATTCCAATGAACTGTAAGTTGTTTAGTTGAGTTTCTGCAGATTTCAGGCTTTTGAATACCAAAATTCTATTTTTCTATGAAATTTATGGATGGACCAAAGGCACCTGCATGGTACTGTCCTTCATTAATATTATTATAAGCTTATACTAAGGTTACCAGTTTAAACAATTACACAGTAAATTTAGACTTTTGTCTCATTAGAAGTCATGTTTCCCTTCAAATAAGTCTTTAAACAGTTTTCTGGAATTAGAATCATTGAAATATTAGCAGGTAGGGACCTTTGGAAGTCCTCCTGTCCAACACTGCAGTCAGAGCTGGACTACGCCAACACCAGATTGAGCCACCAATGCTTTGTCCAGGTGAGTCCTGAAAACCTCCGAGGACAATGATTCCAAAACTCCAGGAATAACCTGCTCCAACACTGCAACTATGTTGCTGATGAGAAACTTTTTCCTACTGGCCAATCTGATCTTTCAAATAATTCACTGAAACTAGTTGAGACAGGATCTTAAAGCTGCGGTAAATCAGACAAGCCATGTGATAGGATTTCTGTTACCTAATGAGATGAATATGCAAGTACTTCCTGAACCTTTCAATCTGCCTTATTCGTGACTGCAAAATCACTTTCTGTAAAGCTTTACTGCCCCTAAAATCTGCCCAAATAAATTCTCAATGCAATCAGTAACATTTTGGATAGTCTCAGGTACAACATGAAAACGAAAAATTTAGCAGAAAATATTATTTCTTATGCAAATTAATATTTTGTCTTAGATCAAGACACATACTGATAATACATCTTTATTTGGCCACTGAAAGCATAATGCACTTTACATACGTCAGGGCAAACAGCAGTAAAAAAAGAAAGATTTTATGTGAGATGTGAGTTGTTACTTCTGCTATAATGCAAAAAAGCCACCGCCACCTTCCCTGCCCCCAGCACCACCACCACAATTCAGTGAAGAGAAGCACATGTATTGATAACTCAAACTGCAATAGCTAAAAGCCAAAGTATCAGCTTTCATTCACTTCTACACCTTCACACTGGAGGTAAAGAAGGTTTTCAGAAATCCACTGAAACACGTAATCAGCCAAAGCTACCTGAAACATGCACTTTCAACTCCAACATAAACTACAATTCGACAACATATGAAGTGTAAATGTTACCATCCACATCAGAAGATCATGCCATACACTACTCTCACATACTGAGAGTTGACAATCAATTCTGCAAGACAGCAGTGATGAAAGCATTCATCAGCAAGGGAATACAAAAGACTGTATACTGGAAGTTCAAATGGCTCAGTGAAAAACAACAGACCAAATTGCACAACTAATGATGACTTAATACAAGTTACGCTTTCTCAGGCTTTACTGACAACTTGACACCAGCTTCATGAAAATATCTTGGCAGAGAACAGTAATGTGTATAGCTTTGGCTTTTTATTTAATTGTACCACAAGCCCTCAGTTGACTTAAAACACCGATAAAAATGAGGGTGTGTTCCTATAATGTTTCTTTCCCATTTGACTTGGCTGCTCTAATATTTGATTCTTCATTATAATTTAATTAAACTTATTCCACATGAAGATATGCTAATGCACATCTTTTTCTCACCAAAGAATGAACAGAAGTAAAACATAAATGCAAAACTTAAGCAAAACTTAAACAGCTGTTGAAGCACTTAGGCTTTAAGGATAATTCATTGATGAATTTTTTATAATATGCTGATGAATACAAGTATGTACATCCAAATGAGACACCATAGGCCACCTATCGTACAGCGGTTTCTTGATCTTTCATCTTCATTGGGATTATTTTTTTCCAATCAACTTCATCACCAATTATTACATATTCAGGAAGTGACACAGGGATTTCAAACATGCTCTGCATCCTATCACATCCATTCTCAAGAATGGAACAATCTTCTCCAGAAAATCAAGTCTCTTACACAACTTCTGTGTTTTGGTTTTCACTGTCTTGTATTGAAAGTACATGGCCTTAGTCTTGTCTGACTAGTTACTAACAGACTGGCAGAATTAATATGCCATTTTGCTTCTACTCTATCATTTACAACTAAGTAAGACAACTACAGTTTTGGCAGGTATCCCATTTTCTTCTCCAGTTCCTCTAGATGCAATTGCTTGCATGGATACCGAATTGTACTATATATTTATGTGGATACAGTCATCAGATTCTCACTCAAATTAATGGCACTGCTTCTACTTAACAGATCATCTGTTCATTTTAACTTCTGAGTATGGATAAGCAAATACCATAGTTCTTTTGCCTTGATCATAGATTTTATTGTGCTGTGAAATAAATGATGGAAGTAAGATAGTAGTGTTCTTAGTAATATATTGAGTCAACATTAGAGTGATGTGAATTTCTAAGAAGAAACACTGCCAATTACACATATTGCAGTATGTAAATGTATTCAAGAATATATAGATACATACCATGCACACATACTAACACGTCTGTACTAAACACACATGTACTAAATATGTTCTTCCCTTTGGTGTACTGTAGAAATTTTTAATTTAAGATGTCATCTGATGCAAGTCAGTCCATTTTATCACTTAATAAGCACAGAATTGCTTTATAAACATAGATAATAAGTAAGCACATGGCATGCAGATGGAATTAGTTCTGCCCTTTCTCTTCCCAATTTGCTGGAGTTGTGATAAAATGCTCTGACAGAGCTGTTTTATAAGTGCCAATACTACCACACCTCCTTTCCACTGCCCTCTGTTAACGTGGCACACCCTTGTTTGACAGGAAATATCACCTTGTGTTCAGTCTTTCTTTGATTTTCTCAAGTAACTATTTCAAGTGCAGTGTGACATAGTTACAATACATTAAGATTGTGTCTTTTTTACACATAATTGTATGGTGGTAAGCAAAAGGGAAAGACTCCTAGGGCACACAGAAGAGAAAATTGCCTGGCATAACCTGGGTGTGGCTATGCAGTGAGAAGAGTCAACATACTGATAGTGCTCTAGGTAAAGCAGATGTCTGAGACACAACTTGGACTTACCATCATTCAGCTGCTGCTGCTAACACTGTGGGTAAAGTAGTTGCCTGAGACGTTGACTTAGGTTGACTTGCCATCATTCAACTGTTGCTTCCCATTGTCCAGTGCTTTGCTTTATGTGGATGGGGAGACAGACAAGTCCAACCTCCTTGTCCACAGGTTATGGGCTGATTTTGGCCTCTCCTCTTTTTTTTTTTTAAGATAGATTAAATCCTTACATGCACTATAAAAAAACATACCTGCACTGAAGTAGCAGAAATAGGAGCTGGGTGGCCTGCCATAATATGTGACGAACTGTGCCCTAAAGCTGTGGGTTTAAAAGATAAACACCAGTATAAAAGATAAATACCAGTTTCAGGCATACCTTGTTCATCCAGACTCATTTATTCATTCTAATCCTCATTTATTCATTCTAAGTCATTGCTGTCCTTCCCAATCTTTCATAGCTACTATCTGTGGGGCTGTACCCTGAACTGGCTTTGAAATACCTATCCTGATCTAGAAAGCTAGATACAATTCATTTAAAACTGGTTTTAACTGTTTTGTTCCATTTGGAACAGCACACAAACTCAGTTTGGATGCATATTCCTTAGGATGAATCCATTCCCCCATTTGGTTCAGAGGTTGGTCCCACACACAGTTATCCTAAGCAAAAAGAAGTGACTCGTGGGAATAGGAAGATATGGAGGGTACTAATGCATTAGAGTATTATGAATCCATGGCCTTAAAGCACATGAAGTGTTTGTGTGGCCAGTCACTACCGAATACCTGCAGCTGTCACTAAAGGCAGACAGACTGGCTATCGCTGTAACAGACAAGTCATGTTGGGTAGCACTTTACACCTACTTCGCACAGGCATAAATTGTAAGACTCTGAAGATCAGATCTGGTCCCTTCAGATCTTTGGTTTACTTTCTATGTGGGTAGGAATCCACGTCTGATGATGTATCTACAGTAGGAAAAAGCATGTTTTTGCGGTGCAGAATTTTGTCGAAGGCAATTCCATCTTTAAATTCTTGCCAGATGAAAGTACTAGCAACCTGACTCACCTGCAAAATTGAAGCTTATGCTATTCATCTTTATTCCCTGGGAAGACAAACATGACAAAGGGTGTAGATTCTGTTTCGTATTAAGTGTTCTGCTTTGTTCCTCACTTTCAGGTAAGCCGTTCTGTATAGGATGAGGTTTTTAGTAAATGAAACAAGGCTTTTCCCTTTAGCCACATTTTTGCGACTATATAAATTTATCCTCTTTTCCTCACATCTTGCAAAAAGGGATTTTTAAAAACATTCCTTTGCATTAGCATTGAAAGCACTGAAAGACATAATGCATCCAACCCCTGTGAAACTGCTGGATGCAGGGAAACAAGGTGCAGCTCACCACCTAAATCAAAGATTTTATGCTTTAATCAAAGAGACAGCTTGCATTCTCAGCTTTTGATTTCCACAAAGCTTGTTTGTTTTACTTAAGGCTAGTTTACTACACCCGTGTTACCATGGAATTGCTAGGGAGCTAAGCCACACCTTTATGAACATACTTAGCACTTCCTGCACAGAATAGCCTTAAGAGCAGTCTCCTATATGCCAAAGAGATAATAGGAAGAAAAAGAGCATGAATGACTACATCTTAAGATCTTGGCTAGCTGGCAAAGCCATTGCATGTCACCTGTGTGTTCTCATACAATAGTTCATGAAAGGTTTTTGGGCAGTGTTTACTGAGAGATGTATTTTTTCAAATAAATTTATACTTAGGATATTGGTAATATGTCTCCTATCCTTTCATCATCTGAATCCAGCTCTTCCACTGGTGACTGCTCTGTGACTGGAAGAAAACAAATGGTGGATTGCTCTCAAATCCTTCTGGGGTAATACATATTCTACTACTGTATTACAGTAATGGTAGACTGGCAGGATGAGGGTTCATTATATGTAAACAACCCTCCTTCTCTCAGTGCTTTTTGGCAGTGTGGTATTATTGCTAGTTTACTTACATCTTCCTTTTCCTGGTTCACCTGCAATTTGAATTATATCAAAATATGTGTCAGTTTTGACCGCTCCTTAATATTTATATCAAGATAAGGACTTTTTATTACATAGTAAAGACATAATTTTTAAAATACATATTCAGTACTATAAAAATCAAAGCACAAAACTTTCTGCTGAAACTTATGCTGCCTGGAGTTGCCTAAAGCACATTGAACACTCAGAAACCTCTCCTTACTGATGAATCATTCCAGTTGTTTCACAGATTCTTCCTTTAACCTTCTGACTGAGGATATAAAACTATCTTTCATTTTATTGACACAGCGTTCTGCAAATAGGCCAGCAGTAGAGTTTGTGTAACAGTAAAGAAAAAAAGTAATTTCATATAAAAGACTGGGACTTCAGATCATTATTTCTTAGAGTTCTGGTAACATGCTACAGATGACAGTAGCTGCGAATGCTTGGGTGGATGGTAATGATGACTTATACGGTAGCTACTGGCACTGCAGCAAGGTGGAATACATAAAAGCAATTGTATTCTGTAGGAACATGACCACTATCATCCAGTTCATGGACACAAAACTATTTCAAAATCACAACAGGTAAAAGAAATGACAGAAAATCAACAGCATTATCATGCAACATTCCCTTCATAATTTGTTAAAACAGGAAAATATTTACAGACAACACCAGAAACTTAAAAATTACACCAGAAAATTAAAAACATTACACAGTTACTATGATTATCCTCTTGCTATTAGTAGGATTAAACCTGCAGTATAGATTACCATGATACAGGCTCAAATGTAATAGGAAAAGATTCACACTTTGAGTTACAATTTGGTTCCACAGGCCTTAAAGCAGTATAGATATACTGTGCATCTTGGGATTTTAATTGCTGCAGAGCAACATCGTTCTCTACCCCCATACAGTCACAATGTACTACTGAGAAGTGGCAGAGAAGAGGTTGTGAACATACATACACTGAAACAAGGCAAGTGAATATAAAGTAACAGCCAGATTCATTTATTTGTGCAGTTTATCTGTAGTAGCAACCAAAGCCCCAGTATGCAAACAGCCCAGGCAATTGGGGGCGGAGGTACGTAGTCTACAGCCCTGCAAAGAAGTCATGTGAAGCAATACTCTTTTATTAGCAGTCTTTCTCAAGACTTGGCTCAAAGGGATTTACAAATCACTGTATACACAGTCATGGAGCAACTTCTTCATTGTTGTATGGTCAATATGCTGCATAAGGCAGAAAAGTGGGGTTTTTTTGTGTTCTCAAGTAGAATAGAAGACATCCCTTTCTTAGTAGAATCTTAATGGACGTGCAAAACAGATTAGCAGTCAGGATTATATAGTCTACAAAAAAGTTAAATCTGTTTCAGGAAAAGGGCTAATTAAGGCAAGAGTGTAAGACAGGCTCACAGGTTTCTAATTCTTGGCAACAAATGTTCATTGTCATGTGCTGTTATTTAATACCAGATTTACTTTCCATTGTTCATTTCTTTCCACAGTGCAATCACAGCTAGATTAGAAGCTTGTCACACCTCAACAATGGCATTTGCTTAGCTTTGGGCATGATGGTTTATGCAATGGATGAGGAATACTGAAGTAAAGATGTTCAGGAATGTGTTCTCAAACTTATAAAATCTTACAACTGTGTCCCTGAGTGAGAAAGTTAATTTTAAGAGTGTGCTTTATATATGAAGCTTAGGAATCTGTATCTTCTAGAGCTAAAAGAGAAAGAAAAAAAAAGACATACAAAGCTAACTTCAATTTCAAATACTTCAATGGCATCAACCTTGAATTCCAGAGAAGGAAAAATATAAAAGTTCAATTTTCTAATCTATTTCCTAGAGCAAAATACATTATTTCAATAACATAATGTTAACATTGACATTGCAAGCTGACCAAAGATGTAGAATCATAGAATCATAGGTTAGAAAAGACTTCTAAGGATGTCAGGTGCAACTATCAACCCATTGCTATCATGCCCATACTGCGTACTGTACATGCTCATACACATGGAGCTTTGCTTATATATTCTTTTTCATTCCTTACCTTTGTGCTCCTTCAGCGTCTGAGAGAAAGGCAGACACATGATCTGTCTCCCTTTTAGCCTTTCTGGCTTCCTAGAAATCTTCCTTTGGTTTCTATGTGTTCTACACTTTATCTCAAGCACCTGAAAACGCAGAATATAAACTCAGCATACAGCAACACAATGATTACAAGACTGTATATACCACGGTTTCCCACGATAATAGTGAAAATAAAATGACAAGTATAAATTGAATACATATTTAATACACTGTTTAGGACACACAGTACAACTGGCCTCTCTCCTCCAATGAAGGAAAGAAAGTGACACTCCATGAAACAGTGTCTTAATAGAATGAAATTCACACCTGCTACAGTGCCATTCCATTATACATTTAATATTTACACACTTGATTTGAACATGACTTTTCTACCAGCAGTACATAGGAGTGTTCTTGGTTATGGTTTTTTTCCCCCATAATGTTTGCCTAGGAAACAAACAGTCTTTCCATTCAGAATGCCCCTTCAGGAAACCTTTCCTCCTCTCCTATCAGCAGTACCATTATGGAATATTCAAGAACTGCTTAAGTTACATTACTGAATTGTCAGCACTGCGTGCATTTTAGAATTAAATGGATATTTTTTATATGTTGATTATGACCTAAATAGTACTATTGGAATGGGTATATATATTTTCATTATCTCCCTTTTTCTCTCATTTCTCCTCCCCATTTGTGCATAAATGCATGCATACCCAGCATTGCCACAGTCATAGTCAAGATGTCTCACTTTGCTACCCTTGATACAACAGCAGGGTGAATAGAAGAATTCCCGGTGAGGATTTGGGAGCTCAAGATGCCTGCTCCTACTAATAAAGAGCCTGAAATTGCATTTGCGTCACAAATGAAGAGGTGTTTGTCTTCTTTGGAGTGAGATGGAGATATGTTTCATTTAATTAGAAAAGTACAAAAGAGTTCTATGGCAGGTTTTAGTTCAGAGCAGGATTGTGACTGAATCTTTCTGAGGGTGTGCACAGATCCCAGATGTGAAGCACTTCACATGCCTAGAAAAGACCTAGTATTTCTTACCATTGAACCCATTTCTCAAGAAGTAGCTTGAGTGATGTGACTGATGTCAGCTGTGATGGCAGCGTCCTGCACATAACTATTCTGATGCGTAGGGGTTCATCTACTGCTTCCTGCTAAGCAAACTCAATAGAAGTTGGCAGATAAAAGACTCCATTGTTTCACAATCTTCAGTAATGCAAGGGTGAATTTCTGTTGAAATGTAAAGCAACAATGGATTCCATTATTTTTAAATACATCAGCTATATTATAGTTATTGGACGCTGGATCTGTATGAGAATAGATCAGGAGAATTGCTCCTGCTGTACCGGATGCATTTTATTTCGCCACGGTAGGACATGCAATGAACACAGGTATGAGGGTTATTCATGATACTGAACTTCGTTTTGAAGAATTCAAAACGTTATTTTCTTTGCCCATTGCTAAGGAGAAGAATGATGCTAATGGAACTGTCTTTTAATCTCTACATGACTATATATTGGCTTGGACAGAGCTACGCTCTAAAAAGTTGAAATTAGTGGATGAGACCTTTAAGGGGACATAATATCATGATGCATTTGTGTTTCACCATGAAAATATGAACATCTTAAAAGAAATGCACTGGCAGATGGTGGTGGCACAGTACCCTACAGCAGTGCTCTGCATTTCAATCTCACGCTTTAATCAAATGGTAGGTGCTATCATCTGAAACAATACCTAATTATGGAATTCCTCCTCCTATGGTCTCCTATTTAATTACAGATTTATATTAATTTGTATGAAATAGAAAAATGAAACGTTAAGCTGTACCTAGCCTACTTCTGTTGTTGGACCATTGGGCTAATCATACCCTATTCAGATTAACGAAGTCAGCCTTCAGTGACTAACAATCTGAAAATATTCTTGGTTTTGTTGGCTTTACAAAGCATAATGGAAGAAACCTCTGCTCAACAGTTGCACATCCTTACCCTTCTGCTTCTCCTGCTTTGTTCAACGTAATTCTAATAATTCTCCTTAATGTCTTGGGAATGATTAGACATTTGTATGTTCTCTGGATTTATTTACTTTTTTTACTCTGAAGATGTGTTTCAAAATAAGTAGTTGTACCTAAAAAATACAGGAGACATGTTTAAACAGTAGCAAGTTTCACACTTCATATGCACTACAAAGAAAACCACAAAATAATAGACATATCCAGTTTTAAATATAAAATATGTATGTTTACATACATGTAATATTGACATGTGGGAATCAGATATGAGACTTTCATAACATTGAGGTGATACATAGAAACTTTGAAGAGGCCATGGATATTCTTTTCCCATTTGTAAGCATGCATTTTTGTCTATAGCCCACACAGAACTTTGAAAGTCACCTTTGAAAATGTTCTTGTACAGTGGATCCACAATACACTCTAGCCAAGAGGACAAATGCTTCTACTGCAGTTGCTCTGCTGTACAGCTTGTCTCAATAAGGAGCATTTCAACTTGTTAGAGAAAGACTTTATCTTCTGTCTTGAGTCATAGTTCTGAAAAGGGGAAGAGGAAAATCTACATCATTGTTAGTGTTTGTTAATAGAAACTGTATCACATATGGTAAATTGAAATACCAGTTTGTTTGTTCAGGCTAGCTTTTATCATTAGTATGTTAACCCTTACTGAATAATGTGGCATCCTCTGCTTGAATGTTTTCTAGTTATCAGGATAGTCAAGCTATGCTCTAGAAAGTGAACACAATTCATGACTTAATTCACGTAATCTACAGCCAATCATTTTTCCTTGTGAATTGTTGCTAGGTAATACAGAAGTAGGTACTAATATTTGGCCAGACAAAGGCATTTCAAAGATCTGTTCAGCCTTTAAGTAAGGAATGGACTTGCTATAGATTACTTTAAACAGTTTTGTCAACCATAAAACACATCCCATTTGCTTGTCAGAGCTTCTAAAAAACTATGTATAGCCATTGTGGTCTTCAGACCAGGGCAGGACACACGATCCAATTTCTTTCAAAGTCATCATCTGCTTAGCTTTCAACAAAAGGTGTTCTATGACATCTGGGATAATTTTGCCCATACACTGTTAGGGAGTATTCACATGATCCTTTCTGCTGGATACTCTGTATGACAGGAAACAGAAGGGTTATCAGTGATAGCATATTAATACGCAGCACTGCCAGGAAAATGCTGAGCTAAGGTTTATTACTATCTTGGCAGTTTCTTAAACTGATACATTGCTCTGCCACTTAGTGTATGTGGTAAGATTACTGCAAACTTGGCTGAGAGCATTTGCATCTTTGTAAGCATTGTTTCATTGCATGATATCACCGAAGGAAACAAATGTCAAAGGAGAAGTCACACCTAAATCTGAAGCTTTAATGGTTTAATGAGGTATAAAACAGGCTCACATGAGCATCTGCAAGTTTGAATTGTATTCTGAACTTCAACTCTGTTTAGGAAATCTTTAGTTTGATGTTTGTCTTTTCAAGCAAAACTTTTCTTGAAGCAAAATATTACAGCTAAGCTGGTTTGACAGCTTGCCACCAGAAGTGGGAGGTCCTTCTTGTTTCCCCACTCTTTTCTTTCACAGCTTCATATTTCTCATCTCTTTATACATGCGGTGGTTGTGGTCAGACCCAGGCTGAGCCAATGCAAGTTGTTAAATCATCAGTAAAACATATTTCAGTCATCAACACGACTTTGTTCTGCAGGGTTACTGCCAGAGCCTGCATACAAAGAGGGGCACAGTCAAGAGGGGGATCAAACCATAAAATCGTCCAAAGCCGCAATGCAACATTCTTCTCATGACCTACTGTACCAAAATAAATAAATAAATAGATAGATAAATAAATAAAAAATCTATACATGTTTTTGCATGTGTGTTTGTAACCAGGAGCGGCCTAGACCCCCAAAACTATCCTTTAGCTAGATTAATTTACAGTTTCACATTGTATGTCTTTTTTTGATAGGCAAGTTGGGTTTAGAAGAGCTGCTTTTGGAATACTGCTACCAAGAAGAGTGATCATGGCATTCTAACCTCATAGGGTCCCTCAAAACAAGTGTGTTAGTTTGAGGTGTGACAAGGAACAGACTAAGATTTTATACCTGGAATATTAAGGTACACATTCTCATCAGTTCAGTATAGACCAAGCCTCCTTACTGGTCTAAAGACACAACATTTACCTCATAGATGCATGTACTGAAGGAGACAAAGCAACACAGTGAGATTGAGCAGTAAGCTGTCTGTTAGTGAATGGGTCATGCTTTCATAGTTGCACAGCGGTGTTATTTTAAATATCCACAGCAACCATTTTAGCCTCTGGGTAATCTTTCAAATTAATTATGGAATTTTACATTTTCAAACTTTTTCAGAGTGAAAACTAACAGAGAGATGAAATGGCTAGAGAAGAACAGAAAAGCACCGTCTTTAAGCTTCCTATAAAAATCAAAGCATGAGACAGAGAAACTGATCTTGGACAGAGCTGCCAGTGTTCGATTCCCACAGCCTCACAAAAGCTTGCTGGTATGAAGGACAGACCTTTTCAACACATCAGACACACAAGCATATGCATTTTGTGTGTGCTCCCTAGGCACCTCCAAACAGATTTATGTATAGCAGTGTGCATAGACAGAGCCTTTGAACTGTTGCTTTAAGTACAATTTCAATCTGCTATGAGGTGATTCCGATTTTTGAGAAAAGGATTCAATCTGACAACTGGAGTGGTCATTTTAGGAACATCCTGATCCTATCAGCCAGCTTTGCTCATGAATAAATACCATGCAGCCAGATTCTTTTCTTCCCCATCCCACCTCTTAAAAACAAAAGCAGCCTCGGGCTATTAAGCCTTCCCCCATCACCCGTTAATCCCCAGGAAACAGCTTCTTTCTCAACTGTTTTTGCTTAACTGATGCAGCATTTAACACCTCAGATGAATCAACACTGGGCAGCTAGTCAGCTTCTGACTTCACTGCCGTTTCAGTTCCACAACACTAAATTAGGATTTCAGGATTCAGATGACTAGCATTTTAGGAGGCCACTTTAGAACCCACAGTCGCCTCTGACACCTTATTTGCTCTTCTTCCTTTGAATCTGTAGATTCTGGTAATGCAATTCACTCCTCCTGCATAGACCGTTCTGGTAACTCATGACATCTACATTGTGTAAAATGTTTTATCAGCACGGAAGTTCTTCAATCAAGTTTTTTAAGTTCTAGGATTCATATTTACAGTTATTCCTTATATGACTTTAGCATCAAAATAAAATATTCAATTGATATATTCACTGAAGAGAAAGCAGTTTCAGTGAACAGAAAAACAGTTCTCTTTCTCAGTTGAGCTTAATAAGATATGCTGCTGGATGACAGAAATGGGAGGACAGGAGAATCAAAGAGAATCCCCTAGGAATCCTTTCTGCAGTGTGCATTTATTTTTTAATATATTATATATATTTGTACATACACATTTTTTCAAGCAGTTATTCAAAAGGATGGATATGGATGAAAACCCTTGATTTTTGCAGGAGTTCAATTTGTTTCTATGTGTACTTCTCCTCCACCTCCCCAAGCCATTTTATTGAGCTGAGTGGCCTCTATGTGTAACAGAAATAGCATTAGTCAGCAAGATCTTGTCTTTAGTTTTTAAAGCTTATAACCAGCAAAGGAAATGACCCAGAGAGCAGAAAAGGAAGTCTCTACTTTCTTTGTTTCTATTCCACCAACTCTTCACTGTCTCTACCAGGAAGAATGTATCGTCTTTCAAGCAAGTGATGTTTTTTCATTTCAGCTTTGCCCCTAACCTCCTCCAGCATCCTCACCGGGTGAGGCTATGGGTTACGTTTGCTTAGCAGCCTCTAGCGGCTCACCACAGAAGTTACCAAAGGCTGTATCTTCACGTGCAGCAGCCACAGCATATTTCTGCTCACTGTGCTTTGCCGGGATGCTCATAACCACATAGTAGCCTATGAACAAGGATGAAGAAAGAAAATAAAAAGATAAGCCAATTCCACTGAGCTGTGTGCCATAGGAGTTAATTTTTCTCTGAAACATTTACATGTTGGTGACAAAAGTGATAAATGGTGATAAGTGGTGATAAAAGAAACAGATACAAAGAAAAGAAGAAGCAATAGCCACAAGGTGCTTGATTTGTCCCAAGTGCACTACATATTCCTTACAGTAACTTCTGTCTTGGACCTTATGAGTTCATTCTTCAAGTTTCAAATAGAAACCATAGATGCAAGATTTCAAAGATTTCTCTCACATTCTAATAAGAAACTCTTCTAGAGGTTCCTCTTCCATCCACAAACGCAAGCCCCTACAATTTGAGACCTTAAAGTGTTTCTAACAAATACAGCAATTGCTTACTGGAAAACTAAAGCATTGTGCAAATCCTTGTAAATGTTCTCCCATTTTTAAGAGAAAAGCAAAGAATTAGAGACACCAGAATCACAAATCTAGCCAGACTACCTTTTGAGTCTTGAGCAGACAGTAGGTGAAAGGAAGGAGGTTTAAGATGTGTCCTGAAGATCAAAATCAAGCATGTTTACTAGGAATGATAAACCTCAGTTGCCTACACTTAATTTCATGCTATTAGGAGTTAATTGGTAATACATCTTTTTTTTTTTAAATGAAAGTGCATCTGACCTGTATTATGGTGAACAACAAAGTGTTGAACAACATCCTAGAATAGAATGAAGTTATAGAATGAAGTTACAGAATAGAATAGAATGAAGTTATAAGCATAGTTTCTGACTTCTCAGCTATCTACATTAAAATATTGCATATATTCTAGGCTACTTCCACAGGGATAACTCAGTTTACCACTGAGCATTGTAAAGCAGAACTGCATCTAAGAACTCATCTGTACTTTTCTTCCTGTCTTATTTCCGGGTATCCAGATAGTTGATGACATGGAAACCAAAGACAAGGCTATTTGATAGGGCATTGCTACTCCCTGCATTGATAACAGCTCTCTCCAAGCTCGAATATTCTTCATCTCAGCTAATCCTCAGGTTTTAATGAAGCTGTACAGGAAAAAAGCTTCCAGTTGATTTCAGATTTTCTGGACAATGAAACTGGTGAGTACAGAACAGTGAGATTTGCAATGTGAAGTTCTCATCTATATTTCTTCTTGAGAAAAATAAGATTAGTGTAATCAAGTGCGATATTTGGTCCTTTGTAATGGGTAAGAACTGGTTTATTTTAACTGCCCTTGTGGCCTTCCTGTTGATTTAGTATCCTGAACACTAACACAGCAACTGTGTATACATGTAAATAGGCTTTCTGTTGTGCTAATTGGAATTACATTTACTTATTTGGACCTGATCTTCTTCTGAGATTCTTTCATATTAAGTCTGTGATGTAAAAAAAAAGGAACTATTCATTTCAGCCTACTATCCAGTTTAACCGACTGTAATATAAACTGCTTTTCAAAACACCCATAACCCAGCTGTTCTTTCACAAAAGCTGAAACTATAGACTGCTGTCAGTTTGTCTCACATTTTACCTTTTCTCCTTAGTTAATCTCTCAACTAATGGCCTTCATCACACTGAAAAACTCTGTCCTCCAAATTCTGCTTCAGAAAGGAAGTTTAAAACACTTTGTTTAAAAAAAGCAAACAACTTGAAGTCAGGAAATTCAAAGATGAAAATTCAGTATAACTAGGAAGAAAAACCCAAAACTTGTGACCTTACATCAATATAGCCATGGAATGAAGGCTAAATCTGTGCTGTGAAAGAATTTTATCAAGGCTCAGGCAGTTTTTTTATTTTCACAGGAAAGTACGTTCATATGCTTAAAGAACTGAACACACCCAGACATTAAGAAAATTTCCTTAGTGAAGAAAGCATATGAAAGAAGTGGGAACAAGAACAAAAGGACATAAACCACCTTAAAAATGCCATTTATTTATAATGCCAGAATTCAGGGACGCTGAAAATATTCTTTTCCACAATGCTGCCCAGGGCTGCAGCTTTCCTCATCATCATGTAATGAGGAAGTAGCTGCACAGTTTGATCAGGGAGAGAACAGCTCCACAATCCAGAGGCAAAGCCTCAGACTAGACCTCATAGGAGATCATCTGAGTGGACCAAAAGGATTTGTGGCAAAACAGATACTAGGATTTTACCTAGCATATTCCATGATCTTTGCTCTGTTTAAGAACTGTGAATCATAGCAGCTATATAACACAGTTGATGCTGTGTGACGCATCAGCAGGCAAGCCCTCAGGTAGTGGAAGTGAGGACTGAGATGTCCAGATTTCCATTATTATCTCCACCTCTGCAGTCAGAGTTCACTAGTCAAAACTTGTCGGAACTGATTTTTAGGTTTTGATGATCAGTCTCCTGTAAGTTAAGGTGTCTGTGTGTTAGCTGTTCCTTATTAGCTTTGCGTTGCCCTCCATTGTATTTCTGATACCTTGTCATATTTGGAATACAGAATACTTTCATTCTACTTAATATCACATGAGATGATATCTTACTAGCCTCTGCTCCTGTGCAGAGGCTAGTCCTGTTTCTTCACAACTGCATGAGCTTACCTTTCCTTGCCTTTCATTTCTACAGTCCAGACACAGAAGTTTCACAAAGCAATCACAAGGCATAAGCAAGATCTGCTACACTGAAGTACTGTCACCCCTGAAATGTAAGTCAGCTGCATGAAGGAAGGAAACCAGTAACAGACATCTTACAATAGAGAGCACAGAGCACATCTGCTGTGGCTGAAATCACAGGGGAAAATTTTGGTAGGAAACACAATTATCATACTGGAATTTGGCAGCACCACCTGGATTGACGTTCTTCCTTCATAGCAAATCAGGGATTTTTGATGACTGGAAGTAAGAAAAGTCTTGGTTTTCCTTTCTTTTTTTTCCTAAAAAGCTGCCACTTTCATCAAAAGATTGATCCAGTATTGTCAGAAGGGCTTCTTCTCCAAACTAGAGCTTACATCCAAATACAAATTGGAAGAAATAACTACTTGGATTAGTAACAACAGCTTGGATAGTTTAGCATAGTGCTTTCTACAAAAATGTTCTAGTAACAATTAATTTTCATCAAAATACTTTTTTTTAAAAAGTAAGATTTTCTTTACCACAGCTCAACACCTGAAGTTGGTAGAAAAGAACACTGAATAGAAGAACATGCATGATCTCTGAGTTTATCTGAAGGATATCTTCGTAGATCCTATAAATAAGTCTCTTATTTCAAAAGAGTAAATTTTAGTGCACAAGAAGGACTACTTAATGAATCTTCATCCATCAAAGACTGAAAGGAAGGGAAAGATCAAAGTGTGTTTACAGTCAAGATGCTAAAACTATGTATGTTACCCGAACTACAAAGAAAGGCTTCATCCATAACAAGATAAATAATCCATTCAGAAAGACAGAGATCTCAATTAGTGTCTCATATGAAAGTCTCACACTTTATACAGCACAGCTAGTCATGTACAAAAGGTTTTCAGCACAGCAAAGGTATTGACTATATACGAATCATGTAAAACATTATCATAAAATTAATTACTAGGGTCTTTTAATTGCTGCCATTGTTTGTGTTTGCACATGTAAACTTGGTGTTCTGCTGTAACGTTTTGTTATATTAACTTAGAAATTCATTATAAAGGACTTCAGCTTTAGACAGAAATTCAGTGTTATGAAACTCATAAAACCATGATGTCTACTTATTTTGAGATAACAGATACACATTAATATTACTCAAGTTTTAACACTAGTTTTTTTTCACTAAAGAGCAATAAAACAAAAGCACTGGACAACAGGGCTTTGGGTTCACGTTCCGTTCTGCACTGCCCTGCATGGATCTCTACATATAGCTGAAGTAATAAGGATCTTGTCCTTTAGAGAGAAAAATCAACTAAATTTTTTACTTACTAGTTACTTTGCAATATGCAAAATATAATTATTTGCTTATGAAAAAAAAAATCAATAATGAAAAGTAGTATTTTTATTTGGGATTTTTCTTTGCCTTCGATACCCTACTAACACTGGTATTACTATAATACTATTACTATTAACATGACAGTGAGAGAATGAAACTCACCACTGTCAAAGGAACAGTTATTGGTCTATTTTTCTCTGCTAAATGGAGATAAAAATAATATAACTTAAAAGTTCTGACCACACAAATCTCTTTTTGTTACTGTCTTTAAATCTGCTATAAAATTTATTGGGAGCCATATTTTAATGTCAGCATGCAGCAGTCATGTTATTTTCTAATCAGACTACTTCAGGTGTGCTTCTTTCCTATACATATGTCAGAGTGAGAGTCCTGAAGTTAGAATTACCAGAAGGCAACTAAGCAGTCATAGAGATGCTGATGAAAAATTGTTCCCAGCTATATACTTCATTTCTGCCACACAGAGGTTCAGATGCTTACGGATCAAACACTGATCTACTGTAGATTCAGAACACCTTGCTATAAACAGCAGTTTAGGAAGTTATCTGAGAGTGGCTTTGCAGTTCTGACTAACAAAGCTAAGCTTGCCGTGTGTCCTTCCCCTATGCTCTTTGTAGAGGTTCAGCACAGTTGATTGTGAAGCAGTCACTGCAGTGCTGCAATTTAGAATCCAACACTCTGAAGAGAATATCACACATTTTAGTGTTATTTAACATGGTAGGCTGTAAAACACAGAAAAAGTATGGCAGAAAAGCAACTGCTGCATGAGTAGCTGTAGCATTCCCAAAGAGCAGCAAGGGCAGTGTGAACTGCAGTCAAAGCAAAGCGTCCTTGCTCATGAATCTCAGCTCTCAGATATCTTCTTGACAGAGTCACTAGCACATACACAGGTCTAGAGATGTCATGAGCCAACCCAAGCTTGGGCCAGAATATTAATCCAGTTCCTGAGGCAAACCTGAGAACAGAACCAAGTTATCTTCTCTTCATTTTATGCACACATGCACTAGTTTACATGTAAAAACTAGCGATTGTGACAATGAAAAAGGGAAACTGTGTTTCAAGTATCTATTCAATAATTTAACTGGCGACCTGAAGCTTTAAACTCTCAAAAGCTCTAACCATTCTGTTCACGCTGTTTAGGAATCTGATAGAAGATTTTTCAGTTGATTCCTTCAATTTTCATCAGAAACAAATAAAAAGGGAAGAGCCAGTTTCACTGCTAGCCTGGCTAAAGTCTACTGTTGAAGCAAGACCTTCCCAGCAGCAATTACTCAGTGCAACAGACATGTTATTACTTACAACTGAAGATTCACCAACCCTGCCCCAAGGGGAGAACAGCTACTGCACCTGTCAGCATGCAAATATGTTTGGTATGTTCAGTTACATTCACTGGCAAGCCAGTGAACCCACTAACAAAAAGATGGGGTTTTACTACATTGAGGCACGTATTTTCAAGAAATCAAAACAGCTGCCTAAAGAGACACTCAAAAAACTGGGAAATAAAATTTGCAAGGTTTTACAGTTCTATAAAAGACACCCAGATCCCCTAAGAAAACTCTGTCAGTTCCAATGCATCCTGAGTGCAGTCTGAGTGTAGCTTCAGGCTGTTAACTCTCCCTAATCCAAAATGCAAAATTGCTTTTGGGTGACACAACCCTCATGCTTTTGGTTGACTTCATAATGTTTTGAGATGATTTCTTCTAAATCCAGAATCATTTAACCAATTGAAAAGCATTATTTAAGCTACATTAAAGAATATTTCTGTTTTAACATATTAAAAAAATATTTCATCATTTGCTGTGCACTTCAAATTTCTTGATATTTCAGGCCGGTAGACAGGGATGCTCTAGCCACGTAGGAAATGCCAGGAAATTCTGCCAACATCTTTGAATCCAAAGGATTAAATACCTAGTTTCACAAAACTGCAGGATGCAGAGGTAACCATGGAAGGAAATTGTTCAATAGTCTTTTCTACATAGTGGTGTTCCCTAAGTTTTGTACTTTCTAAACTGGGCATTGTAAGAGTTTACCCATCAGAACTGTGTGGTCTGAAACAAATAAGCTAGTGCCTCTTTTTTTTTATATTAACATCCAGTATATACATTCATGTATATATATAATATGTACATACACATATATATGTCATTTACACCCAGTAAAACTGCATGTTGGTCTCTATTCTTCCTCCTTCGTGAGGATGACACAGCAGTGGGGTAAGATAACGTATGCTCTGCCTGCAGCCCTTTGTGTTTTTCTTAACTACAGCAATGTAATCCTGCATTCCAGATACTGCAAAGCTTGGCCAGTGTATGCATTGTATACAGTGTAACTTAGCCTTATCATAAATAGTTCTAATCCTACCCCAGACACCTAAATAATGAAGTTATTTTAAAAGATGTATAACTACTGCCTTACAGTCTGAATCTGTCTACAGAGGATATGAAACAATCTATAATGGTCCACTGCTAGATTTAACTTCCACATCACTTAAATTCCATTCCTCTGCTGGTGCTGAAAATCAAGGGGATGGATCAAACAGAGATTTGTGTTTTTTTTAGTGAGAACACTTAAGGACAAGCAGTATCTAAGAAAAATCTTACAGACATAAACCAGATTGTAATCTACTTCCTATTATAAGTTGGATTGGCAAATTTCCAAGTAGAGAAACTTTCTCACTAGCAATGATTTGTTCTTATGCCCCCTGCCTTTCAAAGCAATTAACTCTTATGTGTGATGATAATTAAGTACATGATTAAGTTTGAGAATGAACTGGATATAATTTTAATGGTCACTGAAAAGAAAGAGCTGCACCTGAAAATGCCTACTGTCTATATGTAATTATGCCAAGAAAACATACAGTAAGTATCTGTAAGAAAAGGAGGAAAGCAGTGTCCCATTCTGCTCCTTTTACCATAATTACCTGACCGATCATCTTGATGTCCCTTCTTCAGTGACATTTATGACTGGCCACTCTTGAAGTACTTGCTGCTCCCTTCCATATGTCTTCCATAAAAACAATAAGGCACATTTTTATTCTGAAAAAAGTAAGTGAAAATGAAAACTTACTTTTCAACTGCTTGAAGGAAGGGACTGTCTTGACATTCTGCATTTTCTGTAGCTAAGTCTTGTTAATGTCTCCCTGCCCCTCTTCTGGGGTTTAATACAGTGGTTTGTACAACTACTTGTGGGGCTGCATGATGAAACTTACCAAGAAAGTGATCTGAGAAAAAATAGATAACCATGAGAGCAAGGGTTATTTCTGACATATATCAATTCCCTGGTATGCTCAAACATGCAGACCCATAAACAGTTGAACTCTCATCACCAGGGAGCATTCATGAGAACAGAAGTGCAAGGTGAGCAAATGTTGTTAACTGCCTTTGCTACTGAGAGAAAAAAAGGTGCCTTCATGCTCAACATTCTTGTTTCCTAAAGCATTTCTGTGGACTGACTGCACAATCAGCTTTTGCTTTGGCAATAAACAGATTACTACTGAAACTAATCAGAACATGTGCAAAATAGCATAGACATGAGTCATACATACATTATGTTTTAAATTAAATCTTTCCAAAGTGCTGTTGAAATCAGTCAGTGGTTCTCTTTTGTTTTGTGTTGTGTTTTTTTTTCATCCTCAACTCATCTCTGCATTTACAGGCCTTAGTCAAGATGGTCCTTCACAATGGTTTTTTGATTTGTTATCCCAGTATTTCCAGCCAGACACCAGTTTCTGCTTCTTGTTTATTGTTTATGCTGAAAACTGCCTTTAACATTATCCCTTAAACCTGGAAAACCCTGCCCAAATTAATTAGCATTCAACTTAAAACTGAGCCCCAAGACATGTTTTTACTTTGATGCTTACAGTAAACTGCCAGCGAACAGTGGATAGGAAGACTGCAGACAGGGAATTTTGATTCTATAAACACTGTTTACTTCCAGCTTCAGGAAGTCTATGAAGTACGCAAATAACTAGACTTGTTTGCTCTGTGTTCTTTTGTATCTTTTTCCATTAAACTAGTCTGCTACAGCTATTAAAATATAGTAATGGAGAACTCTATGTGTTGTATTAATAAGGAAGAAAGCTGACTATTGCTATACATCTTCTGTTTGATGCTGTGCTTATATTAAGTAACACTGATGTGTCAGGAACAAAGTTGCATAATTTACACATACCCTCATGGCAGCACAGTGCACACATAACCTTTTTTGTTTTTTAAGATCCATACTCATTTTTAATTAAACTTAGAAGCAAACTTGTTCTTTCTTTAAAGTTGTTACTGAGCTATAATTAATTTTACTTTTATCTGCCTTGCTTTGGAAAAGGAGTTGGTCTGGACCAAAGCCAGCTCTTTTACCTCAATCCCAAGGGAAAATTCAGTCATCTGTATGACAGGAAAAACGAGACCTAACTCAGTCAGATCAACCAAGCTTCACAGCAATAAACTAACAGATTTCTATATGACACTGCTCAAGAAAGACAAAAGTGGATAATACCAATACCAATCTTTGAATTTTAACAGCAGAAATTCAGTTTATTCCTAATTTCTACTGTATTTTCTGTCTGTACACATTCATTGGAAAAGGGCTGCTCCCAATCCTGTAAATACAGGCCATATTTTGCTTATTTTCAGGAGAATCTATAGACCTACACACTGCAGCATATTAATAAACTGAACCACTTCCAAATGTCGTTAGAGCAAAACAATTCTTTTAGTACTGTCTTGTTAACGATTAACAATGGAAGCACTGCCAAAGTACATTGGCCTGGAATAGGCTGGCCCATAAAAGAGGCTAACTCTTTATGCCATGTTATGTGAATAAACAACTCATTATGAAATTCTTTGGAATTCCTGTCCTAGAATGTCAGGGATATAAGGGGTAGACATGAAAACTTCCATAAAAAACGAGAGTAGCAACAGAACTTTCCTCAATATGGTTAAATGATAATATACTCAGCAAGACTAAAAACTTTGTTATTACAATAGCACTGAAGTCTTAAAGAGTGATTTGCAACCAGTCACAAAGCAGGTTCATTTTATGGTTAGAAAGTCTTTTCCATTTGTGCACGATGTCATTCATATATTTATGAGGATGAAAGGCCAGAAAACAGACCTACAAAACACTGAGCAGAATTAATCAATTCCGTGTAAAAGTGTAGATTGTTTTCAAATAGTGCGTGAATCTGCTTTCATTTCAATTTCAAGTTATGACAGAAGGCAAATTTATAGGATGGCTTTACAAGAAGTAGGCTTAGCAGAACTTACATTAAGGGCAACTGACTCAACAGCTCAAACCAATCTTTTTATCCACCTTCCCATATTTTATATCGTGAGCATCCCTCATTTAGCATCAATATGACAGAGGTGGTGTGGAACAGGGAACTTCAGTGAGTTGAAACAGCTAGGGAAACAAAGGAGAAAGGAAATGAGAATAGATGCAGGAGAATCAATTTTAAAAATATATAACTGGTGGAAGAGAAATATAGAGAACACGTGGGTGCAAAGGACAAGTACACTAGAAGTATCAGCAGAGTAGCAGGATGTACATAGGAAAGATGATCTAATGGGAAAAACAGGTGCCATAAAATCAGAAGGTCTTGATTATATTTCCAGTGTTCCTACTGTGGCCCTAAGAAATCCTAAAGAGGTTAGTCATCCACTAGATCCTCTGCCAGTAAAATCAGAAAGAGTACTTATGCGATAAGCAACATGGGAATATAAAAACCTGTAATAGTCAGGCCTATCAAGCTTTGTGCATGAAAATGAGATTTACCCAATTGCTTCCAAACACATTTTCTCCTACAGCCAGGCCTCCACTCACTTGCTATGCAGTGCTGCAGCTTCCCTCCCATCACTGGAGGAGGTGCCTCTCAGTCACAGTCCTAGCTTGAACCCCTACAGCCTACAGTCCCAGCACTTTCCCAACATCCAAGTTGAAGCACCTGTCCTACCAAGTCTACGTCTCCAGGTAATGCCACTTTGTTTGATGGAGTCTCCTGGGTAAGGAAAATAACTGAGAGGTCTGAGCTGTAAGATGCCACAGAGCTGGGGAAATTAAAATCCCTCGGTTGATGGAGGTGTCTTTTGGCTCAAATACTTGGCTAGATGGGTAACACCAGAAGAAAAATCCCTGACTCATCCCTTTAGACAGGGGTTAAATAAATGTCTGGTTTGATACAAAATGATGTCTTACTTTTCCTGAGGCTTTTTTTCCTATTTGCTTGTGATGTCTTGCTCTGTTATAACTTACTGCATTTTTTTAATGGAAAAACTTGACTAAAAGAGAAAAAAAAATCATGGAAAGAAAAATACAAATTAAACATAATAGAGAATGTAAGCAAATATAGAGAGAATGATGTTCTCTCATATTCAAACACTTGTAGCCACAGCAGCTGCAGAAGAATAAAAATATCAGGCAATAACACAGAAGAGGAGTAATAATGGCAACAAGATATATTGTTAATACAGACCATAGAGTACAAAGAATTAGAAATAGTCATACAGCATTGAAAGAGAACATCAAAAAAGCTCACGGAGATTGAGCTCCAAAGAAAAAAAAAAGTCCCAAATACGGAAATGTAAACAAAAGGAGTACTGAAGGGAGAACATTTCACCAGATAGAAGAGAGAGATGTCAAACAGAAAAGATTAACAAAGAACAAAAAGTCTTTGAGGTGCAGAGAGTATTTTCCAGCTTGCTCTGGAGGCTGGATTTGGAATCGTTAAGATATAGGTGAGGTATTTATACCACATGTTAAAATTTTCATTCCAAAAGTTAATTTGGAAAGCTTTTCTCCTTTTTTTTTTTTTTTTTAAATATACATACAGTTGATAGTACAATACAGTCTTTCCCTAAATTGCTTCAGGAGATACTGACTTCTTTAGGTTAAGCAGGGAACCCAGAGTTGCAGGTGGCTGAGCCAAATGAGCAGCTCTCAGAGGGAGGCCATCCAGTTCTGCTCCCTCCCTTTCTCCTTCTACTTTTCTCCCACATCTTTGTGTTGCATCTGGAGCTTTTCTGATTGATCTCAAGGTTGGGCAACTAGACTCACTAACTTGGCAAAAACATACACTTTGGAAGGTAGGCAAGGACAAGTTTTTACTGTTTTATCGGGCTGAAGAAGCTACAGAATTGAGTCCAGAGGTGACTCAAGATAAATAGTGAAATCACATAGCCCGGAACAGAGTGGGATACAGAAGGGCAGGAAAGGATGAGAGAAATCCACTTAGGAAGTATCAAACTCAAAACATCTCCTGAGGTCACAGGAAGCTGGTTTTGTAACTTAACCACCTTAATTAAACACTCTAAGTTAGATGGTGAGAATGGTGCTGCTGCCATCACTTTTGTATACAGAAGAGGGGCTGTTAGAAGTCTCGCACACTTTCCAAGCAGATATCTTCAGATTCTCATGTCTTTAGTGCCATATTAACCACATCATTCCACCAAAAGTTGGACTAAAAGAACATCTGTAATGTCCTGAACTAACAGCCTCCCCTTTCCTACTTTGCTCCACAGCATTGCTTTTGTATTATGCTATCAGAAGCATTACATGCTTTAAAGTGGAAAATCGCATCAGATTTTCACACCTGTGTTTTTTCATTGCAAATCTCATAATGACTGTTGAGTTTCATTTTTTAGCCTTAAAGCCTTAAATTATGCAAGTAAACTAAAACCTGTTTTCAATAATTCATTTTTCCTTGGTGTTCAGTTCCCTTGCTTATAGAAACTCTTTATGTGTAAGAAATTTCCCTACTTTTCTGATATGTTCTATGTATACTTAATAGATGTAAATCAGGAAGGGTCTGTTTGGTATTCAGATTAAATTCAGCCTAATTTCACTCTCAATTATTTCTCTTTCTACTGTTCTGGCTGCTCACACCTGCTAAATTAAGTTTGAGCAAATAGGTGAAACAAGGCTTCTACTGCCTGTAGGTAGATGTACAAACAAGCTACTGCAGGGCAAGCGAAGGTGTGAACGCGCAGCACATCCCATGCTCGACAGAAACTGTCTGCAGTTCTTTCCTTAGGTTGTTATGAGCTATTACTACATAAAAGCTGACTTTATGATACTATTTTAACCAATAGGAACATTACAACTTTTAGATACCTGTAGAAAGAATATGCATCTTTTTTTTAATTAACCTCTTAATTCACCTTCCATTTTCCTATTTTTAAACTGGGAGTAATAAATAATGACACTGACTAGTATCACCAGGAGCACAGCTTCTGCCAGCTGTCCAGAGAGTTTCTGCCTGCCTGCAGGCCTTCAAGGCAGCATCTGAGATCTCTTCTGACTGTATTTTGAAGCACAATGGAATTTCTAAGAAATATTTTATATTAAATAAAAAACTGATCGCTTTGTCCAGAATCATCAACATTTTTCTGGGAAAATGAACATGAAAAGAACACAGACGACAATGTTCCTTCTGGATGCATGCAGTGGTGGGGTGTAAAAGAAGTGCCCTCCTGCCCCACATCTTAAGGCTTTGGATTGCTTTGTGTCACTGCCTTAGCTTGTAAAACTGGTCATAAAATTACAGCATCTTAAAACTCCTGCCACACCTCTTGTTCCCATGCTCACATGTAGCCCTGGCCTCCACAGGCCAGTTGTAAACTGAGTATGGGAATATTTATTTATTTTCCCTTTTTTTAGTATTACATCCTCGTATTTTCTTTGTGGAATATAATGGAATCTCCTAAGTTCTAATTATTACAGCTGAAAAGAGGCAATTTTCCATTTCCTGAGATTCTTTTTATACAGGTTAAAATTTCTCTGTCTTAAAGAAAGAAAATATATTGTTGTAATAGATTATTTCCTATCATGTACGCATTAATTACACATTTTCAGTTAGTGTTTAAACCACATACTTCAGAGAGAGACAAAGAATTGTTTGAAGCAGTTTTATAGAAAAAGAGGCAAACCCTTAGGTTTTGCTGTCGTTGCATTCTTTAATAATTAGTATTCCCTTAATCTGTCTGAAAAAGTGAATAAAGTATAATGCTAATTAAAATATAGGAAACTACTACTTAAGAGGTCAATCTTTCTTGTCTGATTCAGACAAATCAAATTCCTTTTTTGGTGGCCCACTTTACAAGAGAATAATGATCTCAGACATTTCCACACTACAGTTGGAGCCTATACCCAGAAACCAGAGACATCACTCCATTTCTTCTTAACCAGGAATGACAGTGAGCTATTCTGCATGTGGAAATGGGAAGAAGTGAAAAGAAAAGGAAGTGGTTTTGGCTAAAGCAGCACAGGAGAAAAGTAAGCTTATTTTTACGTGCAGCCTCCAAGTATGAAACTTCATTTTCCATGCTTATAAATGCCGTCTCCTGTGGGTTCAATTTTTCCTCTAAGTGTAGGAAACAAGAGAAGAAACTTCGTTGCCATACAGAAAATATTGGCAATGTGGGATATGTGGGTGTGTACGTGGTATCACATTATTACACTCAAACATTAAAAAAAAAAGAACTAAAAATGTGTACAATGAGGACCAAGTATATCTCAGCAGAGAAGGCAGGTCTGACAAAGGATGGAGCTGCGTGGGCATAGGCTGCCAAGGTCCTTCAGAACTGGTGCTTCTGAGCTGCCAAAAGCATTTAGGAACTAAGTACTGTTACAGCAGCTGAAGCACTGAAAGAGATTCAATGCAATGAATGTAAGGAGGGGAAGCTGAAACAGATGATGTGGTCACATCAACTCCAGCTAGGGGCCTGTTCATCCCCTGTAGCTCCCTCAACAGTTTGTATAGAGAGGCAGGAAAACACTCTGTGGGCTACTGAAGAGTTTAATTTCCTTTGATGTAACTTAATACTCACAAATAATACTAGTAAACATCTATCTCTCTGTAAAACTATGTGGCTAAAAATATTTGTGTGTGTAAAACTGTACAGAAAAAAGGAAACAAGCACTTTATAGATAACATCATATGAATTTGATGCTTGGGAAATGTATCATTATGCTTTTAAGCACATATCAAGCATTTTTTCTTTTTTGTTAGTATGCTCAGGACACTAAATACTTAACCTTATCCTATCAATGGCATTCATCTAAATGAAATGAAATGACAGATTGTATCACTTGGCCAATTCGAGATTTAGCTTAGGTTATTTAATTATCTGGCTAACTCCGGCTGAAGTTCAGTGATCCAAAACAGGTGAAATTCTTCATGCAGTCTGCGATAAAATCTTTATGATCAGAACAGTGTATACTTTTTTAGCTCCTTCTCTTACACAGTTACTATGTATTGTCAATGGTGAAAACATTAGACTTAATTTTCTGTATGTTTATGTCTCAGGAAGCAAAATATCTTTCTGTGTTTGAAATGAAAAGAAACTGCGGCAAGGCTTGAAGACATAAGGAAAAAAGGGCATTACATGCAGGAAGGAGTCTACAGAGTTCTTATGTTAAAATTCACAAGTGGATAATGAAATATTTAAAAGTATCTAGAGATATTACTCTAAAAATAACAAACGTTGACCTAGATGTGCCTGGCAGTTCAGTTCTGCTTTCTTAGCAGTGTTGCCTTAAATCAACACCAAGCACTTTACAAGTTTGGCTCAGACTATGAATAGACTAAAAAAACTGTAAGACAAATTTCCCTTCTCATTCATTATACTGTCAGCATTAGGTGCAAAACCTGAAAATCAAATAGGATCTAATTCCATCCCTGAGAAAAAAAAAAGTCAAACCACTGAATGCATGATTTGCTGTCATCCCAACAGAGGAGCATCAGATACAGCTTCACAATTTCCTGAAACAAATATTGTTTGAGGTCAACCAGAGAAAACCAGCTCAAATTTCTGTAAACTTGCACATACACTTCTAAGAATCATTTATACTTTTAAGCGCCATTTACTTGTCTTTTGTTTTGTTTGTATATAATAAAAGGAGTTAGTTTGGTCACAGTATTTTCTGTTTCTAATATATATATATTTAATGACATACAGCTTATCCGTAGCTATATGTATAACATATATGTATATATAACATATATTATATATATAACTATACATAACTATATTTAACTATAATGCAATGGATGATATCTTACAATTTAAAGTGCAGGCTCTCCTGCAGTGAGGGTCTAAAGTTGCCATCTCTCGGCTGTATCAATATACCCTTATTAGCCAGCTGAAGCATACAACCAATGAATTCAGTACTATAAGCTGACCTTCACTGTGTATATGCAAAAACTGAATAAAAATGTTTCTCTTCTTTTCTTTTCCCGTTGGTGTTTGTGCCCATTTGAAAGCTGTAATATTAAATTTACAAGGAACACAAACACCAGCAAACAGCACGTATCTTAAAATATTAAAGAGCAAAAATAACAAAATTCTTGGTGTATCCTCTGTCTAAAATATCTGCCCAACTTCAACCATTACTTAAAATAGTAATTGAGGCTTATAGGCATTATTCTATATTTCTTCTTTGATGTCTTCACTGCTGCTGAGACTCTACCATGAGTACATATAAAGTCCTTAAGGACCTTAATTAGTCTCCAACTGAGAGTTCAGTCCCACAGACCCTGCCTGCAGGCCCAGGAGCCCATACAAACTCAGGCCTGGGCATTCACTCCCTGTCTGAGCTCTGCTGTCAGACTGACTGTTTTTCAGCTCTGCTACAGCTATGCTTGTGTTTGGCTGTGCACCTTGTTGATCCAGGCTCTGACCCATGCATAGGCTTCTTGGCTTGGCCTTGGCCCCGACTAATCACTGCAATTCTGCTTTGTGATTACTGGGCTGTATTTGACCCTTGATAGACCTGACCCTGAACCTTATGTATATATATTGACTTTCTAGCTTGACCTTTGAACTGACCCTGTCTGGATAACAATGGATAACAGGAGCAACAAGGGAACCCACAGAGACTGAACATCTTGGTTTCCAGTCTTAGTTTTGCCCTCACAGTACGAGTGAAATTAAGTTGTGCAGTATAGAATGGTAACAATGCTATTTCATTACTGTAATGTACAAGGCAAGTCTTGGGGTGAAGTATGTATTTAAGGAGGACATGGGTAGAGCCCTTGAATGTATGAAATCTTTTTCCTCAAACAGCCATAAGAAGTTCTTCAGCAAAATCAGCTTAATAAGATTTTGATCTTTTAGAAAGTAGAATCAGTCTATTAGTGCAATGCTACTCAATGTGACAAATGTTAAGAGGATGAAGCAAAGACTTGTTAATAGACATTCTAAAATCATTATATTCAAACGCTACAACAGAGGAAAAAGGAATGTGAAATTAAATCTTGATTGTTTCCACTTTACTCATAATGCTTCATCCTTTTTCTTAAGGGTGAAACTTTTGTGGTTTTTCTTGTTATGGACGCCTTCAAGACTGCAGAAACTATTCCTAATTTTAGCACAGTAAACTAAAGACCTTTTCATACTTTTTGGATGCTAAGGGAACACCTTAGAATAACACACAGTTTAGAAATCAATGCCCTTGTTGGGATGAAATGTGAGCTACTTGAATTCAAGAGCTTGGTTCTAGCTCAACATGCTTATTAATTTCTTATTTTCAACACAGGTTTTTCAAACTGGCATTTCTTGAGGAAATAGTATTCTGTCAAAAGTTCTTAGCCAGCTTAACTTGTGCAGTGCTTGAAATAAGCGTGGGCTTGAGTTCCTGGACAGTAAGAGATGAAACAACTACATCACTCTGAAACGAATGGGACTTGGATGCTTAACACAGCATTGTGGATTTTGCAAACCTTTCTGCCTCAGTGACCTGAGTCTAAAAATACAATTTATAACTGAAAAAAAGTCCTGAAATAACAGACAGAGTCCCTCACCAGTTCTATCAGAGACTTTTCAATATAAAATTAAACCCAGTTTTCAAAATAAGAGCCACAAGATGGCAGAAGAGAACAGGAAACGTGAAAAGATTGTTGTGCTCAATGCTTGTTCTAAATATATAACACTCCTCAATTCTAAAGCACAGCTGAAGGTTCCTGGCTCTATTTTAAAATCGAATGGACGTGAATATAATTCATTAGTGACTATGTTTTAAAAACAGTCTCAGATTTGAAGTTTCTGAAGGCAATTCTACAGTGAATGCTAACATTGCAATAACAGTTCAGGTTATGTGGTACAGTTAGGACATGGAACATGCACTGTGTTTGTAGATTGTCCATACTGCCTCACCTTATCACAGTATGAGGTGTCTGATAGCTGTTTTCCAATTGCCATTCTTAATTTCTACTCAATTGACCATACAGTGAATTTTGCAGTTCTAGAAGACATAATCTTAACTCTTACAGTTATGACTATTTAATCTGTACTGGAAGACCTTATAGCATCCTTTCCATTAATTCTATCACTTAAATGACTGACACTTTACACATTCCATAAAAATAGCTTTTTTTTTATCCGAAACTTTCCATTTATTTTAACCTAAATGAATGCAGTTAAAAATATTGAATCCTTCCTAAGAACAACAACCATAACTTTAAAAATAACTACACTTTATAAAGCAAAAGAAAACATTAAAGAATGAAACAAGATAGAAATCTATTATCTCTCGACCTATCAGTACAAGAATTTTTTCTGTACTTTTCTTAGTAATTGTGTTATAAAGCTTCAGAAATCTTAGATGCCATCACATCCTTGTCATACCCAACTTGTTATGTTAGCAGGAGCAGTGTAAGCCACTCAGCCTCTCAGCAGAAAGCATTATGACTTCATATTGCATTTTACAGCAATATTTTTCTTTAACCTATTAACAGTGGAGATCAAACTGAGTTTCCAGATAAAGAACATTTTTAGTGATTACTTGACCAGACAAGAAAGCATTTAGAAAAACCTAGAACTGCCTTGCAACAGAAGTTACTTCACTTCCTTCTCTGTTCCTGTATGCTCAGCTTCCACAGTCAAACTTCTCATTTTCATTCTAAGAACATATGTTTCTTTAATCTGAATTGACATACCTCTTTTGCTTTTCCTCTCCAACTAGATGCAAAACTTTCTTACTCTTCTTCCCTTACCCATACATGCAGGAAAGGAAGCAATGCAAGAGTCGTAGTTGTAGGAAATAAAGACAAACTTCACCACTGTTAATATTCTCTAATTTTGCATCTTCTCAAGTGCTTATTCTCTCACATGCTTGTATATGGGAGAATTTGCACACTGTCCATGATACTTGCCCTCTTCTAGGTTCTTTTACTCCTTTCACTCAAGTCCTGCCCGCAATCTTTCTCTTTTAAGTCTTGTTAATAGTAACCCTAATAAAGTTCCGTAACTGTACTCTCAACTGTCCTTCAGATATCTCTTAACTTTTGCTCTGCTTCTTCCTGCTGAATGTTCTGCTGATTTGATTAAAGAAACAAAATTCTTTATTTAGAATAATGCAGCTGCCTGTTTTCTACCTCCAAACAAGGATCTTCCATTTCTTTTGTCACAAAACTCCACAAAACTCCACTCTTTTAATCCGCACCTCTGTAACAACTATTTTACCATGATGTTTACAGAAAACAATAAAAGGCAATAAAAGTAAGGCCTTTGAGACCCGTATTTTTCCTTTGTTAGTTTTTTTTTAATGCTTGTTGAATATTGGCTTCAATCCTGTTAGTACATGATGAATTCCCTTTATGCAGCACGACTCTACTACAGCATATGTGACAAATTCCTGCTGTATGCCCATAGAATGTTCATCAGGCTGATAAGTTAGAGCTTAATGTTAGAAGATTCTCATTTTTTACAAACAAATGAGAAGTTCAAAGCACCTGGAATCCTTTTTTTCTTTTTACCTCCCAGTACACAGTGTTCTGAGCAGTGTTGCATTGATTCCACGTAATGTTCCGTGCACTTCAGTGTAAGCTGAGGTGATTTGACTCAGGTGACTGAAGTCACCCCCACTTAGCTCAGCCTTTCTTCTTGCTGTGTCATGAGAAATAGCTAGACACTGAAGCCACAGAGACAGGCTTCATAAACAAGGACCACAGAATTGGGAAGTAAGAAAAACAAGAGGAACTTAAGCAAGATGAAACCTCATTTTTCTCAGACAGAATTTGGAATACCTGAGATATCACTGAGTTATCTGAGTTTATTACTAAGACTGCTTTTGTCTCCGGGTCACTGCTTGGAACTGCTTGGAATCAAGGGAAGTGTTTGCTATTAACATTCCAATACAATCTACAGAATGAACATAAAATGTAGTCAACGGCAGTCATGAAGTATCACCATCATAAGATGCAGCATTTTGCACCAGATCAATGCCAGGTTTTAGGTTTGGCTGGGATTCAGTATTTTAAGGCAAGAATATCCAATGTCTGCTGGCTGAATGGCCTGTTTTAGCGTGTAGTACTGTCAGACCTCAGGTTAGTATAAATGGAGTGGTAAATGTTGCAGCATTGACAGGTGTGTTGTATACATTTAAAAGGAAGAAGCAGTCAACCATGTCATCAGCTTATACGTCTACATCAACTCTTGTGGATCTGCTTATGTTACAGCCCTGCTGCCAAAATATTACATCAGTGGCTCTTATCAGTGCAAACCAGCATTTGCAAGAATTAGCTCCATCTGCTTTGTAGAAAGGTGAGATTAGTCAAGGCTGCTGCTTTAGCATCCTTTACTGCAGTAGGCAATACTGCACAGACTATGTATCTGGTCCCTAAGCTCTTTATAGTTCATCCTGGGTTGGGCATTAGGCATTAAAATGCAAGAAATGCACCTGGAAGGCTTCTTGAATAACAAATAGCACCAGAAGTGATGGATGCCTCACACACACACATGATTAAACAGCTTAGCTGATCTCCTAGGATTGATGACAACTAGGTGCAGGACAGACTGATAGAAAATTCCACTCAAGTTATGAAGGTTTCCTGCGGCCTAGGACCCTAACTAAGTTACACTATTTTTGTGCTTATTATCCCTTCATCAGTTCTGTTGTTATTGAATAGAATGACTGTTATCTCAAAAACATACTAGGAAATATCTTTGCTTTTTTATACAGTAGATAATAAAGTTGCTACCATTATTAGAAGGTACTGCTATATTTAATATGCTAGCAGCAATTAAGGAATAATTATTGGGGTGAAAAAAGTGGTAGTTTTATTGGATTAAATTTAAAGGATTTCATCTGCTTCTTACTCTGCTGTAAACAAGGTCCTGCTGAAGTTTTCTCTCTTTTAATCTCAGTGAAGGAGTCCAATTGATGGAAAGTCAATGGTGTGGGAAAGTATGGTGTGGGCTTCCTTTTCAATGAGAAGAAAAAATGTCTTTTTCATAGAAAGCAGGAATAACAAATACGTATGCAAAATGATTAGAAATATTCTATTAATATATAAGGATTTATTTCTCTGTGTTATTCCACTTCACAAGCTAAACTGATGTAACTCAAATTTCCTTGTCTTAAATAATAAGCTCTTCAAAATTAAGTTCTAGTTAGTCCTTCACAATTTCTCTGTAATATGAGTTACAAAACTATTTGCAGCTGTCCGAAACACAATCTGCAGGATATTACAATAGAAAGATAGTAACGGTAAGTCTTAGTAGTTATCTTCATCTTATTACAAATCAATGATTAAAAAAATAAGCAAAAGAAAGTATAAAACATGTCAAGCACAAACAGAAATTAAAAATACCCATTGAAAGCAAACATTTGATGCCATGCAGTTTTTTCACAGTGAGTTTGCATTCACAAAAGAAAAATAAATTCCTTGCAAGTCCTAAATGTATTTGCTTCTTTAAAGCAAGTTCTACTCTATTTTACAAGAGAAAAAAAAAATGCTTCTATGTGCAAGGTGAAATTCTTAGGATATCAGGCACTTCATACTATTGCCATAGCACTCTTACATGTAAAAGAATCTCACCGATGTCTCCTTCCCTCACTGTAGGCTTTGATTAAATTCCTCCAGAACTTTAATAGACATCTTGAGAGCTCAACTGAGTCAAACCATTTGAGAATACTCATACTATGAATATTAGATATATCAATAGTTCAGTTGCCACTGAGTTATGTATATAAATCAAGTATAGCTTGAGGTCTGTAACTGTCATGAAACACAGATTTCTTGTACCTTTTTCTGAAGATGCATGCCATTCCTAATACTTTACTTCACAGTAACATAAGATTCTTCTGTAAATGAAGTTGTGTAAAAGTTGTTACTTTTAAGCCTAAATGAAGTCCTGTATAAAAATTTTATGTGCCATTAATCATCTCGAAATCCATTCTTACCCATAATAAGAATCCAAGCTTGCTCACTTAGAACTTCAGATTATATATATGGGGATTTTTTGACCACTTCAGTTTTTGCTCCACAAAAACAAGTTTTAAATTTCCAAATTTTGTTTTCCATGTAAATGCTGTTTTCCACATTTTTTTCTAAAAATCACAACTCTACTGCAGAATAAAAATATTGCATTCCTTACTTCAAACCTCCAGCCATCTTGATGAGGTTCTCAGCATCGTTGAAGTGCCCGATTCTGTGATGTGGATACCAGCTTAGGAACCAAACAAGGCTTTACTGACAACTCTTTTAAAACATACAAAACTGTACTAACATTTACTTGTCCCTACGTGTAAGAACTACTGAGTGGATGCCCCAGGACCCCGTTATTAACTAAGTTTATGTTCTTTGTTAGAGATTTTCCATGCCTACTGAAGCAGTCTCTTGTTTGACTACAGAATGACTCTTCTTCTTGTCTTCGTCTGTTACAGTCTGACTCATCTGTTCAAAGAGTTTGGATATCTTGGCAATTCTCAGGTGATTCTGAAATTTTCGTGCAGCAAAAGCATAAAGTAGAGGATTAATGCAGCTACTGACAAACACAAGTGCTCCAGAGATATACTCTCCTATGTCTACAATTTTTTCCAGAGTCAAATACATTTCCTCAGAGTGCTCTATCTCAATTGAAATGATATCTAGGATGTTGAAAAGATGATGAGGAAACCAGCACAAAATGAATGCCACCACAATGCTGGTAATGAGCCGTTCTGATCGCTGCTTTGACCGGTAAGTCATTTTGCTTATTCTTTTTGCAACACACACATAAGAGGTGCATATAATTAGAAAAGGAATTACAAAACCTGCAAGAGTTTCCAGCAAAAGATACGACACTTTCTGTTTAATAGAGGAGTAGTTGCGACACGTGCATTGCTGCCCACCATTGATTTCGTCTGTCTCTTGAAATGGAATGATAGAAATACCAAGAGCTATAGACAGGAACCAAATGAAGACCATGATTATAGAAGTCTTTTCCTTTGTTCTGTATCTCTGAACAGCAAAAGGGTAAAACACAGCCATTAATCTCTCCAAGCTCAGTGCTGTAATCAGAAATATACTAGCATACATGCTGCAGTAAATAATGAAGACCAGTATTTTGCAGAAGATGATTCCAAAAACCCATGAGTCAGCAAAGGAGTAAATCCAGATAGGCAAAGTGATCAGTACGAGGATATCTGCAATGGCCAGGTTCAAGATCAGCAGGACTGAAGGAGACACTTGCTTCATTTTAGTACAAACAGTCCAGATGACAATGCAATTTCCAGGAGTCCCAATAATAAATGACAAGCTCAGTATCACGCAAACTACCAGCTTCACAGTGTTCCATGTCACATGGGTACTGGTTTCCTCAGCTTGACTCATTCTGGATATTCTTCAGACGTTTTCGAAAGGTAATATCCTTGGCACTTTGCGTTCTGCTTTTATTCTGACAGTGCAAGCAAGCAATCTCAGAGAAACTTCCCTTACTGATATCATGTAGTTTAGTAAGGCATGTGACCTCACATCCTAATGCTCACAAACATCTGACCGCATACGTTCCTGTTGTTTAGGAAAACAGTATGCATTTGTGCATGCAAAGCAAAAATAGAAATACAGTGTTGTGTTGTGCCTGGCTTTCCTCTTAATTGCATATCCATCACACCTAGCAGATTTTACAGCATGAAGGTAGTTTTTCAGAAGTCTCTTTTTTTAAAATAGCCCGCTACTTGGTTAAAACTGCCTGTGAGGAGAGTGAGGAATTATTGTACGCTCAGTCTTCAAGTAATCTCTTTTCTAAAAATTCAGGAGAGGTCTGTTGATTGTGCCTTAGAAACATGCTGACATAAAGAAACCAGCTTTTGCAGTGACAAGTGCAATAAAGTGAGAGGGAGTTGTTTTTCTAATGTTCTTCAACCAAACAAAACCACCAGAACGGTCTGCATGGAAGCTTAGGAGGAAATAGTCTGTTTCTCAGAAAACATATATTTCCATCGTCCTGCTGTGCCATCAATATGCTGTGACATAAACCCCTAGGAAATTCGGTAGTTAATGCAGTATTCAAATCTTTTGTGAATCAGAAGTTCTTCACTGTCTACCCAAAGAATATATAAGTACTACTTTGTTACTATGATGTCAGAACATTTTATTTTGAAGTCTGGTTCCAAATAATTAAAAGAGGAACTAAAAGAACAGCACCAACAAAAAGAGGCAAGTCACAGAAGTGAAACTAGACGGGATTTTCTGTAAAATAAGCACTGAAAGAAGGAATTATGCATACTGTGCTCTGCTTAAGACTGTGATACAGATTATTTCCTTAAATATTGAGGTAGAATTGTACAAACCTGGCAAATATAGCGTCCAACATAACCAGAATGGAAAAAGGATTGCAATACCTCCTCCCAGCGCCAATCAGCTTAGCTGTTTTCGATCTCCTAAGAGTATAATGAGATCAACAGCAAATCCAAGAGTAACTCCATTGAAGTCAAGAATTACTTTATCAAAACACTGTGTGAGATTTTAATTTGGATTTCCTCTGATACATAATGCCACTTCCTTTTATTTTTAATTGCATTTATTACACACTGGGCAGAGAAAAACGCAAAGCAACTGATTGTGTTCTAAAGGGAATTTCTGAAAACCGTGCTTAAAAATCCATCAATGAAAGGAAGTGCTGGGCAGTGTCTCATCTTCTAATGAAATCACTGTTATGCATGTCATTATTTCTCCAGAAGTTGCTTTGGAAGCATTTTCTTATTGCCAGCGTTATATCTATTCTGTACTACATTGCAGACACTTATTATTTAAAAAAACATTCAAGGTGAGATGCTGAATATATGCTGAATAAGATCTTCCTCTTCATAAATTCCCACTGTTTGCACAGATATTGACTCGTAGCAACATTGGTATAGTTCCTATTCAGTGATGTGTGGATCTGGTTCTACTTCTGAAGCACTTGTCCTTACATTTTTCAGAAACATGTTTCTTCCACTTCATTTGAACCACGCTTTCCAGGAGGTCTTTGCCTTCATTTGTATCTTTAATTTAAACAAGAAACCAGATGGATCTTGGAATTGCAGCAGAAGTCTGAGATTTCTCTTTCAAAAAAGATCTCAGACAGGTGAAATGCTGAGATTTCCTGAGTATCATTCTGAAGGCAGGCTTTTAGATGAAGTAACGTGGATTTTAGAGTTAACATTAGATGAGGATCATTGTTTTTTAAGAGCTCTCTGTGATTGTTGGATCACTACAAAAATTTCAGACGCACCTTAAGATGTCTCCAAATGTTCTCTAAAAGAGAACTGTTATTTTTGAAATTTACCCTAGTAGGACACAAACCCTTGGGAAATGTAACAGGTATTTCCAATAGCAGCATAATATGCTTAACAACGTACTAAACACATCACAAGTGTAGCCATCTAGTGTCCAAACGTGAAGGGGCTTTTAATATCTGAACACAGAGCTGGACTTCTGCCCTCATAAACTTGGTCTGTTTTAACAGCAGTGAATTTAGGCTGTGTCTAAAAAGCAACTCTAAATATAATTTTGTGTGTGTGCATGCATATTATATATTATTTCTATATGTGGTGCAACGGCAGAGTCATCAGCATGGGAAACTTTAAGTGCAAAAATTTACCTTTTGGTTTGAAAATAATTTCTGAAAACATTCAAAATGAGAATCAAGAAAGTCTGTGCTATTACTATGAAAAATTCTGAATTGAATTTGCAGTGTTTTTAGTATAAGGGGGATGCTTCATTGATCTTTCAAATTGTCTGGTTTTCTTTCTAAGCGTGTGTTTCCCTCTGGTGGACAGTTTGCAATTTGCTGAGTTACCACCACTGAGCATTTTCAGACAGCTAATGGTTTTAGATCAATAAAGGTAAATGATAATTTATATTTCCATCTTTAGTATGTTTCTCCTTAGAATTTCATTCCCAGAACTTTTTAACTTTGGGCTAACAGCTTCTTCTCAAAGCACATCCATCCTCCCATCCAGTAAAAGCATCTCTTAACAGCTTGCAGAATAGCTGATGCATGGGAAATTCGTATCACATGTAACAGGTATGAATAACTGTCCCAGAAAGACTTTTACAATTCTCTCCAACTGTTTTCTTCAGAACAATCCACTGGATATTCAGCTTTAGAGTACCTGATGATTAATCAATGCCAACTATCATGTATCTGCTGAAATGCTGGAAAGCCACGTCAGTAATCTTGTTTGCCTGCTGATCCTGAAGGAAGTTAGTAGTCTAAATCTTTTAGTTCTTCAGCCATTGAAAGAAGATAGCATTTGCACAATTGACATGGCTGTCTCACAACAAACTCAGATAAATGGTGTTATAAATGGCTGTGTGAAACTCACACATTACTTGATCAGAAAATCATGGGCTAGTCCATCTCCTAAGCTAGGGTAAGTTGATATCATTTGCTAGTGAAAAGCTGCTGTAAACATTGCTTTCTTGCTTTCCTTGGTCTCCTATATAAATAATGCACACAGCAGCTAATAATGCCTTTGCTCTGTAACTACTACAAAGGAAAGCACAGTCTAGGGAAAGACATATACTAGACATTTCTAAATTCTTGCAAACACTATCTGCAATAACCTGTGATGTAGCAAATACAACTGAGAATATTCTCAGTGCTTCTTCATCACTGGGAAAAGTATCTCAATGAAGAGCTACCCAGGGATCAACTGCAGAACGTAATAAAAGGTTTGTACTTTGCACTATTAATAGAAAGTTAGCAACATTCCCTGCTGTGTTGTTGTTAACTGGACTTCTAATAATGATATTACAAAATAATATGCCCCTATCTAGCTCAGTAGCCAATAGCATTAATTTTGTAAGACTGGACAGAGAAAAGAATTCCTGCGTATTGTACTCAGGAAAGCTGCTTTAGAACTCATGATAGGAGGAGTGCTTATAAAGGCACACTGTACGTGCAGCCACACATGCTTACATCTGATACCTTTCTTACTATAACAGAATGACTGTGAACAATCAGATCAGCAGTTGTGAAACTATTAAAGTATATGTTGAAACACTGCCCTCGTACAACCAGACATACTAGACCTGTGAGAGCAGAGGTGTTAATTAAGATAGTGGAGATCTGTATTTATAATTCTGAATACAAGCAGGAATATGAATAAAAACTATGTAGAGATTTTTGAAAAACTATAAGAATTTCTTTTTTCAACATTATGAAATAGTACATTATTCAGAGTACAAGCTTTCAAACAGTAAATGTATAAATTTCCTACAGCTGAAGGTGAGAATTTGGCTTGTATTTACATTAGCTGCCAGTAAATTGCTATTTGTATGTACACAAAGCATTGCTATCCAAAACCTTTACCTAGGCATATCTGGCATCATAATTACTACTGGATAAATCAAACAAACATGAATTGTTTACACACTTTTCCTTTTGTGAGTAATAAATTACTGATGACAAATACAGCTTGGATGATTTGCTGCCAAAAGTTACTCAATTTTTTCTTTTTCTAAACCTACTGTCATTTTTACCTTGTTCAGAGCTTCATGTAGATACTGTATAACTCTGAAACGCAATGAGAGTCTTTAGAGCCTCTTAGAGAAAGACTCTTTATCAAGAATCTGCCACATTTTGGTGTACATGCATTGCCCTTGTGACAAGGATCCGTCCATGCAGTTACATATTTTCAACAGAGGGCAGCATTGGGGAACCATTTATTGTTTCCTCACATAAAACTGCAGATGAGGAAGGCATAGCCACTGTCTGTGTGTGGTACACACAGTTCAAGGCTGAGACTACAAAACCTATTTCCTTTCATAAAGAGGTTAGATGACTGCAACTTAAATTTAATTACTGCAGATAACATTTTCTAGATAAACTTCCTCGATAGAAATCACTGCTGTTTCTACCTTGCAGATAATTTTATTTTCTAGATATTCTCATAATTCTAGGTTAGTACTGTTTTGGTACATGATCAATTCCAATGATGTAATATATACTGAATAAAAGGACAGCTCTGCCATGAAAAATATAGCATCTGAATTATTTCTCCACGTGTCTGAAGCAACAAACTTGGAAAGGTTAGCAATATGAGCACTTCCTTTAGTGCAATTTACATGATTATGTTCCTAGTCTTTGAAAAGCAGACTAAGTCGTGCTCTCGACCCTGTTCAGCAGATTTGAGCAGATTAAGAGTCATTTAATACATAAGCACTGAGCCACCAGGCTAGATATGCAGCCCTGGTTTCATGGCCTTTTGTCAGGAATCTTGCTAACTATGCTAAAAGTAGAAAGACTATACTCATGACAAACACGAAGCTACTCTCATACTCTATAGCAGCCACCCTTGGGTATGCAAAAGACACTTGTAGAGCAATACTGAACTCCCTCAGTCACTTAGTAATTAGCATACCTGGCATGTTGTTCTGCATGGCCAGAAAGAAGCCAGCGTCCTACTGTGCCACTGATCAAAAAGATCTTGTCCAAGCATTCTTATTCTGAAATAAAAAGTAGCCAAGATTGATTCTGAGATGCCACACAGGTACATTTACAGCTTTCACCAAACACATACATAACATACTGTATGGAAAGCATGTAAGATATGCCATCTTTACACACTAGTGATCTGTTATCATCATTCTGTAATGTGACCTATTGCTTCTACAGGATTTTCATTTAATACTAGAAATGGCTGTGAATAATGATAACTTTCCCAGTGTTTTCACTGGCAGAAAGTGCTGGCACTTAAAACTTACTCTCAGTAGAATGGAGGGGTTTTTCTAATTACTATTTTCTATTTACTAATTTATAGACTGTAATGGAATGTAAGGCTATAACATATTCTAAGGTCATCTGATCTCATGCTATTTACATTTGACATGAGCCTAATAATATGACCTGGATTTAGGCATTATTTCATATGTTCCAGTTTTGGGTCAGATCAAAAGGTCCTCTTTTTTATGTATTTTTTTTTTTCCTCTTTTTTTGTATTTTGTCTGTAGTGACATGAAAAAGCAGGTACCCAGGAAAGCAGGTAAGAACAAGCCAAGTCTGACTACACTTGTCCCACACAGTTTGTGCATTTTAAAATGTTTGGTGGTCAACTGCTCTGCAGACCTGTGAAGACCATGCTTGAACTCATGAACACCTCTGGCAGCAAAAGTTACTGCAGCAAGACGTTCTGCAGCTTTAATACACTGTGTGAAGAAACACATCTTTCGTTTGTTAGTCTCCTATCAGCTTCATCTGGTTAGTCACCATTCATGTACTGGAAGGAACAGTGAATAGTTGATTCTATTCACCCTCTCTATAGTCTTGATTCGATTAAACCCCTTATCTGTAACTTCTTCATTCCAAAGGTAACTCATTCTTTCCCCATTTAAGCCATATGCTCTATGGTCATAGAGATCCTCTACCTTGTCATCCCATCTTTATATCACAGACTGTCCTCTGCCTAGTAGAGTTCTGTAACTTACTTTGCTGTATCTCCTGTTCTGTGCTTAAATCAGTAAAAGTCATGTGTCATTTAAATTATTTTGTATTGAATGACAGTCAGTTTTAATTTTGTAAGCTATTTTTCTTGGCTTTGTGTTTCAAGTCATGCCTGTGCAGGATGCATTTAGTCCATAATGGCATTGAATGGTACCTCTTTAATGTCTGTTTTTTTTCCTACACAACAAATGATGTATGACTACTTTTATTATGATTGCTGCTTTCCTGTCTTTTGAGTTGCTGCATATTAACCAAGATATGTGGTATCTGACCACATTATTACCAAATCTATTGCTATAGCTCTGATGCCTTGGTTCTTTTCTCTATTAGCTGGATGTACTGCACAACAGCATAGCAAAATGTTCACTATGTACAACACATCCTGATATAAAATCTTGGTTCTTAGTACATTTTGAGGGCTGTTACTGAGTGAATAGAGTACATAATGGGGAAATCATGGGTAGGAAGCCATCCTAGACACTGCTACTGCGTATCAGCTACAGCTGACAAAGTTCTGCCTGATGAGAGTTGTCCCCACCAGGACAGTTTTAAATTGCAAATTGCAGATCCAGTCAGAAATATTATCCAAGTTCTAGCTATCAGATTCAGAACTTGAACAATGTTAGGCTGAATCTATAGCTCAGGAGACTGACTGAAGTCTTGTTGATAATTATGTAATACTACATTCCACAAAAGATTATACAGACATCAAGAAGTTGACTGTAAAGAATATAAAAACAGGATTTAAATAGACATTTAACAAGAATTTAAAATTTTAAAATTCTAGCCTATGTTATCTGAGAAGAGTCATTTATCTGAGCAAAGAATGAATTCAGTATAGTGTAGCAGCTAGCCAAAATGAGGAAATACCCAAGACAAGACAGTAATAAACTTTGAGAAAACCATTTTCTCCAGCTAATCAATACATCTCTGCAGCCCACAAATGCAGCAAAACTGTTTGTGAGCTACGTTAGGATAAGGTTCAAGCAGAGGAGTTCAAATCCCCTCAGAACAGTATTTTTTAACAGGAAATCATGAGACCAATTAATCTGCCATGTGAAAGCTCCTATATTTCTTGCTTTCAGCAGAAAATGTGTTTTTATGTCACATGATAGCAGTATCCCTTTTCTATCACTGCTTCAGCCTGTAATTTGAATTCTTTGGTTTCTTCACTTTCAGCTGTCAAACACCAATAGCTGAATAACTATACCATGAAGAAACCTTTCAGAGTGTTATTCTAGTAACATATTTGAAACCTGGCATAACAGCAATATTTAAAGCTTCTCAAGCCATTTATAGCATATTCATTAAAAATCATTCTACTGCATCAGTTCTCTCAAAGCACTCTGTCAAGGCAGTCTTTGGCAAGGTTCCCCCCCTTTTCTAAACGTGTCCACAAAGGGATCCAAAGTATCATTTTGCAGTTTAAAACCTGACAGTGTCGTTCACTGACCCCTCTCTCGATCAAAAGGGAGATTAAATGGTGGAAAGTTACTAAAATTGTCTGCTGCTGAAGTTGTTTAATGTTTCAGATGCTGAACAGCACTGTAAAACTCCAGCTCATATTTGGAACCGTGCATTTGTGGCTATAATCTTTCCTATGCTGAAGAGATCAGTGGGAAGCAATGATGTTAATCTGAGGATAAAATGGCACTGCGATGTGAAATATCTGTGCTTTGGCTTCCAAGGTTTGTGCATACAGAGCATTCAGTGATATAAATTTAACCTACATTTCCACTTGTGTTTGATGCTAATCACTGCTGTCAAAACTTGTGAGATGCTAAGCCTCTGTGCAATAGCAGGTTGTAAGATTGGGTCATTCTATATTCTTTGATCTTTGTTCTTGGGCATTTGATTAACAGGGCCAGCAGGATAACTGTCCCAATCTAATTTTGATGCCAGCTATGGTTTGAGCAGAAGGATTAGAACAGTGACTTCAGAAGTCTACCAGAACTTAATTTTGTTCTGACTCTATTTTTGCACTGACACACCTAACAGCCTCTGACACAATGGTACTCACTGTGCTGCTGCTTAAACCAGTTTCCCATGACTAATCGTTGGTAGGTGCCTATGTCCCTCGGTCCAGAAGGGAACTGTGTTCTTACAGGAATCATCAAGCAACGCTTTTTAACTTAGCATGCCCAAGGGATGGAAGGGCAGGTGCCTGTGCGTAATTTAGATATGTTTATAGGCTATCTCTTTCCCAGGAAAGTGGTTTAAGCAAAACATAACAGACCAGGCATTTATTTTTACAGATTGACAGTCCATACACAGATGTGAACAACTCATTTTGTTATCCTGTTTGTTTTTATGTTACTTAAGGTACCTCAGTAAAATTTGAATCTTTTTTATTTAACTCTTAACTGTAGCCAGTTTTCCTACTCCTGTTTCATGTTTATGTGATAAACTGGACTAAAAGAATAGAAAATACATGGGTAGTCTGTGTTACATCTCCATATCTAAGGCTGTTTTACAGATGCATCTTTCATGGGTGTATGTGTTTCAGACCCAAAGAGCCATAACATAAAATTAAAATTAAAAAATAGGTATCTTTAAAGCGTCCCTTAAAAACTCAGTTAAAAAAACCTCTCCTACATTTTAAAGCACTCACTGAAGAGGAACTCTCAAATTATTTTCTATAGGACAAACCGAATTCTCAAAAGGTATGATCAGCATCAAAAATGAGTAAGTGAAACCTTAGTGAGGTTAGATACAGATCAACATGCCCCTCAGTAAATCACTAAATGACTAATGGGCACCACTTTCAGTTCTTCTGGATACACTTGTACTTCCAGAAATGGAATAGCTTCTGTCAGTAATCAGCTGGATCTAGTAGAAGCAGTGCTTTATCTTTTTAGAAGCAACTTTGAGTTAGCAAATTTCTGAAGCCCTGTATTTCTCAGCAGGTTCCCTGACTCCCAGACCACGTGGAACATCAATCAAGGTGTGACACCACGTGAAATTGCTTATGAAATGGAAGAATGGTCTCCCTGTCTTTTCATTACACATCAGCTAGAATCCTGAAACGCTGCTGTTTGACTCATGCCACATAACAAGCAAATAGAAATTCTTTTGCAACTCTTTGGCAAGAATGTCACTATGTCCTAGTCATTCTTACAGTCTTTTAAGACATGCTAGCCTTATAATAGCAGCATGTTGAACTTCCGCTCTATTTTTTCTCCAATTCCTCTATTTGTCTGAAATAATCTCGCCTGCAGATCATCTTGCTTGCAGATTAATACTGCCTTGTTAGACTCCTTAGCTTTTCATCTCAGAGAGCAGAAAGAGTTTCTCTGCACTGTACAAAATGTCAGACTCTATCATTCATGCAACGTGCTGGGAAATTGCTGTAACTGAGAACTTGTGCAAGCCATAAGCTGTCCCTGAGGGTTCAACCTACTCAGTTTTCATCACACTGTAGATCATATTTTCAACTTTTTATCATACATTCCTCCTACACATAACTGTCCTCCAATTTCAAAACTCTTCAGTGGTCCAACCTGGAGCAAACACAATTTACAAAGATTCATTGGATTTCAGCAAATTTGGAGCATTTTTCAAGAAAGTGTAATCTCTGGGTCCTGCCAGTAAATGAACATCTCATAGTTTGTAACACTAAAAGGTCCAAAGATCAAGGAGATATTTACTACGTGTCTACTTTGCAAAACTACTTTATAGATGTGGGTTTCCAGGACTATAATTTCTTGTTGATCCCAAAGAGGAGTCAAATCAAATTGGAATGCAAGCTTGATTGTTCTGTTCAGTCGTTGTTTTAAATGATGGGTATGTGAGTTCCTCCAAGGTAATAACTAGAAATAGAAGTTCTGAAGTTCATTTGCTTTCAGATACATGAATTTTACAAATATAATTTTTCCTTATTGCTGAAATTTAGTAAGCAATATTGTAATTAAAATACCCAAAAAATGAATTGTAATCTTTTATCTGATATGATGGCTACGAGAGATCTGTAAATCCCTCAAATCAACAATACTTATTTTTCTTTCCAAACAAAATATGCTGTGTTACTCAGTGAATACAGGGAATAGGTAGTTCAAGTTAAAAATGTTTCCATTCTAAATGCAATTTTTTGAGTAGAACTATTGTTAAGGAGTACCTGCTACACTGGGCCAAATACTAGGATTACACTGGAAAGCCTCTAAATCCTCACAAGTGCAAGGCAACTATAATAGGCCTGGATTACCGAATGTATTAATAAAGTTCTCTGTCACTTTCTACCTTAAAAGTTTGTTTTAAATTGTTCATTAACATCTCCTGATTAGTAACACATCGTTGCATGGCTTTATGCTGTCTTAACAGCAGGCTGCTCAAAACTTTGGATCATGGCAGGCTTACCCGTCATTGGGTGCTCACAATGAACTGTGAAGCTCAATTACATGGATTGTTTGCAAACACTAATTGATGAGCTTTAGAAAGAGTAATATGATCACCTTTCTACAGATTAAAGGTTTGAAGATGGGACAGATGACAGTGACAAGATATATTAATTGTGTACATCCTACCTTGGCTGAAGGCTAAGCTCTGATGTTCTACACTGATATTCAGGTAAGCCTGCACCTCTGCACCCACACTGCCCAGCTGCCTCCTCTCCTTTTTTCTGTCCACATTCTGCACTGTAAACTTACCATAAGGAGACTGAGGAACTGATCTCAAGTTTTGTTTCCTATCCTGATGCTAATGAGTAGCAGCATGAAGAACAATATGGAAGTGAATGTAAAGTGCTGAGGAAGCAGGGGAAAAGAAAAGGAAGGGAAAATAGCCTTGCTGACCTGGTTCAAATGCATGTCAGATGGTGTCCCGGGATTACTGTGACTGTACATAGAGCTTGGGTTTAAAAACTGTTGCATTTAGTTGGGAACGGCATTCTAAAATGTGTGCTAACTTGTGTAACAACGTATAGAAAACTAAACAAGTTGTTAAAGGTAAGGAAACAACAGCCTCTTCAGTAAGAGGAGAAATGGAACCCACCTCTGGCTGATTTAACAAAGGAGGGCCAAGAGTTGAACTGAATGTCTGGGATATTTATGGATTCTTCTACGCATAGCTTCACTCTGAAGAAATGTTATTAAAAAACCCCGTGGTGCTAAACATATTGCAACATATATGGACCAGCATAGATGTACAGCGTGCATAGAATAGTTATTTAATAGCAAATTAAAAACCACAGTAGCAGCCTCCTACAGTGCATTCTATAAGCTCTTGAGAAAATAAATGTTTATGACTGTCCCCCACTGAGGTCATCCGCAAAATGTGTTGTCACAGGTCAGCCAAACCTGCACTGAAACCAGAATACATTGTCCCAGTGTGACTGACTTCAACTGAACCCCAAACTATTCTTGACAAGGAGAGAGTAAGCTTCCTGAGCTGAGTCTAAAGGCCTGATATTTGTTTCAAGAAAAAGACAATTATCTTGCTTCACAGAAAGTGAAGAAAGACCATATCAGTTTTGTGTAATGCAATTTTTGGGCTTCTTTTTCAAACTAAAGTCATGTTTAAACAACGTTCAGGATTCCTACCAATGCAGAACAATGTAGGAGGGTAAATCTGTTGTGCCAAGGAGCTCTAGAAATCTTCGCACTACAGACAGAATTACTAGGGGGAGAAACTTGGCAACCTCCTTAAGAAAAGCTCTATTTTCTAATGATGTTTGAAAGTGGACATGTGTGGACATTCTGAAAGTGAACCCTATGGAATCTGAATACTTGTGGCAAACTAATTAAATGTAGCAATCTTCCTAAGTCCAGTATATATGTTTGGTTCATAGGGTGCATGGGTTACAGGCCTGGCTTCTCCCTAGCGATCTTGATTCCTTCCAGGACTCAGGAATGAGTTCAAACTTGTGAGAATGAATATAGCTTGTTTATAAAGCAGAACACCTGAGCTAGTCTACGATGTTTAGCTGTGTAGAGGAAAAGAGACATCACAGATCCTATCACAGTATTTTCCAAAGAACATGTGGGGGAATTCAGGAAGGGATGTTATAGTAAAGTCTGCAGGAAAAAATGAGATGAGCAGCAGATGTTTTCTGTACATTCAGCAATGAGGAAGATGACTAAAGCAAACCACTGCAGCACACCACAATATTGGGGCTTTTTTTGTAAATATAATTAAATCTTTTACCTTCCTTCTTGTCTATGAGACTTTTGAGAATGTTCAAATTCTACTACTCACGTTTCCATTAAGGTGAGACTCTGCATCCCAGGGTAATTTTTACTGCTGCAAATTCAAACGCAAAAACTAGGATGGCTGGTGAAATCTTGTGAAGCAATAGAAGTTAAAACAGCATGTTACTGAAAGACCTGAATGGTGAGGATTTTGTTAACATATTCTGAACTTGATACATTTCTCAATGAAACACAGTAATAATGGAGAAAGCACTGACACAGGTCTCTGCCTACAGGGCAGACCTGGGCCAGTGTCTTGGTCACCTTTACATCTTTCTTTTAAAATCACCTCAGTTGTAGACAGTTTATAATGAAGTTTCTTATTATGTTAATCATTTATTTTGTGTATTCCTTCTCCTATTGTGCATTATCTTTATTTGCTATGAACGTGTATCTTTGGGATAAAGCTGCTTTTCCAGTAGTGTGTCTAGCACAGTGCAATCATGCTTGGGAATATCTGAGCCAATACAAGCACTGCTTAAATGCTAAGGATCAGAGGCAAACAGGGAATTCTGCTCAGTCAAATAAAAGGTGTGTAAGTAAATACTACGTTTCTGGAAAGGATCGTTTATTTTAAATGACTAGTCTGCAAACTCATATTCAGTTCATCCTTTTTGCCAAGCTGCCAGTCTAAGCCCTCAAAGAATCTTAAACAAAGATAATGGTACTGATATTCTCATTTTCTGCGCTTAATTTAGTTTAATTCTGCTGTTTGTTTGGAAAGAAAAATATTTTGCATGCTGATTATACACATCAAGAAGAATTCTCTACAGTGATTTAAAAAAAAAAATAAAGTGGTCTTTGGAATATACATTTTTTCTTATACAAAGGTGATAAAGGCGTCTTACTGCTTTCACAAATATTTTCAATTCTAACAACTTCCTTTTTCATGTCCAGACAGTTTTTAATATGAGGCACATGAAGGAAGCAGTGTAGAGTGTACCATTTCCAAAAATAAGCCTGCTGGCACTTCAGTCAGTTCAGACCTGTAGTTGGTTCTGATATTTATTACATTTTCCTTGAATTATGACAAGTAGAATTCTGTTGTGTGAGTGTGCACCATCATGGTCCTGAACTGTTCTCTGTGAATGTCCTGCTGTCAAGTCGTTCTTTGTAGAGGCAGAGGAGGACTACTCTTCTAGGAAATACACTGCATCACTTATTTGCAGAGCATCAGCTAACTGGTGGAAAGAAACGTTAAGAGGCTTCGCAGATTGTCTTGGTTCTTCCTATTTCTTAACATCAAAGGAGCTGGGCATTCAGTGTGAAAACAGAAACTTGCTGTTAGTATTTAAACAACCTTATAAAGACAAGGAGCTTTGTTTGCTTTGTTTTCCAGTGTTAATAGTACCGATCTCCCAAAAGGAAGCAACAAAAAAGCAGCAATTGTAATGGTACTTGATTCATCAACTGAGAGACTGTTATCTAAAGAACCAGGGCTTGCACAGAAGGAATAGCAATTACGTGCTTAGGAAGCTTTTCCTGGAGAAAAATAAGAGGAAAAGGTGAGGATACTCCCTACTGTTAGAAGAGTGCAGGGATTCATAACAGAAATATCAAGACTTGTCTGAATTGAGTACAGAAACATCTGTACAGAATTAATAAAATAAGGGTTACAAACATGACACATTTGATAATCAAGGCCATAAATAATGCCACATTGGTAAACACTGAGAAATGAGGTGTTCAGGATCACAGAATCACAGAATGGCCCAGTTGGAAGAGACCTCAAGGATCACAAAGCTCCAACCCCCCCCCCGCCACAGGCAGGGCCACCAACCTCCACATTTAATACCAGACCAGGCTGCCCAGGGCCCCATCCAACCTGGCCTTGAACACCTCCAGGGACGGGGCATCCACATCCTGTTCCAGCACCTCACCACTCTCATAGTAAAAATCAAAAGGCCTGCGCTCTCAGAGGCTTACATCAGAAAAGCTACATGGCAACAAGGCAACAAGGTTACAATAAGTCAGATATACAACAGGCAGTGAGCTTGCTCAACATTTAGAAGTTGAAATAAAAAACTAAGACAAAACAAATTAACAAACAGAAGCACACCAAAATATCTGCATTCCTAAAGGGCACAGCAAATCTGTTCAGAAACTGCCTCTGCTTCTACCCAGGGGAAACCAAGAGGGGTAAGAGAGGATTTGACAGGTGGCATTATTTGAACCTCATATTACAACACAAGTGATCTTGGCCTGACTACTTAGTCATGTGCATTTTGGTGGTTTGGACTGAACATAACAATATGGGAGAAGGACAGAAGGACCAATTGATTGAGATCAGCTTTCTTTAAACACTGCTCTGCCTTTCCATAAGGTCTTGCACTGCATTTTGTAACATTTAATTCCTACACCAGGATCAGTGTTGCAAGCAGTTTTACAGTCTGTAATACTTACACACCCTGTAGTTTGTTTTAGCAGGAGGTCATTTCAAGTCACCACTTGTGTGGTGACTAAGCACCTGTCTCTGGACAGACCAAGGCCTCTGCTTGTATTGGATGTTGTCATCTCTTCCCTTAGCACAAATACAACAGGTGTGGCAGATGCCAGGAAAAACACGATCCTAGATTTAGACTTGGCCTTAGCTTCCTCGAGTGATTCGTTGCATTTTCTTCCCCTGTCTTATTTCAGGAGGAAAGATGTCGTCCTCATTCCATGTTAATGCCACACCATCCCCAACCCCACCCCATTTTTCTCAATTCCAGTCAATAGGCTGCGTGCCTGTTTTTCATGTGCATCTTTTTGATGCCTCTATTTGCAGCAGCTACAAACATTGAATGCTGGTTCAATGAGGCAAGAACAGCTTCATTTTTTCTACCTTATAATGCATGTAGCTGGTTGAATTACATAAGCCAATGAAAAGTAATTTTCTACATTGCATTTCTACATTCCACATCTACAGATTTCTGGTATCTCCCACTGATTTCTTGGTTTGAGATACTGTTCACATCAGTACGTAAACCATTCAAGGCATATTTCTGCAATTTAGCATCACACAGGAATACAGACTTTTACAGAGACCTTTTTGCAAAAAGACCCCAGCAGCTTTTCCCTGAACACGAAGCAAGAACACCTGGCTCAGAACGTGGAGTGGATGTATGAGTGAAGCAAGGAAGTTCATCTTGTTCATTCCCAGGATCACAGCTGGCTATGAGTTGTGATCACAGTGACTCTGGGCACCATTTTTTCTTTCCTCTGTTCAGTTTCTGCTTGTATGGGTACCCTTGCTCCTCTCCACCAGTAGCCAACACGCACCTCACTCTGAATGGGCAGCTTCCACTAACTGCTGCGGACCAACCACAAAGGCTTACATCCTTCTGGCTTTAAAACCCTGTAATTACAAGTCCACCTGTTCTTGTTACACGTGTGAAGGTCTAATGATTTTTTTTGAGTGTTGCCAAATTTCTGGCCTCAACGATACCGTGAACCAATTAGCCACTGCATTAGCCAGGCGTCGCCTGAAGCACTGCATTGCTTTTGTACTGGCACTCATCCCGTGACTTTGCAACGAGAAAAGCTGCAGCTATCCTAAGGTTTATTTGCTTTTCCTCAAAACACGCAGACCGCACGTCTGTGCTAAGTTTATGCACAAGTCTGACACGAAACGCCCCTCACTTCACCTCCAGGACCCACCACGACCGCACAAGTGCGCACGCAGCGGCGCGACTCGAACCCACCGCCCCGCAGCACCTCTCTCATCTCGCGGCCCGGAACCGAGGGGCCGCCGCGGAGCCGCACCTCGCTACCAGCGGAGCCGGAGGAGCGGCAGCCCGACTCGACGATCCCCGCTCGGCTCCGCGCTCGGCTGGTGACGCCTGCGGGGCGGGACCGGCCGCGGCCGGGGCGGGGCGAGCCCTTTTCAGGCCGGGCCGGGCGGCGGGGCCGCACTCCGGCGGCGGCCCCGGCGGAGCGACGGGAGGGGAGCGGAGGCGGCCGCGTGGTTATGCGCTGGGGGCGATGGTGCCGCCGGCCGGCGCTAGGCTCCTCCCGCGCCCGGGAAGCGGCCCCCTCCTCGGCCTGCTGCTGCTGCTGCTGCTGCTCTGCTCCGGCGGTGGGTGCGTGCCGCGCCGCCGGCCCGTGGGGCCGCCCGTGGTGCTGGGTAAGAGCCGGGCGGGGGGCGGCGCGGGGCGGGCGCGGAGCGGAGCCGTGCCCGCGTTTATGCCGCGGGGCACGGCGGGCTCGGGAAGCGCCGGCCGCCCCGGTCCCGCGGAGCGCCGCTCCGGGGGTCCGTGGGGAGCGGCGGCTGCGTGTTACCGCGCTCACTGCGAGCGGCTGGAAACAACGCGCTTGGCTCAGAGCGCTGCGCAGGCAACGAGTGTTACCGGCCTGTGCTGCCGGGAACGCGCGGTAGCTCACAGCAAATACGCAGAACCTGTGTGTCTGATAGGTCCTACGGAGTTAAATGTCAGCTGCTCTCTGCGTCCATTGATAAGCTCATAAATAAATCTTAATTGTTTGAACAACTTGTCTGCTGAAGCTGTAGTCCCCAAGCATTCCCACGTACTGCTCAGGTTGACTGATGTGAACGGTCAGTCCTGTAGCCATGTTCTATATGCTCTGTGTTCTCACTGCATGAATAACAGCAATGATAAAGAGAGGAAAAAGGGTAAGAAAATAGAAGAACATTAAGAATGCTGTTAGCATTAAGCTCTGTTTGTATACAGTAGTTTAGATTCTGTTGTTGACTGTTAGTGCTGCTACAAACTTCTGTCAGGGAAGACTAACTGCTGACCAAGAATTCTTCAAGAGGCACTGTGCGTGTGCCAAGTGTGCTGTGTGTGAGCTCACAGCTATAGTAGATGGCTGAGCTAGCTGAGAGAATGCAGATTCAGAAGAAGAAATCAGGATTTCCTTGGAGGCTGGAGTTGAAATGTGAGCAGAAGTTCTCTAAGTGCTGTCCCTGAAGGCTGGAAGCAATCTTTTATCCCATCTCTCTGCTGCGTAATGCTGGGTTTAGCAATAAGCCTTGGTGCTTACTTCGGTGGCAAGCTTCTTCCTGACAGAGGTGAGAGTGTTTTTGTTGCTGATCCGATATTCTGCTCTAGCTATGAAGGGATCAAAGAAGATTTAGAAGCAATTGGGATAAGGGAATACTGAATATAGCAGCATGAAGTTGCTACTGATGGATGAATTGTAAGCTTATACGTTACTTAAGAGTGGTTTTAAAAGCAGTGACTGATCTATGTATCCATAAGAGAAGTTCTGGTTAATGCTGTGTGGCTGAGTACAGATACATCAGTGAATGGATTAAAAAAAACAAACAGATTTTCTTGCTCTTAAAGTTGAGTTTTTATCACACAGTATTTAACTTGCATCTTCTACTGCTGTGTCTTAAAATATGCTCTTCTTTGCTGTCTGGTCCTGGCCTGTCCAGAAAGTGAAGATTCAGTGTTTCCAACCAGCATCATTTTTCAGGCTTCTCTGTGTGTTCGGAGAGCGTAGGCACTCTTAGGCATTGACCTGCTATAATTTGCTGTTGCAGAATCCCATGAAGTTTTTGATGCGTATAAATTAATGTCTTTGTAAAAACAAACAAAAAAAAACACCTGCACCAGGAGCTTAGCTTCAATTGGACATGACATGGCAAGTGAAGGTCAAGCAAATAAAGGAGGAGAAGGAGTGACTGTCGGTCATGTTTCCATCTTGCTTCTAGTTTGCTTTTCATGACCTTTTCTTCACCTTTCTTGTGTCTGTGACATGTTATGTTGAGATAAGCTTTTTAGGAATTACTGTGATGAGGATGGCAGAAAGGTTTAAGAGAAATCATTTTTTAGGGAGGCATTCTAAGTGCTGGCTTAACAGAGGTGTTTGGGAGAGGGGTGAAAAACACACATTGCACCAGAGTGCCAAATGCAGAGGAGGCTGAGGTACCTGCAGGCTGCATTATGTGAGCAGTGCAGGCCTGAGGTGTTTCTGGAGTCACTGTGAGGTGGGTATGTGGAATTGATCCTCTCAATTTATCAGGCTGGCATCTAGACTCTCAGTTCTTCATATGCCTTCAATTTTACGTGTGATTTGTAGTAAATGTGGTCTCATGATCTGAGTATTCCCTCTTGGTCTGCTTGGATGTTTTGAACTCCTTTAAGCAGAAAAAGGAGTTGAGATCTTACCGTACTCTGTGGCAAGTTAGCCATCTGGTCTTATGGACTAAAAGAAGGAAGGAATGCTTTTTAAAGGAATGTTGTTAACATAATGATTGTTTCATAAATATTTTAGACCAATGATGGTCATAAGACCCAGTGTAACTTGTTCTCAACACTTTCCTGTAATGACCCTACTTGCAGCTGCAACCTGCGCTTACTCAAGTAATGGAGAAGGAAGTTCAGCCACAGCTTGTAAATATGGGGCACTGTTATTATATGTGTAATGTTTTGCTCTCTAGGCAATATACTAAAAAAACCCAAAAACAACAACAACAAACACCTCTGAGCCTCTCTAATCTGAAAGCAGATAAGCTGCTTGAATATAACCCTGTAACAATTGGCTGTAGCTACTGACACATTAGTTTCTGAATTGCCAACAGATCACAGCTCTATGTAGAGCTGTCTAACTAGCTGAAGTGAGCTTCTGTAAAATAGCTAAGCCAAGCTAATAGCTCATTAGTGCTCTCCCTGCTTTCCTTGTGCAAAGTTACTGGTCATTTTGTGGAGTCATCTGTCTGCTACAGCACTAGAAAACTAATCTGCTGAGGAAGAAGTGAGCAGTTTTGCACTTGAACTGCCTTAATGGAAAAGAAGCTGGCACGTGTGGAGGCATGTGGACAGCAGTGAAGCTGTTTCCTTTGGGAAATGCTGGTCTGTGCACCATCAAATGGTGCCTTAGTAGCAGGAGCTAATGTCTGCTGAGCATGCCTGTACATACAAAGGTAGAAAGAACGGGGACTAAAATGACACAAGTAGAAAGCAAAATACTCTAGGGCAATTGCTCGCTTTCTCTGATATTTCAATAAAGCATCAAAGGTTATTCACATCGTAGTCGAATAGAGAATAAACACGATAAAAGTCAAAACCTTACTTCCAGAGTCTTGCCTAAAAGCTTTGTATTCGGGACAAGGTTGACTAAAACCTAAGCTGATAGTTTTAGAGTTAGTTTTAGAGAAAACCCTCAGGTTTTTTAGGGAAGGCAGGGCTACTTAATTGAAAAAAAAAAAAAAAAAATACTGAATTGTTTTCACGCTTTCTCTGACTTTGTATTCTTCCAGGACAGTGTGTTCATACTGGGAAATCTGAAAGAAACAAGATAACCTATCCAACACCTGGCTCTATTGACAGTATCGATCTCAAAAAAACCAAAAACAATCTCTGTACGAGTGCTTTGAGAGACCTGCCTCATGTTTACACACTACTAGAATTAATCTTGCACTCTTCTTATCAGTTCAGTTATATACTTATTCCACTTGTCTTCTAATAAGAAATTCCTATGTTCTGTGGCTGTTCTCACCTCGTTTTCTCACACGGCATGCAGTGATGGTAGATGGCCTATCTTATGCCTTATCAATTTTGGGGGCTGATAACCTGTCCTTATAAGATCAGCAGTGGATTCACTGAACTCTTTACCTTTTAGAGCTGACTCAACACAATTACTATATCAATGTTCTGATACCTTCTGCAAACAATTTGTTAGGTACTTGGCTAAAGTTTTCTAGAAAGATGCCTAAATGAAGCGTGTTAATAATTGATTTACATGCAAAAGAGGTTTGTCTGAATTCCTGCTGACTGCTAATTGAGGAGTGTGTGTTTGTGTGGTCAGCTGGCTGGATGTCAGCAGTGATTTAACTGTTTATGCCTCATGTGATCTGAGGTATCTAGAAGTATCATGTGAGATCTTGTTTGCTTTCTTGTTCCTAATTTTAAACACAAGCCTTTTCTACAGCACTGTATTGCTGACTCCATTAGCAACTGAGGCATTCAACCTGAAGAACAGCAGTCAGTATTCCAAATCAATTTTTAAGGAAGTGTAGTTTGGTTTGGAGGAGGGCTAATGTCTGGAACTAAAAACTTGACAGTTATTTGAGGGAAGTTTTAACCTGTGAGAAATGTTTGATAGTTGTTTTTTATCCAAAGGAATTTGTACTTCAGATAAATGTAATAAAAATATACAGTGGATTATTTGCTCTACAGACATAGACTTGCTATTTTTCACTTATTATTATATTGGTACTTTTTAGTTGGTTTTTTTTTTTTTTAAGTTTGCAGAGGACTATTCAGGGAAGTTGCTTCCCAGATTGCAATTTGCTTATTGCTCCCTAATGGGAACTGTTAGTCATTAATTCTTCAGTAGGGGTATCAATGTATCCTAAAGCTAATTGTTTTAATTTCTGAATTTGGAGAAGTTGTAGCCTCTTCTAGGCTTTCAAATCTGTAAATATGTTTTCTATAAAGCTTAAACAAAAATGCATTCCAGAAGGAGATCTGGTAGTATTATTAGTGCAGTTGAGGCAAAGAAAAAAGCGACACAGAAATGAGACTTTGTAACATTGAAGTGAACTGGGTTTGTCAGTGTATCAGGATGGGTTCTGTTGGGATTAATCTTTCTGAAAAATAGAATATGCAGACAGTGATCATCAAATCTGATGGAAATGCTCAATAGGAAACTGTTTTGTTTCCAAGTGTAGCAGTTCATTAGTTAACACATGCATTTCAAGTTGCAATTTAGGGAAGCAAGGGTACTGAGAGATCTTTCCTTGGATGCTTGATTTTTTTTTTTTTTTTTCTTTTAACTTGTGATGCTGTATTTTGCAGCATTTCATATGGTAGTTATTTTGTAAAGGTATCGAGGCAGTCTGCAGGTTCTAAAAAGTAAGAAACTCCTGTAATATTTTTCTAAGACCACCTAGAAACCGTAGGTACTGGGAGATGTGAGGATGAGGAGAAAAACTGGAGTTCTGTGTGTATGGACTAAAAGCAGAGGGAAATGTTCTTTTCTACAGCTTGCAAATTCTATCACAGAAAATTCAAAAAGGTGAGTCCTTGTCCTACAGAATTCATCTTCAGTGTGATCTTTTCTAACCTGTTACTTCTCAAAAAGTGATTAAGTAGCTCTGTAGCCAAAATGTAAATCATTAACACCCTTAAGTTGCATGGGGTGAGGACTGAAGATCTTGCTTGCTCTTTACATAATTTGGAAAATCAAAACTTGTACTTTGTTCCCTATAGCTTCATCACCAATCCTTTTTAGCTTGCAGCATATAGATTTGAAAATAACTCACTACTTGTGAGTTTACACTGATTAGTAGCTTCACTGTCAATATGAACACGTGAACATGACAAAGACACTGGTGTTAATATCTGCTTTATAAACAGACATCATACCTTTACATGACACTTGAACTGAAGTATCATATCTTTGTGCAGGTGGGACTTGTTTCTTAGCTTTTGTTTAGCATTACATAGAAGTACCACTTCTGTTAACCAACCTCAGTTGTCATTCCCTGAGTTAAAAATTAGGACAAGATGTTTCTCTTTTTTGCATTGAATACATGAATACAGCCTCTTTCCTTGAAGCCTGACGAGAAAATATGCAAACCAAATTAAACTTGCAGTTAATCTAAAACCACTCCTATAGGTCCAAGGGAGACTCCGTGCAGTTTCCTGCTTTCAATGTTCTTGTTTATAAATGTATATTTGTAATGATCTTCAGGGTTGGGAGCCTTCCTACTCCAAGCAAGCGTGCTCACAATTATTTGTGTTGTTTGGAAACTTATGTTCTTAAAACTCTAAATAATATTGCAGGTGCTTATTTAAGCTTTTGAAATGTCTTTGCTGGAAGAATTTGATTTTTACTGAAAGGAGTATGTAATGAGTTCCAAGGTAAAACAATCACCTGTATACCTCACTTTGCATTGGAACTGAACACAAAATCAACCTGTTTGTCCTTGGCAGGTCTGCTGCTGAAGCTGGTCAGCCATGAATGATTGATATAAATAGAATTACATTCCGTTCTTCCTGTAATTGAGAGTGCTGATACAGCAGCCAGAACAGGCACAAGATTGTGGAACAAGCTGTTGCCTTATAGTTCTATAACCAATAACTAAACAGCTTTTTCTGAGGTTACAAGACTGAACTTCAGTAAACTTCTTCTAGAGTGTGATGCAATGCTATAATCTTCCTTATTATGCTTTCCAGTATATCAGTGTCCTTGAAATATGACCTAAAATAAACTGTGGTCAGCTACTGGAGCTTTTAACGTTTCACTTAAGACTACAGAAATAAAAACACTAAAAACCTAATGAGAAGGTGGGGTAGGCAGTGAGGAACTCCGGAGGTATATCTTTTGTGACAGGAGCTGAAGTGGGAAGAGTCTGATTGTCACTCTCTGTTTAGCCCCAAGTTCTGTTCTTTTTCAGTTCTGCAGTAAATACTTTTCTGAAACCATATCTGGCTTTTCAGCTAAATTAGCTGTTTCACTGAAAGGCAGCATCTTCCTTAAAGCTCTTGCTTTAAGGGGTATAGAAAACTTAAATTGCTTTGATTCAAGTTAGCAAAGCGAGGGGGGAAAAAAGCAACTGTATGGGTGGGCCTGCATCTACAAACTTCAACAGCATGCAGTTGTGCACATGCAAAGAAAAAAAATTGGGCGGAGGGAGGAGCATCTTGAAAGGTAGGGGAAGAGAGCTGGGGGGTGGGAACACTAAAGTGCCCATCTTCTAATTCTTCCTACCGCAGAGAAAGCTTTCAGTTACTGAAGCATCTTCGCTTTCCTGGTTCTTGAGAGTTGAAAATGATTTAACAATGAAATGCAGGAAGCTCCTCTGGAGATAAGAAACGCTCCTAAAACTTCTCAGAAGTTTAGTTTGAATTCGGAAATAAGAATTTCATGTCTGTATTTTCTGTTTAAAATAAGAGACAATAAAACTTAAAGGAACCCTGGCATTTATCGTATGCTAAATTAAAAACAGTACACTTGAGAGAAGGTGCAAATAGAAGACCTTTCCTTCCAAGTACTCTTCCATTACATCAATAATGTATTACAAATATAAGATACAAACTGTTGCATCCAAACTTGAATGTAAGTGATAAATGTTGTATTTGGATTAATATGCCATATTAGTAGCCAACAAAATTTTTTGTAATCAAAGTGTAATAAGAGGTGATAACTTCATGTAACTTTTTGTATCTACTTTGCTTTCACACTTTTGTCAGATTAATAGTTTGTAGGCATCTCTTGAAGTACAGAACAACAATCAGTTGTAGTACCCAGAAAAAAAATATTTCAGAAATACTTTTTTTTAAAGCAGATGATTCTGATAAGAGCTGAGATGTTTTTCATATCTGTGCCTTAACCTGACCTGATCTTATACTATCTGTTCTTTGAAGCTGGGAACTATTGATCCAGGGTTATTTTACACAGGGGTTCTGCAGGTCATGCTTCTATAAACTGAAATCTTTTCAGTGAAAAATAAAAATGCAATATGTTCTTAGGTAATATTTTCATCCAGTTACCAAACTGTCTCTGAGCACTGCAATGTTGCATATGAGAACCGCAGTGATGCAATTTGTTATACTCTTACATTTTAGTGTCTTTTCATGTTTTTCAGTTCCAGGGGACTTAGGTAATCAGTTGGAAGCAAAATTAGATAAGCCATCAGTAGTGCACTATCTCTGCTCTAAGAAGACTGACAGTTACTTTACACTGTGGCTGAACTTAGAATTGCTCCTACCTGTCATCATTGACTGTTGGATTGACAATATCAGGTAAGACTGCATCTGTTGCTCTCTGCAGTTTTCTCCTTCCCTTAGACTGACATAGATGGTACACAGCTTCCACCTTGAAATTTCATGTTCAAGACCAGTGAGAAATGACTAGGGAGTTCTGCTGGGTAGACTAGCAGGCTGAACTGAAGGATGTGGCTTTTGCAACTGTGGTACTTGCCATCAGTGCTGAAAATCAGATTCTTCATTTCCTCCACCTCCCTCTGCTACCAGTTACTGTGTGTTGGTTTGGGCACTTAGCAGGCTTCCGTAGGCTTATCTAAAGCAGAACTTTTTCTGTTGCTTTGATGAGTTACTTAAGTTTTGATGAGGTAAGTGGGAAGGAGGTGCAATGGGTAGCTCGGAGGAGAGACTGGAGGAATGAGAACTTGTACTTCCCCAGACTGTCATTAGAGAGCAATTTCAATAGGCAGCTGAGGTGTGGAATCCTTTAAGTGCAGTTTAGAAGTCTTTCCTTAATTATTTTGTTATACAAATTGTCTAATTAAAAGTTTCTGGACTATTTTATTGTAAAAATTGTAAACATATTTAAGACAAGAAATGTTTAGCCTGTGCAATTGGAAAAACAGTGCACCAGCATGTTGTTCTTTTGTTTGAATGTATTGAGCTTGGTGGCAGTTTAATTTTAACGTATCTTTACAGACTCCCACAGTTTTTGATAATGTGGTTATGGATTTGACAAACTCATAGCACACAAAAGGCACTGACATGAGACTGAAGTCCTAAATCCCTTTCTCTTTTTTGGGGTGATAATGAAAATCACAGTATAGCAACTATCAATTAAAAGACTCTTTCAATAATGAAATTCAATTGCTATAACCTTCTGTAGTATGGAAAGACAGTGTAGCAGCGCCCCCTCAAAAACACTTTTGCTCCTCCTGGTTAGGCAAAATCCCCAGCAACTCTTTTCTGGTTTATGGACATCCATATTGAGCATTCAAGGAAAGCAGAATGTGAAAAACAAAAATACGTTCAAGAGTAGTGCATGAACACATTCAACAATGCAGCAATGTGAATGAGTTCCAACAAAGTTGGAAATTCAGGAGTCAAAGCATGTCTCTGCCTGTGGCTAGAACTGATAAACATGAGTACTTGCTGGAGGTCCCAGGTTGCAGGCACTGCAGTGTTAACTATGACATGAAGGGATGCATTTCTTTTATAAAGACATACAGCATAAATTGATCTAGAGGCTGCTTTTCCCCCTTAGTCTGTGTGTTTTGACATGTGTGCAAGTAATATTTCTGCAATAAGCAATTGTTTTTCTGGAACGGGGGGAAGGTAGTTCTCCCACTAGAAACCTCTAAAAATCTCATGCTACTCATTTTCCAATTTCAACTTTGTGTGGCTTCAAAGTAATTTTTGATCCTAGCCTCTTCTGAGTAATGCTATGTCTTGAGCAAATCTCTGCCTGTAGCTTTCTGAGAAACATAAACTTATGGACCCAAATATATTTTGTAATATAAATAGAATGCCAGAGGGATGTCATTTGCTTTTTTTGGCTGAAAATATTTTAGATTATCCATGTTCCTTCTGTTAAAGGTAACATCTTGTAGCTTTCATAACTAGCTTTCATCACATGACTGTGCACATAGGAAACTGATTCTGTGTTGCTATTTCGTAGCTGCTTAGTGCTTTCTGTTGAAAGAATGAACAGATTGATCAAATAAAATAACCAAGGGCAGGGAGGAGGAAGATGGAAGAATGGTAATTAAAGATCTTCAAATTTGTGAGCTGCTGTAAAATAGATCTTAAGTTTTAAATTCCATTTCTCACAGCCTGCAGTTTGTGGGGAGGAAGGGTGTGTAATAATACCTCTGCTTTACTGTGTGTGTGTGTGTGTGTGTGTGAGTGAGTGATGATTTGAGCATCAATTCAGGTTGTCAGACCTTCATGTGGGGGTAAAAGTGCTCAGGAACTGCAGTTGCATTGATGAAGCATTAAAACAACCAAGCAAAATGCCCCAGTTGCCCCCCAATGACCCTCCATGTTCTTCCTATTTCAAGAGGATTTTTAAAATACAGCACACTGCGTACCTCTGCTTCATGAGACACTAGTTGTTACTAGTGAAGAAATTTCAAGAGCTTCCTTAGTACTTCATGGGGTCTATTTAAACAGAATGGTCTATTTAAACATAAATGAATTATTTTTAAGTAGGGGACTTTGTCTACTACCTGACTTTTTGGAGGTATGTTTTCTACAGCCTCACCTCCATTTTTACATTCTAAACAACCTTCTCCAATCTGTGGCTTGATGCACAGTGAAATGGTGTAGAACTACACTAAGTAGCTTGTACTGTTCCAAAACTGAAGTCCGGTTGTAATGCTATATGCCCTGTTCTACAAGGAAGGTAAGTCTTCAGCATGCAAGGCATAAAAACTTAAAATGGCTGTTTGTGTAACTGCTTAGCCATTAGAGTACACTGTTTTCTTTTACTTATTGGTCATTGTACTTGAAGTTTTTGTTTCTGCACTCAGAATATAAGGCCCAACACAGCTAAAAGCTGTCATATGGTTATATGATGTTTCATGGTTTGTCTCCTCTCCTCTAGGCTGGTATATAATAGAACAAGCAAAGTAACAGAACCACCAGATGGAGTGGATATCAGAGTTCCAGGTTTTGGGCAGACATTTTCCTTGGAATTCCTTGATCCAAGTAAAAGGAGCGTTGGTATGTAGAAGCTGTGTCTGAAATCTTTGTCACTTGTAGGATTTTATGGTATGTCCTTTAATTTGAAATCACATTTCTGTAGCTTGTTGCATAGTTTTGTTTGTAAGTAGCAATAGTTTTTTTTTGTACAAGAGCAGCACATAGCTCACTTTGCTTTTCATTTGCTTTTTCTATTGTATGTCATTTCATCTCTTAGTCTGATGAACTGAGACAGGAAAACTGCTCATTCTCGTGTGGGATTGAAGGCCTTTGGATGAAGCTTGAAGGGCATCTTGAAGATGCTCTAGAAAATGAGATGGAGTAAAAAATCCTGTGACTTAAGCTTGACAAGCAAAATACCACATGCTAACACTTTCTGCTTAGTTTTGAGCAGTGTTATTTGGTGTCAAGTATGAGTTGAAGGATTTGGGTGGAAATGGGAGCCTAGAGTGGCTTGGCTTGGAAAGGACCTTAAGGAAAATCCAGTTCCAACCGCTCACCTCTCGTTGGTGTCAGAATATTTACATAGTTAAATTTGTGCTGAAAAATATTTCTGCGTTATTTTGTTTGTAGGCTTTTTAGTGTTGCTTTTGCAGAAGTCATCTTTCAGAAAATGCTGGTAACCTTGCCAGGAACTGTTAGCTGTGGCTGATGTAATTTTATAGCCAGCTAGGTGCTAAGCTTCACTGTAGAATGGGCCCTCTTGCACTGCATGTATTTCTTTTCCTTAGAGGCAGCCTTTAAAAGGGCACTACTGTGTTTTGTGACCTGCACTTGATAATCCTTGTAAGAACAGAGTCATATTTAAAACTTGCTTCTGTTTGTGTCAGGGACTATATAAGCAATCAAGACTAACAAATGAGGCATTGTTCAAAATGTTGAAATGGCTGTGATAATAAACAAGATGTTTTGATGCTCCACTTCTTATGCTGTTACTAGATGCAATTTAATTGTGGTAATACTTGCATCCTGTTTCAAAACACGTAACATACAACATCTTAACAGATTCTTGCAGCCAGTCTGCAAGTGTTTCCCTTTGCTACAAAAGCCTCTCATTTCAGTCTGTCTGAACTGATGGCTAGAAAAAGGATTTCTAGTGGTTCCAGAATTTTGCCCTTTCGTATACCTTCAGCTTTTGTTGCTTAATTCATTTGAATGGTGGCAAAACCAGGGATAATCTTTACAAATATATTATGTACCATAACTGAAATTCATCTGCAATCAATATAAGCTATGACTCTATGGTAGTTACTTTAAACAGTTCAATGGTCTGATGTAGAAGGGGTAACTTTTTTTTTTCCAGTAATGCTGTGTTTGACAAGTTTTGTTGTGGATTAATAGGACAGCAGTTAAGAAGCTTTAATAATTTTGGCAGACAGTCAGCACAATTCATTTTGCTTAATATGCAGGATCCTCGATTGTCAGATTCATAACATTAGGACTTCAGTATCTGTATATATGGAATCAGATGTAATGCATCCAGGCCTCGTTTCATTGCACTAATATTTTGCTGTTATGTTTCTTTTATCTGATTTCTCCAGGCAGTTACTTCTACATGCTGGTGCAGAGTTTAGTAGACTGGGGCTACAAGCGTGATGAAGATGTAAGAGGAGCACCTTATGACTGGAGAAAGGCACCAAGTAAATGTCTTATTTGAACAAAACTTTCTTGACACTTCCAGTAAGCAGATAGTTTTGGGTCTCTTCCCCCATTCCAGCCATGCAGTTTTATTAAAACATCAAGTTTTAATTAGCTCTTGAGGACTGGATATCCTAAACCCACATAAAAGCTCTGCTATGATTTTTTTTTTTTTTTTTTTTTTGCTTTAAACAATTTGCTACTTAAGATTTGCCTAAAAAACCCAAACCAGTGAAACCTATAAAATTCCATAAGAACACCCTCCACATACCTCACTGTGCATCAGAGGCACAATCTCTAACCACAGCATATACCAGTTCTGCAGATAGAACTTCAGTAAGACCATAGTTTTCCTGGTTCTAATGTCACACCAAATCCAGCAATTGCTGTGATTACATCCTGAGGAATAAATTATTTTGTCCTCAAAAATGAAGAAGGCTTTCTACGTTTTTCTAAATCTATCTTTATTCAAGTATTAGACCTCTGTATTCTTCATCTCATTATATTCCATAGGAGCACAAGTGATTTGTAGACTCTTCATACAGTTTGTGAGCTTGTACTGAAGAAATAATGTATCTACTATTAATGACAATATTCTAGTATCAAGTTTGCCTTGGCCCACAGAAATGAAGCATGTGGTCTTGGCATCCAGGAACATTGCTTGAAGAAAATCAACAATGCTGACTTTTGCTATTGATGTGACTACTTCAAAGTTATATTGCAGTTGTTACACTGAATTGGTATCTTATTACAGGGCTACAGAAATGCATTTTATTGATTTTTTTTTTTTTTTTTTTTTTTCTTTATTCTTTACTTTTATAGCTCATTTAATTATGTGTAATAGAGATAAAGCATATTGTGCCAGCAGGAATCTGCTGGAATTCTCACTTAACCTTGCCGATAGAAATTGTCTAACATAAGCTGGTAACTGGTTTATGTACCCTTTATTAGATCTAACAAGTTTTACTTCTGTTTTCCATCAACTCAGAAGTCTTTCTGGACTTGTCAACTTCCTATCTTCTTTGGGGCGAAAAAAATGTAGATTCTAGAGAATATGGATGGATTTTTGTGGGAGAATATTAGCATTATTCCATTAGCATGGAATATTTCTGAGAAAAATTTGGGCTTAAATTTATTTTTAGAAGTGGGAGAAACTGGAGATCTTTTTCAAATATATTTGTTTCAGAGATGTGGGAAACAAAAGAGGTTTTAAAGACTCACCCTTTTGTAAACTAATGATGTAAAGAAGCATTAGGTTTTTTTGAATCTTCAGAATATAACCTTGTAAAGAATTGTGTTAAAGGACAACATTGACCTTTAGTGATTATAACCATGTAATGTGTATTTTATTTAGATGAGAATGGAGATTATTTTGTGGCCCTTCGCAAGATGATAGAGTTGATGTACGAGCAGTATGGAAGTCCTGTTGTCTTAATTGCCCACAGCATGGGTAATATGTATACCCTGTACTTCCTCAACCATCAGACTCAGGAATGGAAAGACAAATACATAAAAGACTACGTGTCATTAGGTGCTCCATGGGGAGGAGTGGCCAAAACTCTCCGTGTGCTGGCTTCAGGTATGTAATGTGAGGGTTTGCAATGTATTTTCTTAATAGTGCAAGATACTAAACATGGATGATACTAAAAATGGAGGATGAAAGTTGAAGATAATATGAAGTTAAAAACAGCAGTCTTTAGGTGATCGCACCTTTATGGTTTCAAGCCCTTTAACCTGACTGTCTGTCTTGGACAAGAATGGAATTGACAAAGCCTTAACATCCTCTAATGATGAGCTGTGTGCTTCCTCTTGATTCTCCTAACTTCTTTACAGCAGATGAGACAAGCTGCTGTTTGGCCTGGTGCCTTCTGTTTCTGTCACTTCTGCCTTCAGCATGATTGTTCTCCGTTCAGTTTTGCTGAGCCGACACAAACAGCAGATCATTCAATAGTTCCCTTTGATTAAATATCACACAGCTGCTGAACATAAAGGGAAACTTGTGGATGCAATGATGAAGTGGTGTGCTGCCCACAGCACAGATGCCTGCTGAAGTTCAAGGTTTGCAGAAAAAGGAAATGAATCTGAGATCTTACATTTAGAATGCTGGGTATGCCTTTGACTTTAATAGGGAAAAGTATGTTCTGCCAAGCAACTCTAATAACAGAAACTTGCTTACCACATAACGTGGATCATGTAATACCGTAATTATTTCATGGCAAAACACTATGTTTTGTGCTTTGGCATTTTAATTGTGTTGTCTGATTTGCTTTTGATTTATTAGCTTTGTTTATCAGTCTTCCTTCCCAAACAAAGCTGAAATCAGCAACTGGACTTGATCAAAATGCAGAGCACGTGGCAGTTGCCAGCCATGCATGGACAGATCAAAAGAATGCTTTGCTTAGCAAAGGAATTTGATTCTGAATAGGAGTGCACAACTCAGTTAATGCAAAATCCAAAAACTTAAACTGGGCATTTGTACAGAGTTATACATTATTAATTCAACTGCAGTGGCACTGTCAAAAATTGGTTTACCTTTTCTGTAGCATACACACTTGTCAGATGAAGCCTGTGGGAAATGGCAGGAAGTAAGCAGTATTAAAATTGCCTTCATAAAACTCCAAAAGACTACACAATTCCAGTCTGATTTCTTCTGGATTTAATTTTTGTGCCTCATATTTTATCCATTATGAGTTTCATCCAAGATGGCTAGCTATGCAAATATACAGTGAATAGTTAGATTTAGGGTAAAATGTAATCTCAATCTGCATGTCTGTGGTATTACTCCAGATTCTGGAGCAGAAAGTTAAGAATGATATAGGAAACTGAAGTGGGCAGAATACTGTATCAGAATGTGCATTTTTAGGCTAGTTACGTCTCTTAAATATCCACAGGTAAAAAATCACCATAGGTGTTCATGTTCGGATGATGGTAGTCTAGTTATAGCTTGTGAAATTGTAAGAGTGCTAGTATGTAGAGGGGTTGTTACTTGAGCAAAAACTACTGCATTGCTAGAAAGACAAGGCAAGGTTTCGAGCAGGAATATGTTCTCCCTGCTCCTATTCCTGTTTATAGTATATAAATGACCAGGAGCTTGTTAAAGCTGCAGTTTTTGTTAAAGTGGTAAGGAGGTGGAATTACTTTCTCTGGATCTTGTTTTGCTTATTGCTACGTACTCAAGTGCTCCACAGGATCAGAGCTTATAACAATTCTATTGCTAATAGTAAAGTTGTTCTTTCCACTCCCTGGCAGACACATATGCAGAGTTCAGTGATTCTTTTCTCTGGTTGCCAGCTTGGGATGCTAACAGTGTTTTTTCTTTAGACCTAGTATTTCATACACTACAATGTCAGTGCCTGCTGACTGAAGTGTGATACCGACCTCAGTACTTCTGCACTTCAGGAGAAAAGTGCAGGACTTAAGCATTGATGAGCTGTTCTGGAAGAAAAGGCTGGAAAAGAGTCAGGTTTTGTACTTATTGTTCCACAGGAATTAAATGAACTTGCTGCAGATTCCCTACTTTTTTTTTTTTTTGAGGAAAACATGCAAATAGTGTTTGCTAAATTTGAGTGTGCACAGTTAGGTACTTATACAGCACAGCAATGTGAAACAAACTTAGGATGTTTGCCCTTTTTGCTGTGCTCTTGAATTTCATCTTTGTCCATTTGACAGGATTATGATTGTAATGTCTCCATGCAGTCCTTCTAAAAATGGTAGTGAAGACTAAACTGTACTTCAGGTCCTTTTGCTGAACCAATAGTGCCACCTTATGGAGTTGAAACATACATACTTTAGTGCTATTTCAGGAACAGTGGTTTTGGTTTTGAGACTCTTTGAGTTTTTCTAATATAGTTGATTTGAATTGCTACCTGTTGCAGCCCCCTGGACCTAATAATGAAATAACCTGATTCAATTTCAGCTAGTAAATGAATTGAAGAGTGCCAGCAATTATGATTATGGAGAATAAGTCTGATCAGCCAGTCACCATGAACGACTGTCAGTCTTAAGTAATTCCATAATCACTTATGTGCTATGTATAAATGGCTTTGTTTTTTATGGGGAAAGACAAGAGGAATAGTTAAAATATGAAGGAACTTGGGTAAAAATTATAACTTATTCACTAACTGCCAAGGAAAATGTACAGCCTTCGTATCTACAGGATATTGTTCTTAATTTTTTGGTCAAACAGTTATGTCTTAAGTCTAAACTGTCTAAAATTGTTCAACTTTGTTTGAGGTAAATGGTAATATAGACATGTATTGTTCATAAAGTTTAGCTCTCTAGACTTAATTTTAAAAGTCTTAAAGCTTGACCAGGTGAAAACTTTTCTCAAATAAAGTAGTTACTAACTGGGCTTTGAAGAACTGTTGTTTTCCAAGTGAAGATAAAGTTCAGATTACAAGAGATGCTTGAAAACAGTAGTGCTACAATATTACAGAAAACCTATATTCTGAGAAATACAAGTGTTTCAGCAGTCTTGAAATGCTGACTGGAATGGAAGATGCTGGTATTGGTGGTATCCCATGGTCTCTCCCAGATGCTAAGAAGTATCAACTCACTGACTCATGATAGGAGACCGAATTAGTTGTGGAACTTAAGATTCTTACTCAATAGTATTTAAAGCAAGAATTATTGTCTCTGCTTTATACTACAGAAATCTCCTGTTTTCCTTGAACTGTAGACATGTCCTGGTAGATCTCTTTACAGAGGGCGTGCATGTTGAAATGCTCTGCACCAACTTGTAGAAAAAGTCACTGTATGGTTAATAGCTATTCTGAATGAAATACTACTCTGCTTGTTTTGAATGTGCAAACCTAAAAATGTTCAGCCTGCAAGATCTCTTCAAGAGTTATTACATGTCTAAAATAGTAATCTTTTCTTTCAGTGAAACCATGGTCTAGGTACGGAATAGATATAAAACATACTTCTGGAATAACATTTAAAATAAAACTTTCACATGCTGGAATTCCTAAGAAATGCTGATTTCTCACTTGACCAGTGCAGGAAGTATTTTGTCCTTTCTACATGCTTCTATCAGAATAGAAGCAGTACTCTTAGTTTGTCTGTCAGGCGTTCATCCACTAAGTTTTATATAAAATTGTAAGTTACCAGAAATTACTCTGCAGAAGATGATCACCAAGGTGGTCATAAATGAGGAACTCCTCAAACTTTCACTGTAAGCAAAAAGTGATTACTCATGTTGTCGCTGAGTGGTACTAATTGCTGCTGGTCACAAGATCCATGCATTGTTTTGTGTGTAATAACATTCTTCCTTTTTTTAAGGTGACAACAATAGAATACCAGTCATCAGTTCACTCAAAATTCGAGACCAGCAGAGATCAGCTGTTTCCACAAATTGGTTGCTCCCCTACAACTACACGTGGCCTCCAGATAAGGTCTTTGTAAGCACACCTACAGCTAACTACACCCTACGAGACTACAGAAAATTCTACAGGGACATTGACTTTGAAGATGGCTGGCTCATGAGACAAGACACTGAACCCTTGGTCTACCAGATGATACCACCTGGCGTACGCATACACTGTCTTTATGGTACTGGTGTGGAAACACCTGATTCCTTCCATTACGAAAGCTTTCCTGACAAAGAGCCCAAGATTATTTACAGTGATGGGGATGGTACAGTGAACTTACAGAGTGCCTTGCAATGTCAAAAATGGGTGGACATGCAGAAACAGGAAGTGGTGGTATTTGAGCTTTCAGGAAACGAACACATTCAAATGCTATCCAATGATACTACTATTTCATACGTGAAAAAGCTGCTTTTTAATTTGTGATGTTGTTGACAGTTGTTTTCCTCACCTGTGATGCCTTCCCTTAAGTATGGGAGAATGCCTTTTGATCTGTTGATACTTAGATATTTGAATTATTTATTTTGTTTTTTTAAACTATGTTCAAGGATTTGGTTGGTGTCCTAAACAGTTGTTTGTCCCTGATTTGTGTTCATGAAGTTTCATAGTATTTTCATATTCTGAAAACTTGGTCAAATATGCGTTTTGTTGCCTCCAGTGTTGTCCAGTATTCATACGAGCTTTCATTTGGAGACTGCACAGCCCTGTGCACATACTTTATAATTTTCTTTGTGATCTTTGAAGGGTTTGGAGTGGGAGGGTGAAAGCATTACAATCTCACTCCCATAAAACAAGGGAAGGATATTAACAATTTGGGAAGTCCATACAAATTCTTCCCAAAGGGTCTTGTGTATTCTGATCCCACAGCCCATTAACTTAGTTTGTAAATGTTTGTATCTACTAGGTAAAATGGGTGTGAGGTCTGTCTGGTACTGTACTATCTTTTTGTCATATCCACTCTTGCTTTTGTTATGGTTTTTAGGGGGGGAACAATGATGTCTGAATTATTTTAAGCTTATTTTAGGTACCTTATAGCTTAAAAAAAGAAAAAAAGGCTTGTTTGTTGACCTTGAAAGCCTGATGACTTAAAATCTGTAGCCTAAGGGATTTTCACAGTGTTTTATTTTCCATGAGGGAAAGAAGCTGAACTGTGGTTAATGCTTTGCTGTGTGGAGTAGCACGTAAATTAAAGCTAATAGAATTGAATACTGGCAAACGATGCATACAGTGCAGGATTGCAATTCTGAGTGAAAATGACCATCAGTAGAAATGGACGGTGAGTATTCATGAAAAATGAAGTGACCTTCCTGAACTGGGGCAGGGAGTGGAAACCAGTGTAATTCAGTATGAAATACAAACCTCATTCTCAGTCAAATAATTAACCTCTAATTCAATTACTGGCCAAGTAGGGATTGCATTTTCAGGAAGTTGAGATGTATTGTTCCTTAAATGTGTAGATAATCAAACACATAACATGTTACATTCTTACAGTACTGTTTTCAATGTTTAGAAAAACATCTTTCAGCTTTGGACTCCACAGAAATAATAGCCTAAGGGCCATGGCATGTACAACTGTGGGAGAAATGGCTTCACTGAAAGATTCTCTTTTGTTGGTTCAAAACTAGTCACACAGTTAGATTGCACTCTTTCAAAAGAGAATTTCCAGTGCTTTCAAAATGCTAGATCCTCCAGGAAAAATGGGTTAATTTCAGAAACTCATCAGAAATACTGAGAATTCATTACTTAAGGAACTGAAGTTCTCTAAAAGGTAAAACTATAACTATTTTGGTAAAATCCTTGCTGCCATCACATGTAAGATGAAGGTACTTTTAAATGACAGGTCTGAACTTCTCTTGTAAAATGCAAATACTTTGGCACAGGAGGTAGCCTTAAAGCTTTAAATTGTAATTCAGAAATCATTTGTAAATCTAAAAAAAAAAAATTTGAGCTGGAGTCCTAGATAAGCGAAGTGTCTTCCTAGGTTTGTAATTGCTTATTTAGCTTTGCTTTCTCCCTGCGTCTTGTAAATGATGCTGCATTTTCCTGATGTTTAAAAAGGAATTTTGTCATGTCATCACCTGCCCAGTTCAGCACCTATATTGTCTACACTTTCCTAGAGAATAACTGTGCTGTCCCAAGTCACTTGTAACTGGTTACTGCTGAAATGAAGAGGGTTGCAGGGAAAGCACACAAGTCTTTTAGTCAAGTGTTCTATGATGTGCAGGGCTGTTAGCTGTGTGTTCCAAGACTGCTCAAAGACAAAGCTCTTCCTGTGGTCTGACTCTATTTTTTAATAAATTGCTACACTACTGGCTTGCAACAGAAAGAAATTACTGACAACACCCTTTTAATAATCTTTCTTGCTGAAAGAGAATGCCTGTCAATAAGCACTCAAATGAATAGAGCTGAAAGCTTAATTGGTGCCACCAACATGGACATAAAGGGCTGAAAGATGAGAAGAGCATAAGCGAACTGTTATTAACCTGATCTGGAGAATGTATCTAAGCTTCATTTAGAGTCTTACCACTTCAGTCAGTCACATTCTCAGTCTCAGACAATGAGTTTAGTTTGAAGATCCAAAACAGGTCATTCCAAAAGAGTCTTTTTAAAACTTCAGTATTTTTGGGGGGGCACAGAAAGAAACATTCTTTTCTAATTCTGGGAACCTCATGCTGAGCAGATAACTACATCTTTTTACTTGAAAGCTTGTGAACAATTAATCTATATTTATCCTTACCTGTCCATGAGGAGATAAGTCTGATAGTCTGTTTACTTAAACCTGTCTGTTATCCTGGTACAAAAAAAAAAGTTTTTTCAGGTCTTGGTTTTGTCTCTTATTGTTTGTTACTATAAAACTATGTTGTCTGAGAATGTGCATGTGTTAGTGCAAACCAGTGCTTCTGGCGAGAGTCTGACCTGATAATTCCACAGACTACAGTTTTGTTTTACATCCACAATTTGAGATTTTTTTTCTACTAGACCATCTTCAGCCTCTTCATTTTCAATTTCTTGCATATTAGGATGGAGCTCCCCTTGTAAAGGGAATGCAGCAAGTAAGTTACATTATTCAGGTTGCTGAAACTGAACCACTTTACTCAGCCCCTTGAGAAGTGCTTACCAGGTAACTGAGGCATTCCTCTAAAAGGCAAGAGTATTTAGCAGGCCTTTACAGGCCTGCCAGAGCAGAGCCACGTGTGCTCAAGCATTAAAGACTCTTGTGGGGAGTTAGTGTTCTGATGTATTATATCTTTAAGGAAAGAGGGACATGCACCAGTTACTCACAAGGAGTAACTTGGCTGCTTTGCCATGATGCACAGTTGACATCTTTGAATTTACTGACATGTTTTTGTACCTAACACATGTGGACCTTCTCTTTCTTTCCATAACGCTCACTTGGTTTTATTCTTCTAGAATGTTTTTAGAAACCAAAATTAGTCTTGAGGACCAAACGTGTTTCACTTTGACTAAATGTACAGAAAACGCTGAAGGGGCTTTTATCCTAATACTTCTGAGGAGGCTCAGAGTCACTATGTGATTCTGTTTAAAAACAAAAGGCTTCAATAACTAGCAATAATTGCAAAGGACTAGCAGACCAAAGGAAGGAATGTTTGGTATTAAGGTAGTTCTTGGAACACAGTGTGTTCAAGGCCCTCTTAAATTCAGGGAATGTTTGGCAAGGACTTTGCTGCTCTACGTTTAACAGTATTTTGTATGAAACGTATATTCTGAGACCTAGCATTTTCTATGCCCTTTTTGTGTATGGATGCGGTCAATAGAATTTGAATATTTTACTGTCGTACTTTGATAACATAATAAAGTTGATCTAACAGAACTTGCTATGTTGTAAATGCTGTCTCGCCCCTCAGATGCAATGTCAGCTGGGTAAGAAAACTGAGGTGTCTCACTTTCTCACACTTGTTTCTTAGTTCATTATTCAAATGAATCTACTGTCTTTAGATGTTATTCCCTTCCCCTGCACTACATTAGAAACTCTCCTGTTCAAGAAGCTATGAGGCTGAGATTGCTCAGCTCATTTTTTTACTTTCTTTTCTGCTTGTTCTGTATGCAGAAAGTATTCTCAGAATGCTCCATGCTTGTGTACATTCTGAAGCTGAAATATTTTGATTCAACATTCTTCAGGCAAAAGTAAACTGCAATATGAGCTGAAGAAATCAAAGATTCATATGCAATGTTTTACTCACAATACTGCTGTTAAGATTGCCTTAATTGTTTGCTAATGTTAAGGCTGCTTTCTTTTGTACCTAAACAGACTCTCCCAATACTGCTATCCCTTCCTGTTCACGGAACTGGTGACCACTAGTTCTGTGTGAAATGATCTGACAAGGCCCATTCATTTTAGGCTTTAGCGTTAATTTTCAAACAGTTGAATTTCTTCTCCTGGGGCCAGCGGATGTGGAAGCAGAAACAAACAGTGCTATCACACCAGTACTTCTAGAACTTTTGCAGGTTGCAGTTAGCGTTACCAGTTCAAGCCCATCTTTCCACTTAAAGCACTGTTTGCACTTTGTGAGCACTTAAAGGTGTTTGATGAAGATGAGTGCTGCTCTCAGCTATGTGCTCAGAATGTGATCTTCGTTATTTTTAGAACAATCTGAGTACAGGAGTAAATTTTCAAATTTAGTTTTTAACCCAAGAATACGTGGCATATTACAGGTACTTGTTTTATGCTTTGAGCAGATTTTGACCATCAGTTTTACTTTTCCTGCCATCTGTTCGTCAAGGCTACACTAACTCAGTGTTTGCACTGTTCCTCAGAACACACTGGTGTACTTGAATGTCCAAAAATCACAAATTCCTCAACTCTTCCAACTGTGTGAAGTTATGAAGCTTGCTTGCAAAGACTGCATTTGCAACAAAAGAAATGGTATTCCCAGGGGGTAATGGCTTTTGAGCTCTTTGTGTTTGTTCTTTTAAGGCTTGTGTTTTACTGTAAAGGCTTAGAATGGATTGTAGTTTGGGGGGAAGGAGTTATTACCCAGTGACAGCATGATTGTGAGGCTGTAACTGCTTCATCGGACTCCCATGGAAATTTTTAGAGAACATACTTCAATTCTGTGTGGAAATAACTGGGATTAGAATTCAGACCTCAGCAACAGTATCTAGAATTGCAGCATCTGGTGCTTCTATTAAAACAGCGTGCCAAGGACTCTTATGCCATAAAAATCAGTGTTAATTTCTCTTCTGGGAATGAATAACAAGATTTCAAGCACGTTTCTGTCAAGATGAACAGAAGGCCGTTTTTAGTAAACTTTTGCTCTGGTGTTGTGGTTTAAGTATAGCCTCTAGAGGGAGCAGTATCTCCACAAACGTTTACTGGAGCATCCTGGCCATCAGTGATGAAGCTCGGTGGTGCTAGTGTAAGTGAAAAAAGTTCCCTTCCCTTGTGTGACAGAACCAAGGAAAGTTATCATCTGACCTTAATCTAATAAATTTTACTGAGAAATACGCAGTACTTTATATTTCAACTTCCGTCCTTCTATTCTCTATTAGAAAAAGATGATATGGGAGTATGCATGAAGCTTTCCAAGTATTGGAAGGTGCAACAAGTCTGAAATGCTTCCTGTCCCCCAGAAATCTTTCCTACACTGAAACAAAACTTCAGTTCCTGGGGAACTGAATTAAGAGCTTAGTTTCTTCTGAGATTAGCAGTTTCTTTTGACACTTGCACTGGATGTAAGTCAGCTTCACCAGCAAGACATCTTCATGGAAAAAAGTTGTTTACAGCCCTGTATTTGCTGTTTTTTAGAAGTCAATAGCATTTGAGATGTCTGGTCCTCACTGATATAACAAGGCATTAATAGTAGTTATAGTGCATATTTCAAATCTATAATGTTTTTTACTGATCTTAAAGACTTGTGTTTGATCAAGCATCTAGAGCTGAGGAATGTACTATTCTAAAATGAATGTGATCTAATTTTCTAAATGTAGTTGGGAGCAGGAAGATGGGGGAATTCATGAATATGAATTGGTTAATGATTAATTTGGTTCAGATACACTGATTTTTCTTGCAGATCTTTTAACACATTTTGGTTTACAGCTTTGCTGTGCAGGTGGGCTGGTTTAAAGAACCTTAGAAGAGTTTGGACTTGACAGTATCTACTACACAATAATTTACTATAGTATTTTACTAGTTACTATACTTTGAGGCAGCTTTCTGGTAGATCTGTGGGTGAATTACTGCGAAATGAAATCATGAATCAGCCTGGGGAATACGTCACGAAACGTAGAGAAGTTCAAATTTTCCAGTTTTTCTGGACTCTTCCTGATTTACACTTTTGTCTCTGCAAATTTAAGAGTGACGTGCATACATTTATGGTTAGTATTTAAAGTATGATAGAGGGCGGCAGTACATAAGTTTGGTTGAAAGGCTTACATGTTCATTTCACCTGAGAAATTCAGGGTCACATGAAAAGTAGATTCGAAATCCGTGAAATGTTTCCTATCCTTGAATACTTGTCCATGTGTACATCTTTCTTTTAGAGGAACTTTAAGTAGCTGGGCTGGCATTATTCCATCTAGATGCGAAAGGCAGGACCCTTCAAGTTGATACAAACTGAATTAAAAGAACGTGAGGCATGAATTTTGTCCACTCCCTTCTACACTCTCATTAAATAACAACTGTGTGATTTAACATGTGATTTGCCAACAACAGAGCGTGCAGCTACTCTACTGAATTTTTAAGATCTTGTCAATTGGGTACGTGCTTCCCTAACATGCATTCCTTTTGAACAGCTAGATGGAATTGTGTATATACTCAGTATAAAGTAGAAAAGGGAGCATATATTAAAAAATAAATCTAATAACACTGCTGGATCTGTTTTATTACTCTGCTGCTGAAAAACAGACATCTAAGTACCTTAAATTTTTCACTTTATTTGTAGTCACTGACTCATACCTAACAGCATTTCTGGGAGGGCAGAATTACTGACCAAACTGTAATTGACACATATAACTAAAAATGTCACTTCATGTGAGTAAAGTATCTGTAATCATCAAGCCAGATGTCAAATTCAGCTGCATCAAAAGGCTTACAGGCTAGGTATTTTCATCACTATTATTATTTTTAAAACTGCTTTATCTGAGGTGGTCAAACAATGATTGTAGTATAGGTCTCAGCAGTCCAAACAAGCTGAGCCAAGAAGACTGTTATTCTATCTTAGCTGTGATAGCAGTCTTTATACCTATATAAAAAAACATAAGATAGAAGAAATCTCATTAAATACTTAAACTTAGCCCAGACGAGAAGAAAATTTTTCTACAAGTGACTTGGCAGTGTTTTTCTCTACATGAACAGCATCAAGATATGGCAGGAGGGCCAATGCTATTTATTATGCACATTTCAACAAACAGCTGTCATCCTGGATAAGTAACAGCAGTTCTTGTTTTAAAGCACATGATGCAACTAAACTGAGGTGGTTTTTTTTAATTTGTTTGTTTTCTTTTTTACAGCGTCTCTGTGTACATGTGTATCCAAATCTATTTCTGCATGTGCAGTGGAAATGCTGAGTCATGGTCTGAAACGGTGACTGAGCACCTGCCTGATGGGAAGGCAGGGCCAACCCAAGGCAGCTCAGGTGCAAGCAATGTACCTGAATAATCAGAAGGGGTGGAGCCAGGATCCACCCCTTCCCAGACTTCATTTATGGGTTGGCAGTGGAGGTGAGAGTAGCTTGCTGGAGATCCCTGCATACTTGAGGTCCTTCTAAGGTAAGCAGCTTTTTTGCTTTGTTTTTCTGATTCTGGCTGCTGTAGTTCAAGTGATGTATTTTTTTTTTAGCTGCTACCTGGAGTTTGTCACCTGGAGGTGATGGATGTATAAATGTGTGTGGATAGTAATGGAAGAGGAAGGAAGGGTGCTCAGTTGCTGTGAAGCCATCAAACTGCAGAACCAGCAAGACTGACAGCCGCACTTGGAACAGATTTAAGGTGTCTGATACATTTCTTAATGTCCTGCTTGAAGAAATAGTGGGAGGTATCTCCAATGTGCAAATAAAACTAGTGACAGTCCAATAGAATGTCAACAAACTCTAAGTAGGCACTTCATAGCTGAAATGGGATTGTTGCCAAGCTGAGTGGGTATCATTATTTGGAGGCTGCTTATTGTTGTTAGTATCTCCTTTGTTTTAATGTAAATGGAGACTAATAGATGTCTTTTTCATTGAGATAATGACCCTAGCAGAGTAAAGATGACAGCAGAATCTGAAAATGGATCTGGGATACAAGGCTAGTAAGGGACCTCTTCCTATCTGCATGACAGTTCCGTGGTCCAAATATGCCCAAAACAAAAATATGTACAATTAGATCACAAGACATGAACTGGTTACCGCTGTTTTACGCAATTCAGGTCTTTGTAAGAATCTTTGGAAGAAGAAACTTATACGTGAAGAGGTTTGAGTGAGGGCAAAATAATAAAGCAACTAACATCAATCTCCCTAGGTGAGATCCCCACTTCAGTTGTACATGCTTAGGTCCTGCAATTTCTCTCAATGCTGCAGGGAAGCGCTGCTGTTCCTATCTGACACAAAGACACAGATAACTTGCTCAAATTCATCTAGCCAGAATCGAATTGCTCTTTTAACTCCAAAGTTAGTGTCTTCTCACTGAACCAGTTTTGGCCTACAGAACAAATCATCTGCTAGAGCGTAATGGCAAAGCTGGTATGCTCTGCTTCAACTGAGAAAAGAATATATGAGGAAAATATATGAATGAATGTATTTTCTGTATAATGTTCCTCGTTAGCAATTTTGTTTTGCTGAAGTAACTAATCCCATGCGAAGTAACACATCATTGATTTTTCATCTATTTACAGGTATTGCTGTATATGCCATTTCACATTTTCATAAAAACGTAGGATTGTTTGGGTTGGAAGGAACCTTAAATATTATCTAGTTCCAACTCCTCTGCCATGGGTAGGGATACCTTCCATTTGACAAGGCTTCCCAAAGACCCATCCAGAGTGCCTCATTCACCCTCTTCTTCCAGAGAGGGGGCATCCAGATTTTTCCAGTAATCTGTTTGGTACCTCACCAACCTCCACGTGAAGAACTTCCTTATGTGTCATCTACATCTACTTTCTTTTAGTTCAAAACCTTTACCCCTTGTACTATCAATACATGCTCTAGTGAAAAGTCTTTCTCTATCTTTCTTAGAGGAGATTTACTGCAGCTTTTCAATAGTTATAAGGTCTCCCTGGAGCCTCCTATTCTCCATGTTAATTCCCAGCTCTATCTAGTTTTCTTTGTAGAGAATGCGTTCATGTATTTTGTTTCCAATATGTCCTTTTGTACTTCTATGACAGGCTATGATGCAATAAAGAAAAGTATAACTAGAATATAAAAGACAAAGCTAAAAGCACCTCCTCATTTAAAAATCCTTCAATTTAATTTTGGTTCCTAATCCTACCATGCAAGAGCACTCCCCCCTGGCTTTGATTGTAGCCTTTCTGACTTGGTTCTTGTCAATGAGCCCTGGCTTTTTTTTCTCCACAGCAAAATTTCAACATCTTAAGCTCAAATAAACCTTCTAAAGACAAACACTACCTGAAAATCCTCCACACAGACAGAAGCAAATAGATAACAAAGATTATACACAGTTTCTTTTTGGATAGAGACCAAATGTTTTATTAAAGATTAACAAGGATCAAAAAACCTATGCTTTCTTAGCAGGGAAATACAGAGTTGCAAGAGCAAAGCATATGCAAAGATAGAATTCAGCTCAGAGCTCAAGGGTGCTATGAAACCAGAAGAGAAAGAAATGTCATTTTATTGTCAGAAAAGCAGGAGGAAGAGATGGGAGGCTGGCCTGTCAAGCAATGTCTGTCCAGGTACGATGCATTTGTGTTTAAAATGTACGTCATCAAAGCAGGAAGAAAATTCTGACTCTCCCAGAGATGAGGAAAAATCTAGTAGCTAGTTAGAATGCAGTTACTATAATTTGACTGGACTACACCAAAATTTACTTAGCAAGCTAATTTAAAGCTCTCTGAGCTCTCAACTAAAAAACTCTGGCCAGCAAATACTGATGTTGGATTGACTGACATAAAGCCTGCAGCTGTCTGAGAATCTTTATTTTATCAAATATTTCCATATAAATCAAAATGAATCTAAAACTTAACTTCCAGAATTATCTTCAGAGCTTGCAGTTTATATGTATATAACTATGGTAAAACTTGTATCCTTCCCTACCAGTAAGTAGACTACAGAGGTATTTAGTTTTTCAACTAGATTGCTTTTGTAATGCTTCTTAAGGCGCAACATAACCAAATTTCTTTACAATGGAAACAGATTTCTCTAGGAGTGTTCTTTGGAATAGATACTTAGTATCAGGCATATAAGAAGCAGGATACATCATTGGATTACAGTAAAACAGCATAAGCATGTTCCCTTTGGAAAGATTTTTGTAAATGCTAAATGTGTTGACTTTTTTTTTCAAATGTTTCAGATCAGTAGAGGAGGAAACAATTTAATTTGCTATCATTTGTTCTTTGCTTCTATTTTCTGTACTCCAGTTAGTAAATTAAGAAATTAAACTGACTGTTCTAGTTTCACTAATCAGCAGAAGGCAGGGCCAGGCTCAGGCTGACTTCTTAGTAATGCACTAACATGACATATGAAAACTACTTTTTTGCAGAAAAGTGATAGGGTGAAAACAAGAAGGATTGTATTTCAACTGCTGGTATTAAACAAGTTATGATAAATAATGAGAGACTGCAGGTTTAAACCTGTCCTTACATTCTACCAGTTTAACAGCACCGAGCCCCAGTTGTGAACCAGGAACCTGCTACACAAGTAGTCCTGAAAACTCTAGCTGCCTTGAGCTCTGACTGCATATCAGGAATACATTCTGCCAGATATAGATCAGAACCTCTGGGTACTTCCAGGAAACAGGGGGCATCTCGTACGACAGAAAAAGAACTGAATCGGCCCAAAGCACATATGCTCTTAAGATTCATCACTAAATTGTACTGCTATACTGTTAACTGCTTCCTCAGGGTTGACTTACGTCATCTTTGCTACTGTTATGGAGTTGTTGCAGATACGTCTGTTTTCTGCTAAGCTCCATCTATGATCCACGCAGGCAGTAGTTCAACACCCAAACGTGTTTAACTTTGTCGGACAGGCTCTTTTGCAAGGTACTTGTTTCAAGATACAGCATCTGTCTTCCCAGTCCTCAGCACAACATCACCTTTGCACAAGTTATGACTGCTTCTAATTGGTGCACCAACATCTCAGTAACAAAGGACTGCCAAGTAATTACAAATGGATGTAACACGCCATTGTCAACGGACTGCATTTGTAGTTTGGGACTTATCTACAACACTCATTAACTTTTCTAAATAAGGGACCCTATTTCAAAAGGTGCGTAGGAAGCAATGCACAAATGTAATCAGTAGGAATTTGCATGCTAGCCTCCCACATTGCATTAAAATGTCCTGGACCACAGGAGGTGGTATGTAGGAGTGGGTGGGTAAACTTTAGAATAGAGGAAGGTTCTGAATCACTTGAAAATTTTCTTGCTCTTTATTTACGTATTCAATTACTTGTTCCAATTATTACCTCCTAAGCATTCTTTCTTTACAGAGTTATTTCAAGGCTGAATAGAAGTGCTACATTATTGATGCAAACCTGTCTTTACTCCCACTTCCTCTTCTCTTTAAATTTAACAAACAAAATTGTGCTGAAAGATGATGAACTAGCTCCCAAAGCAACTCAAAGCTTGCAGTTGTCAGTTGCTATCCAGAATTCATTAAGATGTACAATTCCACTACAGCTTAGCTGAAAAACATCTGTATTTTATGGTAGACTGGCACATACTAGAAATCACTAGAAATCACACGGAACAGAAGAAAGAATAAAGAGCAGAAGAGCTTATGTATTTGAAACATGAGCAAAAAAACAAGGTAGGGGTCAACACAAAAAAATAAAGGTGAAAAAATGGGTATGGCTTCTGTGTTTTATGCAAGCTTTAGTAACTATAACTGGAAAAGCTACAGTTCTCATAAAGAAAGTAGAAATGAGTATTATAGCAGTTAGGCCTTGAGGTGGTAACAATGACAAATTTAGGAAGTATTACTTTTCAGAAAGGGTGGTCAGGCACTGGAATGGATGCCCAGGGAAGTGGTGGGGGTGTTCAAGGAAAGGCTGGATGTTGTGTTGAGGGACATGGTTTAGTAGGAGCTATTGGGAATAGGTGAACGGTTGGACTGGATGATCTTTTAGGTCTTTTCCAACCTTGGTGATTCTATGATTCTATGAAAATTTTATCCGAGTGTATTCAATGTATTAAGGCAGAAATGCAGAGTCGGGATTTAAAACTGCACCTTGCTTAGAGATGCAGCATCAACCCATCATCTTCGTTAATGTATGAAAAAGCTTGCTTCATTCAACTAGCATTGTTACAGTCACTTCTGCCTGTTTGTCCTATCAAAGATCTATTCATATCAATCTATAATGCAATCTACAGATCATGCATAACCGCAAGGCACAAGTTTTCTTCCTAGAATCTAAAGGTGTGTTAGAAGCACCTGAGATCTGGAAAAATAGGATATGAATTCCAATGCTGGGCAGCTATAGAAGGGGAAGACAGCTGTGATTCTAGAGCAGCAAAGCATCAAGCCTAGCCTTTCGTATTCATATCCTGAGTGATCACTGCAACCTCAGGCAGTTACAGTTGATTGCAAATCTGTGTGTTTATTTTTTACACAAAACTGAAACCTCAGCTTACTACGCTTAAGTTTTTATTAGCTTTGCTATGGATTTCTGTTCATTGAGTAAGATTTGCACTTAAATAATAAGCTATATGTAAAAGAAACCATAACTTACAACTTGATACTGAATTGTCCATTTCTAGTAACTGACAAAATTTCTGCCTTAATAAATCTCAGAAGTAATTATTTACATGATACTTTAAAATTAGCTTGTGGCTTTAAACAGCAGTTCCAGAATGCACTGTTTTGTCACAGATGTTTCCAAAACCAGCAATTACTCTCAATAAGCACCTGATAATATTGTTTATAATTGGATTTGCAAGGGAGACCCAATTATTCCAAATACATTAGGGTGTACAGATGCCTGCTTATCTACTTGAGAAGGCTGAGGGGAGAATAACTTGAATATTATAGAAGCATTTAAGTATTCTTCATTATTTTTTTAACTCCCTAAAATCTCTGCACATAGCCTGCCTCCATTTATTTCAGTGCTGCTTTTACGATCTACAGTACAGTTCTAACCTTCAACACATCCACCAGGAGCAGAGCAGCTCCATGGAAACTAAGATTTCTTTTGGGACTGATTTTTTTTTTTAATCTGTCAGTTAGCAAATGATCTGGCATAGCCAATGCATTTCATTGAGACATGTTGAGTATGAAGACAATGTATTTTTCAAGTTTGCTTTACAAATTATTTTCCATATTTAAGTGGTACTAATAGCTTCTGCAGTTGTAAGGTGAAATAAGAAAGCTACCAATTCCCTATTTGATTTCTGTTACAGTAAACATGCTTAAGAAATAAGCAAGCTCACTGCTTTTGCTGCAGAACAGAATGCAGAGTTGTGAAATTCTTAATTATATACTCACTGTACAAGTTCACTTAGGACTCCTAAGGTTGACTAATGATCAGATTCTTATCTTCATTTTTAGATAAAAGTAAATCATGTCCTGGAAAAATAAACAACTGCTTTGCCCTGCGTCCACAAAACTCCCAAATAAAAAAACGATCAATAAAGCATCTGAGATTGACTTACATAAAAGCACTTGGATCTCTCTCTCTGAATTCACACCCAAGTTCAGAACATCGTATGAAACAGCCTTCAATCAGATACAGGCTGGGCTTATCTTCAGAAGGCTTGTATTTTTAAGATATAACATTACAAACACTAGGCAATTCAAATGGGTATTTAGTTACCTAAGGGGGATCCCTGCAAAAACATTTTGCATCGGGTAGATGTCTGTTCAGCATAGCTGGTTGCCTATTATGCAAATACTTCTTGAAATACTTGCTAAAAAACACTCTAAACTTCTAAGACAAAGCATTTACAACAATTTTAAATAGTAAGGAGGGAAATTTTATTTCATTTACAAAGCCACTTCCACTTCAGCAGTGGTCTAAACACTGAAAGCAGAAAATGTAACTATTTTAATGCGTATTTCATATAATTCCTCTTTTTCTTTGGCATGAAGGTAAACCTCTAGCAGTTACTGAGAAACTTCAAAGCAATATTAATCCTTATTGGTGTGCTGTAGTAAAGCCCTTTGAGATTTAAGGATACATTATTTTTGCAATAGAAAATGTTTACAAGGTCTAAAGGAAATCTAGGAAGTCATTAGTCTGCAGAGTAACTGTGCAGTGCAGCAGAACTGGGAGTGGGAGGAAGAAGGAAAGTTGTCTGAAATCAGTGTGTATATATTAGGTGTAAATCCAGATCTAATTTTTTTTGTTAGAGAACAGAATTACACTATACCATATACTTCACACTGTACCAGTGTAACACCTGTAGAAATTGCCATTAACTTTTACATATTTAAGCATAGCTTTGTTTGTTTGTTTTTTTAATAAATATCATCTTTGAACCAAGATGCCCTTCTGTTTGCAGCTGTAGTTGTCCTAGATTAGGTCTGACAGCAAGCTCGTGGTAACTAACATCACTGTGACCTTTGCACTTCATGGTTTACAAAGCAATTCCTGAGAAAACACGCGGAAAACTCATCTTTAGCTCACTTGCCAAAGATTTATGACATGCAGTAAGGTTAAATAAATAATGATGTACAAATGTATCTCTGGTAAGAACTGAAAAACCTGCCTATAGCTCTTGGACCTTTTGAGGTGCATCCTCTCACTGCGGGATGCAGAGCAGTTGTAGAAGCAGATATTTTTATCTGTGAGCATTTCCTATGTGATGTTTGAGGGGAATTACACTCTTGAGAACTACTGTCCAAAATTTCCTGCCTTTTTAGGTATGTCCTGCAAAATTGGCAAGGAGAACAAAAAACATACATGCTTACTTTACATGAAGGTAACTTTCTGTTTTTGTTGCTATGAATACTCATTTTCTGATTTAGCAGAGAATTACCTATCACAAAATGCAAAAGCTAAAGGACAAGCTGACTTTAACTAGCTTTCATTTTGCTGCATGTTTAAACAATGCACATAGACAGACATTACAAATGTGGGTTTTTAGAAAACACAAAAAAAACCCTTAAAATTATTACTGTAAAGCCAACTTTGCTTCCTTTTAACACTAGTTATACAAAGGATTCTGATCATGAGAGTACTTAAACAGGGGAAGCTTAACAGGAACGTCAATACACCAGCATCCTGTGTACTACAGTGCTTTTCTTTTTTTGTTCAGTAATTCTATTCATAAACACATTGTGTGGTAGTTTGAAGCTAGGCTAAAGTTAATCTGCAACCCCCAAAAGTATTGTAAGAAAAAAAACGTTTCTTTGCCATCAACTGTTCAAGGGGAAAGTATAGCAGACACGTGCCTTAAGAAATGAAAATCACAGTTCTTAGAGCTCATATTTGTCAGAAAGCTGAAGCAGGGTATTAACATCCAATAGTCTCCATTGCCATAGCAACGTGTGCTTGTCAGATCAGGGCTGATTTGATGCAGGCACCTTAAAGGCAGAAATAATCTTCTAACTCTTAATACAAAGCTCCAGATTTCAATAGGATTTTCATCTCATTTCTTTTAGGAAGGTAATATTGTTATACAATGCAAGGTGCACGCCTCAAGGTAAGCTATCTGATCTGGATCTGTGCAACCTGCTCTTTACTACAGCAATGTTCTCAGGTATGTAATGCAGCCAGGCACGTAAGAGGAAACCCTGGCTTCAAGTTTCTCGTGTGGAAAATTGTAAATGAAAATAATCTGGTCTGGGTACCTAATTAGCATTTATACAATTGCTGTTCCCCTTGGAATCAATAGAGGTCCTGCTCCCTTTATTTCAGGAAAAGCAAAGATTTGTTCAATTTTGACCTACAGTCAAGTCAGCCATAAGATAAGCCATAAGGTAGCATAGCATATACAGATGGACAAAGAGGGAGAGAAGTGCAGAGTTATGTTTTATGCAATTTTGCATAGAAAGTTGGCATGAGAAATACTGTTATGCAGCTTTGAGTCTGTTATTACTCAATTACTATTGCTACATATGCCATAATTTCTTTTCTTTGTTATTTGATTAAAATAAAGAATTGCAATGCAAAAAGCTCTCAGCTAATGCAGCACACTTTAGAGGAATTCATCACACATTACTAAGCTTGGTTTCCACTGCAGTATGCTGTAGTTTTGAACCTTTGCACATGTTTAATAAATCAAGCATTGCGATATTCAAAAATGCATGCAGATTGAAATGTTAATGTTTTGGAAACTGAGGATTGAATCTTGCTTAAGTGTAAGCATTATGTATATTCAATACTGTGTTATTCGTGCTTTTTGATTGCACGTTTTTCCTTCCAAAATTGGCTCATTCCTTTGCTGGAGGACAAATACAGAGATTCCCATGGAAATATTACCTCAGTCACATAACTGCATCTTACATTGCTAGAATCAACTTGCATACACATGCTTATTCTGTAGCATAATCTGTCTGTAGAGCAAATTATTCAAAATCCCAAGTCATTTCCAACAATTCACGCAGTAAGAGATGGTTTTGCTTCACACAGTTATAGACTCCTTTAAATTGACCCCATAACTTATCTAGTTTGCAATAGTACTAAGAGTCAAAAAAATTATGCTGCTTTGTGATCCTTCTTCAAACATGAGCAGTCAGTGTGGTTTGCTTTGAACTAAACCATCCTAAAACAAAGACCCTTCCTTCAAATATAGTTTAATACTTCTGTGTTCAAACTTCAATGGTAGGTTTAAAAAAGTTTCTTACAGACTTGCTGAAAGATTTTTCTATGAATCCGATTAAGCCATTAGCAGTACATGTTTGAGACACACACTGAGATACCCCACAGAATGGCAAACAGATAACCCAGTAAGTCACAGCAGGTACTTTCCACTTCATATTAAGTAGCACTACTTGCTCGTTATGTGTCTTAATCATTACTATAAGGCTTATGATGTGCTTGGACTTGCAATAACTTAAAATATTTTACAATGTTTATTCATATCAGGTGGTTTGCAGGGTCACCTGAGCATTGGCTGCTCAGGGCAATATGAAATCAAAAAGATTCTAGTGAGATGAGAGTAGTTTCTCACATCTATTGTTTTCTGGATCCTTTTTAATAAAGCCTGCCAGCCATCTTCTTTCCTTTTAAATAAGGCATTAGACAGGAGTACAATAAAAACTTCTTTTTAGAGTTCAGAATACTATTGAATGCTATTTAGAATACCAGTTTCAAATGTTCAATTTGCAGTCCAACTACAATAAGAACTGCAATCATAATTGAAAATCTGTTGGATTTATCTCTAAAAGTAAATTCCCTGTAATCCTTCAACTTGGAACTGAGTATTTATAGGAGTCTCCTACTATACTTGACTCATCTTTTAAAAAATGTTGTTAAAAAAGTTACCTTGAACACATTTTGCAGCACTCCACGTTCTTCCTTCACTCATTGTTTCTGGGGCACTTCATCTCAGGCTCTCTTTCTTGCTCAATGGCTAAAAAAAAGAATGTATATACACAGTTAAAAAAAAAAAAAAGAAAGAAAGAACAGCACCAAGACAGCAACACATAACACTTGTTAGTAAAACAAAAATCCTTTACAGAAAAAAAGAAATTCATGAAAAAGCTGATCTTTCCAATTCAAAGAAAAGTACTTATTGCAGAGAAACGTTGCATCAGCACTGTTAAGCACCACAGCTACTGTGCCTGGACTAAAATATGGTGGTGGGATACAGTCTAAAACAACACTTCAGGACAACAGAAAAACAGGGCTAGGGAAGTGACAAGAAACACATCTCCTGGGCTCCGCTGGCAAAGAGCACAGATCACACACATCTAAACTGTCCTTAGCAGCTACTAAATTTGTTTGGTCTATCTCAATAGATTCCAGTTGTTTTAAGAGTCTCACGTTTAGCTACAAGTAAAAAGCTTTATACCAAAGTAATTCCTAATTGCTACAGAAGTACACAAAAGTCCTGTCCTCTCTCCAGTAGGTACACAAAAACAATCTCTCACTATTGCCTTGTACATACCAAAAGAGTATTACCATACCATCTGAAGCTTGAAGCAAAGAACAAGCCTCCTACCCTGTGAGAAATGCGGGTCCTTAATTGATACCGACGAAGGGGAAATGAGTACAGGAATACTAGTCAGGAAACCACTTAACCTGCTAAATATGCATTAGCATGACTGCTGTCAATCATAACACTCTGCACTGACTAGGTGCAGAAAGCTTTAAGCCTTAATAAACTGTGATTTTACAATTTTACCTTGACATATACTGTGATTTTACAATTTTACCTTGTCCTTCTAAAAGGGTAATACAGAGCGTATTTCAAAGTACTGTGTGAAGTACAGAACACTGAAAGCATCCAAAACTGTTATATAAGACCAACTAGAAGGCAGGAAATTGCAAAGCTCCATTAAAGATTAGTTAATTACTTCACAATACTCACCTGGGAGAAAACAATGTGTTTTTTTGTTATTGTTTGTTTGTTTCTCCACTCTCTGCAGCTGCTGAAAAACAGCTGCCTGTTTTGCAGGGTAAAATTGAGAATTACTAGTTTCTGGGCAGCTGCTACACTTGCATGAAAACACTCAGCTTTTTGAAAGAGCTGGAAAAGATGCGGAGCTACAGCTGTGGTGTATTCAAGTAATTCAGCATGAGATAGCAGTAGCATGTCACATTTTGACCAATATATGAAGGAAGAGAGTTGGTATAAAATTTAGTTTGTTTACTATGTTTACTGTGTGTTTACTATGTTTACTGTGTTTACTATGTTACTATGTTTACTGTGTGTTTACTATGTTAATTTCTTGTTTGCTGGTTTTGCATCCTAGAATTCAGACCAGGAATTGTTACACACACCTTGCATTTCCATGAGAACCTTTCATCAGAATTCTAGTTTCAAAACCCAGTCACTATACTTACCTTTTGAAATACCCAATATAACCTTTTCAAGTAGGTAAAGTGACAGTGGTCTTTACACTGACTGCAGAGAGAGCCATGGACAGATTACTTAGAAAGAAATTTAATTACAATGCTTACAAGCCACAATCACAGAACAGCTTAGTTCTCCACTAAGGCAATCAATCCAGTGTGTAGTACTGTACAAAGCTGAAATCAGGTTAGCACAACAGTTGCTCAGACGTAGCTTATACCTACCTAAGCCAGAAGTTAATCTTTAAGAGACAGAATTCCAGATTTGCAATACATTATTTACTTCCACAGAATATTTTTTCTTTTCAAATAATATTTTGAAACCTCTTAAAATATATAGCTAATTATGAATTTGATCTATAGTTGTATATCTTCCAACTTTAGGGTTGGTGGTATTACTTAAATGTATTTCTTCCTGAAGTTACAGTATGTAGGTTGCTTCCAAAGCAATGCCTTCTATTTATTTCCATAGAACCTACAAGGATACAAAGTACACAATAACATTATTTGATAGATCAGATTCTCAGCTGCAAAATTCTGTTTCTCAACAGTCACCACCACTACCTATGCATTTTTGTCAGTGATGAACAAGAGCCAGCATGCTGCACTCATTAAAATCTGCTCCAATGGAGGTGACCTACTGCTGCTGTCATCACTGCTGAAACACACCACCCACCACATCAGCGTGCTCACATCCACTGCCTGATCTCCACAAACATTCAGCAATTGTCAATGAATGTCAATGGGTGCATTTCTTGTCCTGCATGGAGGAATTCATTTCCACACCTTTGCTTCCTACAGGCTTCTGTGTCAGTTGCCATTCTGTCAGACTGCCCCTCTGTTGCCATCTGTCACAGAGCTACAAAATGTAATGGAATATTGGTGGGAACACTCATCCTTTACTGCCATACCACCAGCATCTGCCTCTGACACTGTGGGCCAACATAATAAGATAGAAGCATTACTTTTGGAGCAGTCCTCATATTTAATTCAGGGTAAGAAAGGATACCAGCCCCATATCCTGGACTCCTAAACGTACATACAGGACACCATCAAAATACCAGCATAATGTGGGTGTATGTTTAAAATCAGATAAAGTATGTACACACAAATGTAATTTCAACTTGCTAAACTTACATACCCAGCCTGTAATACAATAGCAATGTTGCTATGGGAACAGGCTCTCAACAGAAGTAGATCACTAAGCAATGACACATGACAAAAGCACAGTTTTTGATCCTTTCTGTACACGTTAGAGTGAAGAGCAAACACACCAAAGCTTAAGGCTAACTGATACAGAAGATTCTTGCAGTGATCACTTTGCTTTACGCATTCAAAAGGACTCTACAGAGTATTACTTGCTCATGGCTACAGTCTTTCAAGGGTGTAAGAACTTCTTTCCCTCATCTTAATATTGTTTACTTTTCATTTGTAATTTCCTGTCTTATTATCAAGTCCTTCCCTTTCTGCTTTGTTTCCACATAAATGCATTTTAAATGCTAATACTTCCTTCCATTGAATGCCTCTCTTTCTTCTCTTTGTGTAAATTTCTTTCATGACTTTCAGTCCTCCTTTGTACATCATGCAGCCTACCTTTCCTCAGAGCTATGCACAACTCCTCCAACAGGGAGGCCTCCATGTGTTCAGAACTATAGTAAGATCGGTATTTTCATTCAACAAAATGAACGCAAATTTCTTCTTCCTATCTCCTCAAAAGCCAACAGACAGTCTCTTCCCTCGTGAAAAGAAATCTCTGTTTGCCCTCAAAGTCAATTCTACTCTCCCTGCTTTATTTTCAGATCCTTAGTACAGCATGCCTGACAGAAAGGAGCCCACTGCATAGGAAACCAAATCACTTGAATCAGCAATTCATCATTAACAGCAGATACCATGTAGTGTTGTATGGAAATAGTCTGAGTGATCTAGGTATGAAGATGATAATCTTATGCACGGTTGGCTGGGAGTAGGTTTATATCACTCATAAGGTAGTTCTCTTAGCTTAACTGGTGTGTCAAATGAAAATGAACAGCAAGATGTGCCCTGGATATTGTCCCACACCCTTGTAACACGCACTGATGGTAGACAGCATTCTTAGCAACAAGTTATAAAGCTACCTCCAACACTACCATTTTTTCTAAATAGATATTGTCACTGCTTTTTGTCCCATACAGTGAGTGAACTTCAAAGGTACATTCTCATCTGCTCTTTCAAAAATATTTAAGCAATTTCAACTGTTCATTTCTTCCTGCCACGTACAGCAGCAGGATGCCTTATGTAACTGATGCTGTACATAAACCGATACAATATAACCCTTACATCCCAGTACAGTGTAGCCAAGGACAGTGACAGTGCAGCAGTACTCCAGAAATTTCTTTACTTAATTCCTTCCTTTCATTTGTCCATTACGATTTTATTCTAGATCTCTGCAGATATTTCACGTTTGCTTTTTCTTTTGAATACTTACTGAAGCCTATAAACTAATAACTTGCACAAATAGGATCCCATCCTTAGGTCTGGAAGCCATCCTGTAGTTTATCTGACATTTCAAACTGTTAGTCAGACATTGGCAGCAACAAGAAAACTTCAACTGAAGTGGAAGGTAACATTTCCAGTTTTCTAATTTCTTCTTGTTCCACAATTATTTCTCTGCATCAGCATCCTCAGGAATTTTTAAGTCAAATATAGACTTTCTAAACTGCCAATAGCTACACTTCCATCTGCGATCTGAACAGTCAAGCTGAGCTCCTTCTGCTACACATAATACTTACACCACCATTACTAATAAGTATTGTGAAATTAGAATTCTGTAGACATTTTCTAACGATCTACAGGCAGAACATAACAATTCACTCTTTCACACTTTTACTGTTCCTCCAATTATAGATCTCATAAAAACTAATTCTGTAAGGTAAGGTTTTAAATCTCAGCAAAACTAAATGAGAGAGAACTAAATTAATATGCTAACATAATAAATATTTCAGAACCACGAGTATAACAGCACGTCTGCAGGACTGTCCGCTGAACAGGTGAATAGCACCAGTTTGGCAGAGCGACAGCCACCAGCATTCATGATTCCTTTTTTTTTTTTTGCTATGCAGCAAATAATAGCTGCTGCAAAATTGTCCCAGCAAAATTACTTTTCTGTGACTTATAGAGACTCCAATGAAATGATCAGTTTTCAGCCCCTACCTGGGCTTTACAAGTAAAACATAACCTTCCGCTTTGAGCAAGTGTGAAATTCAGTACTATCTGATAGAGAAGCTCTCAGCTACAAAACATTATTTATCAACATATTGAACACAGTTAGCTATGTGTTTTTGCCAGCAATCTACAATACCCTGCATGTTGTGCTTGTAAAAATCCGCACCACCAGAGGAGACCCACAGTCACCACTGCTGAAATGCACCACTCCACCACCTCAGTGTGCTCCCATCCACTGCCTGGTCTCCTTAAAGTGTTCAGCGAGCTTCAATGAGTGTTTATGGTGCCATTTTTTCCACAGGGAGGAATTCGATTCCACACAATTCCACGTCAGACTGCCCCTCTGCTGCCATCTGTCACACAGCAGTGTGTAATGAAATACTGGTGGGAATGTCCAACCCCTACCAATATCCCACCTCTGACACTGTGGGGCAATATAACAAAACAGGAGGCATTACATGCTCAGCAGAAACAGAAATAAATACCATCTCCTCACTCCCCTGTAAGTATACACAGTATTCCTGAGCACTTAACATATCAGAAAATCCACTAACTATACAACTGCCGTGTTGATAAAGCTGGTTTCATAACTTTGCAGAGTTTTGCTGCCTTTGGGAGATGTAACACTAGGTGGCATTCCACACCACAGAATGTGTAATGAAGTGTAAGCAAACTACGTCAGAGCAGTCATTTAAGAAGCTTAAATCAATAGAACTACACTTTTGTACTCGTTCCTTCTCTTCTTTTTAAAAGATACTTCTGTTTTTCATGTGTGGCTGAATGGTACAGAGGAAATATAATAGTAGAAAATCCAATAGGTCAATCTCTGAAAAACATCCTTGGAGAATGAATGTCATAAAATATTCATAGATAGATGTCTCTCTTCAGCTTACCACTAAATGAATTCAATCTGGGTTGGAACACCTCCCCTACGAGGACAGGCTGAGAGAGCTGGGGCTGTTCAGCCTGGAGAAGAGAAGGCTCCATGAGACCTGTGAGCAGCCTTTCAGTATCTAAAGGGAATATAAGAAAGAAGGGGACAGACTCCTTAACAGGGTCTGCTGTGATAGGACAATGGGAAATGGGGAGACTTACGCTGGATTTAATGCAGAAGTTTCTTTTATAATGTGTGGTGAGGCACTGGGACACATTGCCCAGAGAGGTGGTGGTGCCCCATCCCTGCAGACACCCAAGGTCAGCGAATGGGGCTCTGAGCAATGATGGAGCTGTGGGTGTCTTTGCTCACAGCAGGGGAGTTGCACTACATGATGTTTCGGGGTCCCTTCAACTCAAATGATTCTAAGACTAGAAGGTATACTAAACATCTATTACATTAGCTGATGCAAGCCTATACAAAACATTATTTTAACTCAGAATTTATAGTACTGAACATAACTACCGAATTTGGAACTCAAAATTGATCGCAACACTGTGACTTTTTCATACTAAAAATTATTAAGCCCATAAGTTGAGCTGCAATATCTAGATTTATTTTTTTCATAAATACGGAAAGATTACTTACAGAAAAAAATAAATCAGAAAAGCTCAAAAGCTAAGCATGCATTATTTTCAAGTGATGCTTCAGTTAGCTCATATAATACAAATACTCATAAACTCATGATAGGTAAAGCCTGCAAGTCAAGTACAATATCATATACATTGTAAACACATGAATTTTGGCACTTTAAGTAAGTTTTTTCACTTCAGAGAACAGAAAGCACACCAGAAATAATTTGTACATCATTTAAATGCACCAGATGTATCATAACAGACACACAATGATTCCTGCTACCCAGTAATTAATTGTTGGTACCTCCTTAACTTACTGGTCTTTTCTCTTTTTTACGTCCTTTCTCCATGAAGGAGCTGAGATTTCAGCTTCCAAAATGCAGATTTATTTGTGCAATTGCAGATGCTGTGGCTGTGTACTGCAAGCATAACTTTTAATTGTACAGTGGTTCTTATTGTGAATGCTTTACTGCTCAAGGTTTGGAGTTTTCTAGGCTACCAGCATAGGTCCCCAGTAAATGTATTTTTAGATCTGTACATAAATACCTAGGATTCACCTACGTATTGTATTTGTGATGCAAACTTGCAAAAAAAAAAAAAAAAAAAAAAAAAAAAAGCAACCTAAAAAACCTCTTAAATTAGATCTGTATTTCATACAGATTCTGGAACAGCTTGGAATCACTAGAGCAGGAATCTGGCAGGTAGAGTACTTTTAAGCTATCCTTATGTCTGATGCATAAATCCTATGCAGGATGCTCACTGAGTAAGAACTGACTATGTACTTCTTTTAAAATCTACCCTCAAGAACAAAAGAGCCCCTCCTTTCCAAATGGAAGATCTTGTAGGGAAACAATTTGGTCAATCAGTGGAAAGTAATCTTTACAGACACCTTATATAAAAGCAAGGAAACAAGTGTTGGGACATACTACAAAATGTTATTTTTCCCAGTAGAAAATAAATAAATGTTTAGAACTCAATTTCATCTAAACTGAGACCGGACCAAAGCCTACAGTGTTTTAAATAACACTGTAATTGCAAGACAGAGAAGTTATACGGTTGCCATGGCTGCCTTCAAATGCCTTTATATGCTTTCACTTCTTCATATTTTAATCTCACCTCTGAACTAACTCTGAATTTATCTGTTTCTGCCATATCAGCCATTTTTTCCTTAGATTGCTTAATCTTCTACAGGGTAAGGCCAGATAGTCATGGCATAACAAATCTCACTGTTCAGCATTTCAATTCAACATTTTATTCTTTCCTATCTTCGTTTCTGACATGTACTTTAACACCTCGCTCCATATGCGATACAAAAATAACTGTGGTTAAACAGTTAAAGCTGCATTCATTTTCTTAACTTAGAGTTTCTTATTTCTGGTAGATGCTCAGTCTAGAATAATACTCTAGCAGTACAACATATTTTTATCCACTAACACAGGCAAAAAAGCCCATGGTGTTCCAAGTACAGTTAGGCAACTAACACACTAACCACATCTATTTTGGTATCACATCTTACTGTATCACTCAAGGAGGACGAACAGTCAAAAATAATTTTCCCTCAAACACAATAATCAGGCTTGTATTTGATGTTGAAATTACAGGTGGTTTTGCATTGCAAACAACTTTGTGGCAGTCTGAAAATACAGACTTTTTTCTCCCTCAATACACACATGCTGATTTACGTTGTCATTTTGGTAGAAGGAAGTTTCCTATGTATTTAAAACAAAACAACCCTTATTAAAACATAACGAGACTCTGAAATTACAAAGTAGAATCTGGGAAAACATCATCTAAAGATAACCTCACACTCCTGTCATAATTCTGTGGCTATAACCAGTGTAAATCGCTTGAGTTCTGTTATTTTTAGAGAAACATGCTGCAATGTACTGCCCATCAGCAGGGTTCAGTTCCCAACACAATTATGCCCTTGTTCAGACAGATCAGTATATGCTTTTTTTCCTGTAAAATGAAAGCCAAATGGAAGTTTGAAGACTGGTCAGCTTCTTTGCGAGTATCTCATGCTTGGAAGGTTAGTAATGAAAGGGCAACATTCACTGTGGGGCTGCCACAGTATTATGGTGCTTTTACCATATTTTATATAGAAATTATTTTCCATTTGTAGCTTTATGCCGTAAGATTGATTATAAGAAATAAAATACAAATGATAAATGTAAGGGAGTTCTGCCTCTAATCTCAGCATCCAGATACACATGCTTACATAAAGTGACAAGGATCGATCAGTTTGGGAAGTCATCATTTTACTTATTTTATTCTAGTTACTGAACATGTTAAATGTGCAGTGCTGTGACAGTATGAATGAAATCCAGAGATGCAAAGATTCAGAGATAATACTGTAGACCTGGATTAGTGACATACATCCATACTGCAAGGAGAGCACTCTAGACTCTGAGGATAACTTCTGCTAACTATTCTAAGGCTACTGTAGTATCAATTGTATGGCACAAAAATATATGCAAACTTTAAACAGTTAACAGTTTAAGAAGATCAGGAAATCAATTATGACCAGCCAAAAAAACTTTCAAACACTACTGAATCTATTTATTACTTACTTTCCCATTTCAAACCCAGATTTTCTGCCTCTGTTAGCAAAAAATATACAATTATATGGTGAGATTTTTCAAAGAAGTAAGAAGTTTCCATTTAGGACAGAAAATTATGTAGCTAAGCTTCCTGAAGTGCTGATCAACCAGCAAGTTTGAATCAGTTTATGCATTTTAAAATATCACTGTTTAATGTCAGGGTCTAAATATGAATTAAGCTATTGTAAATTATGCTCCTTGACGCAGTATGGAGAGTAGCTAATACAATACTTTTTCCTTTAAAACATAGTTGTAAAACAAAAACAAACAAACAAAAAAACCAGCACTGTCCCCTTGTCTCCAACTGCAACAGCACTGCAATCACAGTACTGCACTACTAATGTACTTGCAGCAACAAAAGCTCTACAGACTTGGCAACATAAAAGCAGAATCTTGTAGCATGCAAATTAGGTGCTATCATTATCTTTGCATCCTTAACTAAATTCTAGGTAGCCAAAGAGCTGGTAGATTTATCCTGACAATCCCGATTTCTGTCTTTCATTGTAAATGGTGCATTTCTTTTTAACATTCAAAGTGTATAAAGCAGAAACTGGAGCATCGATCACAGTGCAAAAGTAATTAATGAGAAGATAAAAGGAGGCAATGTACCTGACTGGACAAGAAATCCGTCCTCAGTGGTAGAACACTTTTCACTGAGTGAATTCTAGATACCCCAAACAGACAATAGGCCTCAAGTTACATGAGAGGGGATTCAGGTTGACTGTTAGAGTGGTCAGGCACTGAAATGGGCTGCCCAGGGAAGTGGTTGAGTCACCGACCCTGGAGATGCTGAAGAACCACGTAGATGCTGTACTGACATCATTTAGTGGGGAAATATTGGTGGGAGGTGGAAGGTTGGAATGGATGATCTTGCAGGACATTTCCAGCTGTGGGAATTCTATGATTCTCTGACACACCTGAAGCCTTTTCCTCGTTTGTAAAACAAACTCAAATAAACCTTGCTTGCAAAATGTTATGGAACCAGAAAACAACACTGAGGTGAAAATATTTTCAACAGGTATCTGCATGAACAAATGGCATTTGGATAGTACAGGACTATGGAGAAAAGGAGTTTCTGAAAAAGTATTTTGCACATTCCAGCAATGCTGCTGTCCTGGAGATTTTGTCCAGAGCAAAGCTTCTCAAACATGGCATCAGTTCAAGCTTCTTACAAAGCTTCTTACTATCCTACGCTGAACACTGCAGTTGTAATTTCTGCTCTATCATATCTGAACTTATCTTACTCTTCAGAGGAAGTAAGCTAGAGCAGACAACAAACACCACTTGAGTATAGTTCACGCAGCTATAGAATTATTAATTATTTGCTTTTAGTGTGTTTCAATTTAACTTTACAAACTGTGTTCTCTATTTCTGCACTCATTGCACAGTACATACATAAAACACATTATACTTTTTCACTAAAGAATTACTTGTTCTCATTCCTTTTCCTAAAATAAATTCAAGTTAAAGTACATTATTATGGATGTCTAGAAAAGAAGAACACGTAGATCTAGAACTTTCAAGTTATTTTTCTATTTAGGTTATTCATTATAACCTAAAAAGGTTTCACTCTGGAATTTGCTGAATTATATCACTATGGCAACATTAGAGAAGTTGGCAGAATTTTTGGAAAGCTTCATTATCCAGACTTTTTGCAGTATGACAAGCTAGCAGTTCAGTTCTGCGACTCATTGTTGCTTACCACCAAGAATGAGAGATTAAAATAACTATGCAAGGCTCTCTGCTGGACACCACAGATATTCACATGCTGGAAACTGGCCTACCCACAAACTAGAAATCAAAGGTAGAACACTCAAGACTCCAATGAGCAAACTGCCAGTACCTTTTTCTCTTTTTCAAGACAAATGTCAGTAAATTCCCTTAGTTTAGAACAGCATGCAATGGCAGAAGAGGGAAACATGAAGTGCTGAGATGTTGTAAACTTTCAAACCAGCACTCTCAAAACTGGAAGTCCAACAAGACTTTATCACCAGAGAAAGTCAGTCAGATTGGATATTATTTGATTACAAATTGAATTTACTGACAACAGTGGGATTTTCATTCTGCATAGCAAACATTTGCTAGCAACACTCTTTAAAAGTTTAAATAAAAGAGAGCCACTCGTTCAGGAAGAAAGAGATCTCTAAGTGCCAAAAAATTCCAGTATCACTGTATCCTCAACAAAATGCAATTGAATATATTTAAATATCTAATACCAGATGGAGAGTTTACTTAGACATATGTCCACTATACCAGGCTTGACTGTATAGCATATGCCACAAGGACATGTCTTGCATTGAAATGCACACGCAAGTAGAGAGACACTTTGGTTGTTTTTTTGTTTTTTTCATGTTAATATTTTAAAGGATGTTCCTGAAACAGTGGAGCAAGGATGCAGATCAGATCGTTAGTTAGATTAGTCTTTGGCACTCTCATTACTCACATTTAAAAACCCTTCCCTCTGTATAATTTAACGAACAGAAGGCAGGACTATGGGTAAATAAAGGTATCAGGGAGATTTAGAAATGCAATCCAATTGAAGTCCTGCCAGATCAAAGCCACTGTAGACCTCATTTAAAATTCATATGTTTAAAACCACAGAATGTAAACTTCCAGTTATACTGAAAGCCATGATATCCAATAGCTATTTGGACTCAAAGGAGGCTGTAAATCTCCACTCTTACGTGCACATTTAGTAGCTGGCACAGTTACCTTGCATGTTGCCTTTCCTTTCCACACTTCGGGAAACTGGAACCACAGTTTTGCACTTTCTGTACTGAACTTTCACTGTACTTAGCCATTAGTGAAGGCTGTCACTATACACTCTCTTTGCATAGTTCCATGCCAAAAGACAGAACTATTTATGAACCTTTGTAGAAGCAGAGGTTAAACAGGGATACCAACAGGAATTGAAGGTGTCTTAGAATTCAGGATCTTAAGCAGAATTCTTTGGGCAGGATGGTAAACACACGGTGTTAGTCCTAGACTATCATACCCAGCAGAATAACATAAGCTGTGATGGACTCAATTCAATTTCTTTTATTTTCTTTTCCAAATAGAAAACTAATTTCAAGAAGGATCCTGTTCATCACCATTCCCTTTACATTTTCCATTACTAAAAATTCTCTTTAAGGTCTTTCCAAGAAGGGAATTTTTTTTTTCATGTCTCTTTTTGAAGAATCACCAAGATAGTATCTTTGCTTATCTGTCAACGTGGAAAAAAATCCCTGGAATATCTATCTATGATGGAATTGCAGCTATGATGATGTAGTGATAAAGGAAGAATTATTTGATCTGTTACCTCATTAGATGATCTGATACAGTTGGAAAGAAATAACAAAACTAGTAAGATTCCACGCAGTACAGACAAGTTTGATGGACTATTTTTCTGATATGGACCTCCTTCTACTTCCCCATACTCACTGCTGCCTTTTTAGAAGCATACTGTCTCACTCCAGCCTCCTTCCTTACAGATGCACAGTCCCACCACTGCAAACACACTCTACCTTTTCTTTAAAATTCTAAGTGATTACTCTACTTAGGTCGCTCAGAGCCACTTTTTGCTGCCTCTGCTTCATATCTGATGGGCTACACCCAAATTCTAGTTTTCCCCCAGTCAGAAATAGTTGCATTTAATACTTATTATATATAAAAATATATACAATATATGAACATAGACTTTTAATAGATATTTTGGTAGGAATTTCTTGTAGGTTCATTATTTGTTTAGTATCTTACAAGAAGCTGCTTGAACCACATTTCCTGTTAGAACTTACTTTTGCCCAAAGGTACATTGACAAAGTCAAAGGCTATGTAACTTACCAGAAATGCAAACTTGGTGAATACTTTCAGTCTTAATTGTTTCTTTGGTGAACTGCATTCATTTGTACTCTGTCTGTGGCCAGATTCAGAGGCAAAGACTAGGTCTCAAAGCTGCAAAAGTAAATAAAATTCTGTATGGACGCAATAACACAGTTGTAGAATTTCTAACTTAAATTACATTATGTTTTCTGGTATGGATTTAATTCCTTAAAACATGATTAATAGAACAATATACGTTTTATTAGGATGTTGCTTTTGCATAGCCTAGGGACTGAGGGAAAACATGTTCAACAAATAGAAAATACTAAACTATAAAGTCAACTTGGTATGCAATGCTAACTAAAATCAGATGTACCTCACTGTTAATTTTCCCTTCATAAAACAGAAATTACTCTTCCTCATCTTCAGTTTACTACTCATTACTACACAATGCTTGTTAACACAAAGTAATAAAACTCTGCAAGATTCTACAAGAATATTTTATTGACACATGGTTGTGTGTGGGAATCGATTCGACTGGTTAACAGCATGATCTTTCAGGGTTTTATGGTTGGAAAATATTTGGCTTCAAAAGCAAAGCGTACTCATGAGTGTTTGCAGCTTAACCACACTTAATGTTATATTCTTCTAAGGATCTCATTATTAGCCATGTTATGATTTGCTGAGTTCTAAATTTAATTGGAATTTGGAAGATCGATGCAATACCTGCACGCCAATTGTAACTTTAACTCTTTTTCACAATGTTCTTTTTCAGGTCCCTCATGCCTTTAGCATTAGGCACCCAGTTCAAGAACTCAAACGGCAAAGTAAATGAGAAACAATACATGGTTTGAGTTGGATATATTAGCTTTTGCCTGGAAAAAAAAACACCAGAAAAGTAGAAATGAACATTTCTAACACTTTTGACAAACAAACTAAAGTTTTGTTGCTAAAGTGAAATATCTAAATAACTGGGAAAACAAAATCCTGTAGCTGGAATTCTTAGAACAGCATAAGCTGCAGCTGTTTCTGTTTTTCTCCATTCTGCACAAACTGCCTTGGTAATCTTTCATGCTACTTCTATCTAGAGAAGAATTTTCATGGGTGTAAAGGACATACAGACAAGAATCAAAATCAGAATGAAGAATGTACAGGCAGTGTAAACAGATTTCTCCATTCTTCTGCCCAACAGATCTCACCAAGTTACAAACTGAAACGTTGAGCCTTAAAGAGAGTTCTTTATTCCATTTATGCTTCAGAAAAAGAGCTGTTAAGTGGATTCAAACTATTTGCTCTTCTCAAATGAATAAAAACACTCTTCTTCATTCTTCCTGCCCTGTTGAAGCAGTTTTCCTTCTTGCTCTGGTGACAGTAACATAATCTCCTAATTCACATATGCTGTATGATCTGGCTCATAATGTACAACGTTTATTTTGATATAATTATATATGCAACACAAACCTAAACTCTAGAAATACTTAGTGTTTTAACTCTCACTTATCTCTTCTGATCAGTTGAATCCTCTTAGAAATGGAGATGATATTACTTGTATATTTCAGACTGGAACAAACTATTTTTTGCCTAAAACTTTTTTTTTTTTTTTTTTTAATGCCTGTTTATTACCGTAACTGCAGGTACAGGAAAATGCCTAAGTTTACTATGCATAATATAAAAAAAAGTTTTAAACACCCATGTATTAAAAATAAAAGCAGTTAAACCAGCAATCTAATTTTGGATTTAGAAAGGGACGTTAGATAGTCTGATGTCCTGTTTTGTCCTATAAAACAGTTAGATACCTTTAGAAAATGAGCTGAAGGTTAAAAACTTTTCTAGGAGGCATGGTTATAGATGTTCCTGGAATTACAGTCAATGATAACCATTAACTTTAACTAAAAAAAAGAAATCCTGTAAGGTCAGGATATCATTAATGACTGTATTTCAAGAAAGAATATCATGTGACCAAAAAGGATATTTTAACACACAGGTAGAATTAAGTTCCTCTTTCTTTATCTGATCATGTCTGCCACATGCAAGGAAAGGCCAACAGGCAGTGGATTACTGTCACAGCCCTGAAGCCTTCGGTAGCTCAAAGAGAGATTCCAGTAATCCTTTACTAGTATCAGAGATGATCCTAGCTTCAGTGTTGGTCATAGGAACATCCATTATGCTGCACATATTGAATAAAGATGTTTGGGGTGAGATAATTATGCAAGGAGGGGAAAGTCTGTGAATTATTTAATACTTGTGGTACTACTTCACTTACTAAATAACTGCACAGTTAAACAGGCTGTATCTTTTGCACAGGGAGGTTATTTGGAAATGAAGTAACACTCAAAGGCAGTGCTTAAATCAGTCTAAAGAACTCAGGAGCTCTAGTCCCTTAATCGACCTATATTGTAGTACTCATTAGTATCCATGAAGACGTGTCCAAGTGGGGCTGTTCAACATTTTGCCATAGCCTTCCTGCTAATGAACAAATAAACCAGATCAATGTTAGTTTGGATATTCCCAAAATCCTGCAGCATAATAAAAATATCCACTGAATCATCTTTGACAGAGATTCATTAACATAAGTGCTGGAAAGTTCTGAGAATGTCTCAATGTGTTTCTGCTCAGAATGTAAGACCTTCGTATGGTGCTATAACTTAGATGGCAAAACAGTTTTTTAAAAATTTGACTTAAGCCCTGACTCAGTTTCCCTCTTTTGTTTTTTTTCAGCTTCCATTTAAAAGATTAATAACCAGAAAACAGCACTGTTAGGTGTCCATGTAACAGTATTAGAGCCAAAGAACAATGCTCCAACTTGAAAGCACGTTGCGCATCTTTTTGTTACGTGTAAAGCACAACTTACCTTTATTTTTGTCATTTATGTGCACTCCCAAACGTTATTTTCTGTGAATTGGTGCTCCCTGTAAAACTACAAAGAAATAAAAAAAAGAAATGGTCACATTCTACTTTCTTAAGGTCATACTATAAATTGTCACTCATGTTACCATGGAAACAGAGTGGATTTCATCATTATAATGCATGCAGCGATAATTGTTTTTATTTTAGTCCATGGGTAGGTAGTTAATGGTGCCAGCTGCAGTTAGCAGACACAGATTCTTGTCATCTAAGCACAGAGCTGCTGTCGGCCATCACTGTGAGCTCCCCTAACCATCAGCAATTCATAGGGGAACATTGGGCAGAAAGAAGAGATGTTAATAGGCCTTAGTTCTGTGGCTGAAATAGATTTCCCTGCAGGGACTGTGTTTTCATATGAAAAAGAAATAAACAAGCCACAGCAGAGTTCTTCACATTGTCCAGTCAGGTCTCTGCAGAAAAACTGGTCTCCATGTGGCAGCTTATAATACTTACATTCTATTGAAAAAAGGTTCAGCTGCTATCCTTCTCACAATGCAATTTTTCTCAAGAATGTACAGCCAGATATTATGAGGCTGCAGTTAACCTCGTAGTTCTCTATGCAATTGCACACTTTAACCTTAGATCAACAGGTATTAAGTAAATGAAAATACTGCAGTTCTGTGAGCTTAGAGCCACTGCATGTACACTCAAATTTATGCTTATTTAAAATACACAAGTAGTTACCAATACATAACAAAATCATAAATGAAAGCAATACAGGATAAGGGATAACATGTGGTGTGGGATGACCTAGAGTCATCCAATCCCTACTTAAAAACAGGTTGCATCAGTTTTAAAATGTACAAACCTTCATGTAAGCAGTAACACACTGTGGGGCCATTAACAACAGGTAGGGAACATTGGATTTGGATGCCATCCCTCCTAAGGTACAAACATGCATAGTATTTTTCGTTCACATAGAATACTGAACTTGAGTTTTCCCTAAATTTAGAAAGCATAATACAGTTTTGGTTCCTTTGGATGTGCATTTCAGAGTGTTACAAACTGGTTGGGTTTAACAGGGACCTCAGGAAGATGTCATCCATCCCCTCTAGCAAAGCCAATTTGAGCAGGTTGCCCAGGACCATGTCCAGACCACATTTCAATGGCATCTTCATGGATTCCACAGCTTCTCCAGCCAGTGCTTAGTCACCACCACAATAAAATAAAATAAAAAATAAAAAAAAATCAACACCAAAACAACAACCACAACAAAAAACAGCCCACAATTTCCTTACTTTCAGAAGAAAGCTCTCATGCTTCGCTTTGTGCCCACTACCTTTTGTCAGCAGGCAGATCACAGTACTATTTTTTGACCATATAAGTGGTCAAACAGTGGGATAGGAACACCTTACTGAGAATATGACAGATAACTTGAACAGGTTGCCCAGGAAGGTTGTGGAATCTCAATTTATGGATATACTGCAAAGTCTTCTGACCATGATCCTGCTCAACAAGCTCTAGGTGACCCTGCTTGAGCAGAGGCAGCTGGACAAGATGATCTTCAATGGTACTTCAACCACCTATTCTACACAAATATGGGCAAAGCATCACGATAAAGAGAAGCAAGCCAAAGCCTACTGGAATCAGGTGTCCAATGTTGTGAAAGAAAAATATTTTTCATAATAAGTGTCAGTTAATTCCCTGAACTGGCCATTCTAATTTTCAAGATTATTTGAGGAACAGAAACCACATGTTGCAGGTCTTGGTACTGGACCAACTTCTACTTCAGCAATGATCCACACAATCTGCTGAGCAACACACAAAGTGCTCTTTCTTACTGTACATCTAATGCAGAAAAACTATCAAAGCTGTTACTTTATGTGAAAACTTTCATTATTACTTTCACTAAGATTTGGCTTGGACTACAAAAGATTTATTACCAATTGGTTATTCTCAGTTCATGTTAATTTGGTTATAACTGATGATAGTTATGTGGAATATTGTCTCATCCTTGTAAGACATGCAGTTAATGTGTAACTTAAATATTAATGAGCTTATTCTTTATAAGGATAACTGCAAAGCTTAATGTAAATTATTACTCAAAGAGACAATTATTTTTCCTAAACTTAAGGTACTTCAGATCAATAAGTTTAGAGGTTAACTATAAAGCACCATTTTCTGTACTTTGCATTCCTTGCTCAACACGATAAAATAAACCGGTCAGGATTTTATTTCCCTCCGACATATCCCTGTGCAGCTTAGTTCTGAAAAAAATCTCATAGAAATCAACAATTTTGTATTAAAAGCTTTTGGATTTTCTTGACAATTTTCCCAATTTAGAACTGACAAAAATGCTGTAATAAATTAGAACAGTTTCAACAAAAGCAGATATTTATGCAAGGCATTCTGAAAACTTAATTATGGCTAGAATTACACTTGGGAATGTCTGTTTAGAGGTCCCATCTGTGAAGACAGCAAATTATAACACACAAAGCATTGATGGTGGTATAATTTTTGAATGCCAATAATGACAATAAATGTTGCTCAACAGGTAACACACAGCAGTCCCCAACTTACACAATTCTTTCATTGATCACTCGTCCTCAGATCCCAGGAATTGTAATGTATGTATTCATAGCCATTGGGTTTTACACAGCATCTCCGTGCATGCCTCCAATTATTGAGGTTTTCCCAACTCCTCTGGGATTCCTCACTCTGCACATATGTACCCTACTTATTCTGTATTTAGGTCACATCAACTGCACACACAGCAGCACCAAAGAGGTCACCATATGTCCAAGAATTCCAGATACATTTGTGATACACGTGCATTCTGAAATGTATTTAAAACAAACGAGCACACATATATTTATTTGTTCACAAATATAGTAAATCACAATTGTAATTTTAACAATACATCAGCTGCCTTGTGCAAACATTGTTTGGGGGGAAACATTAGGTTTATTGCACAGGCGCTCCATAGTGCATATACACAGACAACTTCCTTGTACATCTCAGGCAAATATGACAGTTGTATATTTTCTGAATGCTTTCCAGGTGGACAACCAGACTGGAAAGTTTCTGCTGCAGTCCTATAGGCTATATTTGGTAATAACTCATTTCCCAGCAAGTATATATAAAACTATGCTAGATGGAAAAACAAATTTGTAATTCTCACCGTTTGAAAAGAACTCAGTAGAAGGAAAACTGAGAAGCTTCTGTGCAAACGCTGCCTGATGCACAAAGCTGGCAATGACTGCACTATGATCCTTGTTCTTCTGACCCCAGCACACTCGCCCACAACCTGGCTCATCTGCTGAGGCAGGCACCGAGCTGGGACCTGGAACAGAAACAAAATGTGATCAGTGAGGTGGTTTAGGCTTGTTTTATTTTTACAAATACACACTGTGAGCAAGCATAGGTAAAATGAATACACTGTAGAAGGAAGAATAATTTAGACGTATTTCAGCAGTCAGCTTGACTTCCACAATACTTTGTCACGGTATCTCTTCAATACTCCATGTTCTGTCATAATTCCAGCATGGCACAACATTCTGTGCTCTAAGCTGAAGTTAATCAGTACACACTGTGCGGCAAAGACATAGAAAAACTAGGTAAGAACAGATCATGTACAGTGATATAAATAACAGTACTACAACCAGAATTTGGACAAAAATAGGCATCAAAAGTGGCGTTCTTTTCATATTCCAAATGACCAGTATTGAGTTCAATACCTTGATTCTTCTCTAGGATTTGCTTAGCTACACACTTGTAACTAAGTATGAACATATAATTTAGAGCTATCAATATAAGAACAGCAAGAAAAGGGATCTTTTTCCAAAAAGTAGCAAAACTGAAGCATGTTAAAAAAAAACAAACAAAAAACAAAACAAAACAAAACCATCCTACCAAGCAAAAAAGCAATGCATGTAGTTACGGGTATGTTTTGATGTACTGAAACATCACAAAGCTGAATGAGCTCAAAGACAAACCACTTGGAAAAGGCTCACTGGAAAATACTTCTGTAGCTCATTTTTGAACTGCCTACATGGGGCTGCATGCTGTAATTTCTGAGAAAGAAAGTGGGGGGGGTCTTGGTCTTTAACAAGGTTAAACATACGCAGCTCCAGAGAGATTATCCAGACATCTGCCATCAGCTTCCTCCTGCTACATGGAGCACATCAGAATGGTAGAGAGAACTGTTACACTACTATCTTTTATGCTTATACCAGCACAGAGTAGTGATTTAAGATTCCGACTGGGAAAGAATTAAAAATAAATGTATCAAAGTCATTAAGTCAAACAACTATTAAACAAATTTATGGTATTTACATAAAGGTTACTTTATGAATAGTGACCGTTTGAATGTCATCTTGACCCTCAGAACTCCTGAGGAAGCCTTCACAGAACAATGCAAACAATACCAGGCAAGAGTCAGCTCTCCGTGAAACTCGGAGAAATTTTGCATCCTTTACTATAGAAATAAACAAATCAGTTTGCTTTCTTCCAAGTGGTTTTTGTAAGCATTTCCTAATTTTCTTGACAATTTTTTGCGCTTTCACTGTATTTCACTCTGCATGGCAGGGTAGAAAATCATCCCACATGTATCAAACATGTATCACAAGTACCAAATTCACCTGGCCATCCAGAAAAACCAGTAGCCCTTTTTTGGGGGGGGCAGGGGTGCAGGGGGTTCAGGAGGGCGAGATGGGACCTGCTATAACAACACTGCTCCTGCCCTTGTATTTCTAACACTTTTATTTCACTCTTCCTTCTTCACTCATCCTTCTCCCAATGTTAGCAATAGATGAGTTTTGGTTACTTATGCTTTACCTCACAAAGCATGCAAGAACAACCATAAGCAATCACCGGTGACTTCAGTAGTTACTGCATTAACTTGCCAAAAGCTGGAAACTGATGGAGCAAATTGCACTTACGTGACTAGTGCGATTGATCATCTGAACGTGCAGTTAAATGGGAGATAAACAGTTTATACATCCCCCTCTCCTTTCTATTCTATAAGTAAACTTGAGAGATCATAACATATATACATTTTTAGACAGTAACATGGAATATTTTCAAGCCACTCTCCTTTAGGATATATGTGCTGCTATTATAGATGGTTTGGAGAGACAGGATATTATTTATTAACAACATTTTAATGCAGGCTGTCTTGTTCAGCAAAGTAAATTTGGTGTGTGGAAAAAAAACCCTCCCCTATCAGCTCTTACAAAGATGCAGGTAATATTCTGTCTGATCAAAAGACCAGCTAATTTACTTCTGACCACATCCTTCTCTGACAGTGAATGCAGTGAAATATAAGCCTGCAGGCACATGGTAGAGTAAAAATATTTTTAGATTTTCAATCCCCTGGCTGGATACAGCCATATTAAATATATATTACCTTTTATGACTACAGATAAAGCTGAATGAAAGAAAAGCCACTGAGTAAGAGAAGTGCAGCAAGGAAGGTACATCACATAAGTTGTAGACAGTAGAGTATAAAGCTAACACATGTTCATCATATGAAGCAGAACAATAAAGACTGCATTTCAGAGGTAGATATTTTGATAGCAAACATTTATGAATGCATTCTTACCCTAATTACAGGACTGAACCATCCTTAAAATTTCAAGGCCGTATTTTTAAAATCCTTCAAACATTATGAGATGCAGACCCAGCAACTTACATTTACATAGCCATATCTTGGGATATGGAGAATATATAACACAGGTTTTTGTTTTTAAAGTTGCTGAACTTGTAATTTTGAGAACTCAATGGCACTTGCACTAACTAAGCAAAAGTTGGGTTCCCTTGGCCAGCCAAGCAAAATGAAACAGTACCATTTTGATAAAGGATTCCAAATAGAGCGTGTTATTTTTAACTGCAAGAGAAGTGAATGTTCTATTTAAATTTTCAGTGTATTGGTACAGTCAATAGAGCCTTCCTCTTATCAGCTTAGATATGTTTATTCGGCTTTTTATTGAGACTTCATGCCATCCTCCTTTGTTACAGGCAAAAGTTATATTTTTAGCATGAAAATGCTGATGGAGCAAACAGCAACACAACTTCCACTCTGAAGGAGTTAAGTCATGTAAGAAGATGAAACTGTTCTGCTTTAGTGAGCGACTGCTGGGAAGAACAAGGTGCAATTGTTTGCACACTGAACAGTTCAGCAGTAGACAGGGAGAAAAGGGGTTGAGTAGCCCCAGCTCTTCTCACAGAGCCTGGCATTGAAGCCCTCCTGCCTGCAGCATATTGCATACAGGATGGAATGAAGAAAAAGAAGCTGTTCCAAGCAATGGCTCACAACATGCTACTTTCCACAGAAGTAGCAAGTCTTTCCCACAGCGATGCTTCTTTCACAGTCCAGCACCCAAATCTACTGAGCCAATCTAGAAGCCTCCTTTCATTTATGCATCCAAATCCTTTTTTTGTATACACTAATGACACAGATTAAAACACAATGACAGAGAGAAAAAAAACCACCGAAGGCGCCCCTCTCTTTAGACTCATTCATCTGCAATACATACATCAATCATCTCTTACAGAAAGAGCTACAGCTTGTACTTCCAACACAGCAGTAATAACAAGGTGCCTAACTAGACAGCCAGTGCGATGATAAAAGTACTGTATACAAAAAAACCAAAAACCAAAAACCCCAACCATTTTAAAGAGTATTATTTTATTTAAGACTTTCTGTTTAAAAATAAATAAATAAATAAATAAAACAAAAAGCCAAACAACAGCTCTTCCTGAAATGGCATGGCAGACTTCAGAAGTACAGATCAGCTGAGGGACAGGGATGGTTCTCAGTGGACACATCTCCAACTAGAATTTTCTACAGGATCAATGCTGCTATTCAGCAGTGGCTGATTGAACCTAAGAGTCAGTGCAGTTTGCACATTGCATAGAAAGAAAAAACCATTCAAGTTCAATATTCTTCTGCTGATGAAGATGGGCCATTTGGGTTGAAATTCTATACTGGAGATTAATGTTCTTTTTTGTAAAGGAAGAATCATTAAATAATACTGAAGCATCTACTGCTGCAGTCACTAGCACTGGGTTTAAAATACTTCTAACTCATGGTTCTATTTTTGGCTTTTTTTTTTCCTCTTGTTTGAAATTTTGAAATTGTTCACAGCCAAAAGAGGGAATTGAAGCTTTTAAATTATCTGCACAGAAGAGAGATGGCCAACTTTTGAAGATCTAAGGAGTTAAGAATACTGTAAGCATACAAAGCCTGTTTGATTACAGAGGAACAAAACTGCCTGTGATCGATGAAGTGTCACACACTTTCTCTAAAAAAGTAAAATCTTCCAACTTGTGGAAATTTTCAAAGCTTTATGGTATATAGGATATAGAGCATAATCCTTCAGCTCTTGTAGTAAACTTTGCAAAATTTCTCTCTTAAAATATCCTCTATTACAACTTCGTTTTGGCTAAAACAGCACGCCAGATGCATTCCCCCAGCTTCATCACACTTCCAAAGGAAACAGGTCTCAACGCAGTAAAATTCCAGTTGCAGTGTTCTCTGCCTGGCTCTGAGCTCTTGGTTTTTGCTTTTTCCTTCCCAAAGACTGCTGTGTTATCCCTCCTGCTATTGTTAAATCTGCTACCAAGTCTGGCTGATGGGAGGTTCATTTGAAAACCTTACTGGTTACAAAGGAGACATCATCCTGTTCATCTTCAACACTGGTATAAACCAGCTGGAGTCATTAGGCAGGCACTGGCTCATTCCAGGGCTGAATTTGATACTTTGTGTTTACATTCTTTCACCACTTGAAACAAATGTTTATTTAAAGCTGATTGAGGTAAGAGCTGACACAGTGTGCCATTTACATCATCAGTGACTTTGCCACTCCATCTCAGCAGGTTTTACTTTGAAGAAGCAAAAATAGCTTCATCAGACAAAGAAGGAAAATCTTACAGCTCTGGTTAATCAGCAGCAGTCTGTGGAGAAAACAGCAAAGTAATGAAATCTCCATTTCTGAATAATTTTACTTGGGAAGCAGTCAGATTTCAGCATAAATTAATTCTGAGCATCCAGCTCTGTTTTCAGCCAGAATGCTGAATCAATCAAGTGCTGAAGTTAAATTCACAGCTCCTCCTGGCATACTTTAGGATAAGGCACTGAACAGGTACAGAGCAGATCCAGTAGGGGTAAAATCAAAATTACAGTCACTGACATCGGGACTTCATTACCCTTATCTTCTCAATATTCTAAGTACCAGTGCTCAATACATTGGAAGGCTCATAGAGGTAAATACATTTAGACATTCATTTCGCTCTCCATCTGTCAGAACTTGCAGCACCAGAGCATTCCTGCAATTTACCTCCTGACTTTGCCCACAATCAGAGAGTAAAAATGAATTGTCTAATTCTGAGCTGTTAATTCTCATCTGTTAAAGAAGAATTTTAGCTACATTACTGCAGCCATTTGTCCTAAATAATAATAATAACACCAAAAAAGCCAAAACCCACAGTACTGCTTAACAAGAAAGATGGACAATTAATAGAGCAAAGGAATGCTGTATGTTCCCCAGTACTTTGTAGGCAAATTTACCATTACACACTTTTATATTGTTTCTAAGGTAACTGCAGATATTTTTGGTGTATTTTCCTCCCTCATCCCTCAAATCTCATAAGAATGAACCATGCTAAAACCTATGCATAAGAGTAAAAAAAGCTTCTCCAAATTCTCTGTTAACCAAATCCCAAAGAGTTACTCATAAGCACATTAAATTGCTTGCCTGTCTGAATTTCCAAGACTGACAGCTGTATTAACATCTGCAAGCCTATGAAAATGATAGGCAAAAACCAACCACTTTAAAATCATTCCACTTTTGACCAGCAGACCAGGCAACATGTGAATGTTACTACTTTTGGTACATAAGCATAAATCACCAGGAGCAACAAAACTGTGATACTATTCCAAAAGGGCCAAAGAGATCAGGAAACTTAAAGTGTGATGCAAACATCGACTTACAGGATGTAATGCACAATGAAAACAGCTTAAATAACAGTATCCAGCAGGAGTATTCTAGCAAGCTCTCTGTCTTACCTGTCCACAGAAAAGCTAAACATGAACTAAGAATGCATACAGAATTTATATTCCAGCAATGCTTTGGAGTTTCTGGGGAACATCAGCCCCGGAGGCTCAGTGCTGCTGAGCTCCTAGGGGTCATTTCCATTCTCACAGACAAAAACAGCAACAGCAATCAACAAAGCAAAACCCCATGCCGCATTTTGGAGAAAACGCAGCCCCAAGGAGATGACAAAACAAGTGTTTGAAGTAGATGCAAACGGCCTGCAAATGAGGGAAGTCAGCAGTACCACTGACTGCGTGAACGCGTTAAGGTAAAGCAACACGCTCAAAAGTGTAATACTACTAACAGGAATCAGTATTATGCAGTATCTTCCAACAACTCTTCTGTAAATGATTAAAAAAAAAAAAAGACCCAAACCCTTTCCCTTTTTTCCCCCTCCCCAGAACCAGGTCTCATGTAAACTGGTATTCATAAGAAGTTCCTAAAGAAACACCACATTCTGAATTCAATCTTTCCGGAAAGATTACTAATGAACAGAAGTGTAGAGCTCAAACTGGCTTAAGCCTTTTAAACCACTTAAAAAAAAAAGAAAAAAAAAGAAAAAAAGGAATGTTCAGAATATTTTCAATGGAGTTTTCTTGAAACTTTTAAGCCAGAGGCAAGACGTGTATCAGACAGGCACTGTTAATCAGCTGACACAAGTTACTTAGCATAGTTCCGAATCATTAATTTCCTTTTTTCCTCGCACGATCTTTACAGTCTTCAAATTCCACGTAATGTAAGCAAAATCAAGGCAGTAACTAAATAAAATGGCCTCTTCTTCAACTGTCTTCACCAAACTGGCCCTGCCACAACAAATATACCATTACTCCTAAATCAGAGCACACAAAAAAATTGCTTTAAATCAAGATTTGCCACTTGCACAGCATTAGATGTTTTCTGTGAGGAAATTTCCTGGACACATATTTTACATCTTCTTAAAATTAATATTTGCATGGCTATTTTGGGAATATACACTCATTACAGTGTGAGACAGTTCTGAAAATGTTTGAAGTAACACAGCCAAAGCTGAAGACAACAGCACAGGAAGTTGTTATGGAACAATGCTGTTCTTTGCTTATCAGAATCATGATTTGTCATCTGGGGGAGAAAAGGAACTAAAGTTAAAACGTTTTAGAAAATTACTTTTCTAAATTTTCTGAAAATGTTGCTCTTAGAACAGTAATAGAAAATTATTTCCTTAGTATAAGCTGTCATTTCACACTGGGAAACCACACAATTTTATGTTCTGATAGATTAAGAGTGTTGCCTTGGAGCATGTTCAGAGAAGAGTAACACAGCTGTGAGAGGTCTGGATCACAAGTCTTACGAGGAATGGCTGAGGGAAACGGGATTGTTTAGTCCGGAGAAGAGGAGGCTCAGGGAAACCTCATCACTCTCTGCAACTGCATGACGAGAGGAGAGGTGGGAGTTGGCCTCTTCTCCCACATCAGCAGTCATGGGCCAAGAGGGAATGGCCTCAAGTGGCACCAGGGGAGATTCAGGTTGGGTGTTAGGAAAAATTTCTTCTCCAAGAGAATGGTCAGGACTGAAACGGGCTGCCCAGGGAGGTGTTGAATCATCATCCCTGGCAGTGCACAAGAACCATTTAGATGCTGTACTGAGGGACATTTATTGGGGAAATATTGGTGGTAGCTGGATGGTTGGACTGGATGATCTTGGAGGTGTTTTCCAACCATGGGGATTCTACGATTCTAAGAGACCTCCTACCGCATCTCAAATAATTCATCTCCTCAATACTTCCCAAGTTAGTGAACCGACCCTCCCAGGCTTTACAAGAGTTGAAATCAAAGATCTTCATGTATGTGTATGCAACACCTCTAAAACTGGCAACTGGAAGCATGGGTGTCTTGAGTTTTGCTAATGGACCTCAGCACATCACAGGACCCTAAGCAATCACATTTGTCTCTCCAAAGAAAAAAAAACAACTTTCTAACAATTGCAAATAAATATAAAATAATTAACTCACCAAGTACAAAATGTGAAATTATCACATCAAAAGAACTGATCCGAGAGTCCAAAGTACATTAAACAAATTTTTCCTCCTAGAAAAATAACTAGAATGGCTACAAATTAACAAAAGGAAAAAAAAGAATGGCTACAAATCAACAAAAGAAAAAAAAACCCAAAAAACAAACAAACAAACAAAAACAAAACCACTCCTTTTTGAGATTCTCACATCTGAGAAAGATAGAAATTGGAAGCCCATCCCACAGATGAACATCCTAGGAAAGATAGAACACAGAGCACACAAATCTAAGAAGTTCGGTGGTTCCTCAATATTAGAACAAGAGACAAAGGTTACAGTGAGCTTTCTTCTGCTTGTCTGAATTTTGATACTCTGCAGTAACTGTTGCTAAAACTCGTAATCCTACCTATTGATTCAGTCTTAACTGAGAGCTTGGTGGTATAAAACAGAGCACAGCTTCCACTTCTCATCCCCCCCTGAAGAAGGATCATTCCTTTTTCCTTGTGCTTCAGAAGCTCTCTGTTCATTCATTATGACTTCCCATGAGATCAAGGGAGAGAGGGATTACACTGCCATGACTGCAGCTCTCAGAAAGTTTTCTTTGTAATGACAGCACCTCAGATTTCAAGTTTGTTGTTCAATGCTTGCTGGTGACCCACATCAATGCAGTTCAAAGAAAGCATAATTGTATAAAAGTCACAGCAGAGTCCAAATTAAAGAACTCATAATTGATCTGAATGAAAGGTCTGTCTACAACAGGAGCTTGAATTGCAATGTGCACTTCTTCGATTAATGACAGAGTCCTCCACAGTCTCACTTTACACTCTTTATTGCTTAAATTAGAAGATGAAAATGCACTGGTTACCCAAGACGTTTTGGACCACACTCATCTCTGAACTTACTCCCCTTACTGGCTCAATGAAGAGTAAATTTTTTTGCTAAAAAAAATAAAAATCCCAGTAATCCCAGTGTTTCACTATGGAAAGTGCCATCTTTTATTATAGGGACAGGCAGTACACTCTGAACAGAAAAATAAATTTCAAACAACACCAAGAAATCTGGGATTTTAACTGCTATCTTCCTAGCTGCACATATACCACAAATTAAAACACATGAGGGACTTTAACTAGTATGGAAAACAGAGCAATGAAACCACTTTTGCATACTAGAACAGACATTTTTACTAAGTAGCACAGAAATTGTTTCTCATCAGTATGTAACCAGAGGTCCATCAAGCTAGATTGTGAAGCTTCCAGCACGACAGTGCTACTCAAACTACATCTAATTTCGTAGTAAAAAAGTTTGTAAAAGCTGAAAACTGTGTTTCAATTAAAAACTCCTGTCCTGTTGTTATGCACCCCAGAAAATAGCCTGGCCCCATCCTGTTGATATGCTCTCTTAAGATTTTTCTAAACATTAATCAGACCCCGTGTCAGTCATCTATTTTCCAGGCTAAGCAGGCCCAGCTCTCAGCCCTTCCTCATAAAAGAGGTGCTCCAGCCCCTCAATCAATCCTATACCAGGTCACAGATGTTATCAGAATAGCTAGCAAAATCCCGAGACTGACAAACTGTAGCAGCTGGCATTGTGATAATGCTATAGTAAACAAGAACATAATCTTGCTCAAAGAATTACTATCCACCTTTCAAAGCTCAATAGCAAGAAATCTATTGCAGATGAACATATGAGCTTAGTAGCAGGAAAGTATAGCTCTGTCAGGGCTATGCATGCCACTTCATTGACTTCTGATACCCTCTCTAAGGTTTGAATGAAGTTTTACCTATGTAAAGGATTGTGACACCCAAATGCAGCTCAATAACTGTCAGTGCCAAGCCAGTCAGAACTGACCTAGCACTGGTACAAAGCACAAAAATGTAATCCCTGAAATGATATGGAACTGCACCCTCAAAGGGAGCTATGACAGGGCTTCAGCATTCCTGCTATCCCTCCTTTCAAAGACTGTTTGCTTCAGACCCTTTCCTTCCATCAGCACTAGTAAACTAACTTGGGAGTGGAAAACTAAATCTTCACCAAACAAGACCAACTTTACTAAATGCTTTATGCTTTACTACTATACTATACTTTACTACTAATACTACTATGCTTTACTAAAAGCATATTCACAGTAGTGCATCTGCACCAGCTTTGGACCAGCAGGTGGATCGCAGATGGATGGATTTTGGCTTCAGCTTTTTAAGAAGTATAATCGAAGTTCTTACTGGTATGTGCATGCAACAGCACACTTGTACCTCAGTAAAACCACTTGCACACACTGGTAGGATCACTAAATCTCCTAAATAGGCGATGCTTAGTTTATAGAATCACTTAAGTTATTAAAGACCTTTAAGACCAAATCCAGCCTTCAGCCTAACCTTCCGTGCCCCAACCCACTTCATAGAATGGCTTGGGCTGGAAGGGACCTCAATGCTCATCAAGTTCCATCCTGCCTGCCACAGGCAGAATTATCAACTGCTACATAAAGTACCAGATCAGATCACCCAATGCCCCATACAACCTGGTGGTAAACACCTCCAGTGACAGGACACCCACAGCCTCACAGCAACACGTTCCAGCACCTCACCACTCTCTCAGTAATAAACTTCCCCTTGACATTTAATCTAGATCCCCCTCCTTTACCTTAAAACCATTTCTGCTTGTCGTATCATTATTCATTCACATAAAAAGTTGATTTCTCTAATGCTGTAAACTCCCTTTAAATACTGGAAGACTGCAATGAGGTCTCCCCACAGCCTTCTCTTTTCCAGGCTCAACAAGCCCAGTTCCTTCATCCTGTCTTCGTAGGAGAGGTGCTCCAGTCCTTCAAACATCTTTGCAAAGCTCTTCAGCCCCCTCTCCAATAGCTCCACATATTCTCTGTGGTGGAGGCCCCAGAGCTGGACGCAGTACTCCAGCTGGGGCCTCATGAGGGCAGAGTAGAGACCGACAATCACTTCCATCGCCCGGCAGGCCAGCCCTCTTCTGATCGAACCACAACACCGTTGGCCTTCCAGGCTGCAAACATACACTGCTGGCTTATGTTGTTTTACAGCAGCCAGAACCCCTAAGTTCTTCTCAGCAGGGCTACCCTCTAGGAGTTCTCTCAGTTTGTATACATAGCTGGGATTACCTCAACCCAAGTACAAATCCTTGTGCTTTACTTCATTGAACCTCATTAGGTTCACAAAGATCTACCTTTTGAGTTTATCAAAGTTCCTCTGGATGGCATCTCTTTTTCCTGCATTATCAAACACACTGCTCAGCTTTGAGTCATTGGCAAACATGCTGAAGGCGCACACAATCATCTACGTCACTGATCAAGATGTTAAAGAGTACCGGATCCAAAATGGACCCCTGGTGGTCACTGCTTGTTACCAGCTTCCCCCTGGACAAAGAGCCCCTGACCACAACCCTTTGGCTGTGAGCTTCCAGCTAATTCCTTATTCACTGAATAAGTCAGTCCACCCTTCAAATCCATCTTTGTCCAATTCAGAGATAAGGATGTGGTGGGGGACCATGGCAAAGGCCTCGCAGAAGTCCAGGTAGATGATATCAGTTGTCTTCATTCATTAGCTCTCTTCTCCAATATTATTCTTCTAGAAATTTCTATTTTGGCAAATAATTAAATCTGCTTCACAAATTTTGTAACATTTTCTCATTATTTTTTATTACCGCTTTTTTTTTTTTTAACCAGATAGGCAGCATATGGCTTCAATATGGAGTAATACTTAATGAATCCTATTTTAATTAACTCCATTCTCTGTACGAGTTACTCATCTATGATCAGATCAATTTTTTTTTCTTGAAATAATCCAATATTCAATATTAATCTGACAAACTGAAGTTAAAAATTAACTAGAAACTTGCAAACTATCTATGGCAATTATTCAATATTAAACTAGCTTAACTTCAAAACCATTCTGAAATTTTCCATCCTGAATGTAGGCAGCTTGATCTATACTCGATACCTAAATTAATGGGCTGTTTTTTTAAATATATAAAGTAGAATTTTTTTTTTTTTTTTTTTGCTAAATAAGGCTTAACTAATTGTAGCTTGCACAAACTTCATATTTTTGAAGGGCTACAAAAATGGATTTTCATTTCTGAAATATTTCACAAAAAGAAGAATGATATTTTAATGTTTTTCTGTTAAGGAGTAATAAAGTAAGTGCCTTTGTACTCCAAAATAAATAAAACATGACACAAAACAGTAAAACTCTTTTGCTCCACCCATAACATCAATGAACATCTAATTCCAATGAATAATGAAAGAGAGCAGCACAGACTTTATGCTTTCAATATTTACTTACTGATCATTTAATTTCCTCACAGGGCTAATGTGGAAACTGGAAGCTACTACCATACACAATCAATAACTCTCCTACAAGTTTAATGTGAGACTCTGGAGACATTGGCGGAAGTAGCCAGCCAGAAATTAAATAGCGACTGCCCCCTTTGTTTTTTGTATAGAGAAAAGCAATACAAACATTCCCAGCATCCTTCTTTAGCTTACTAACTCTTTCTGATGAAGGATGATGAAGGTTGAAATCCTCAGAAGCTTTGTTGGACTGGAAAAGCTGGACTGGGTAGAACCTATTAGCACAACTGGAACTCAAAGAAAAACCCCTCTGTGGAGGGGTTGTCATAACTGAAGAGGGCAAGTTCAGCTTATCGGTCCTTACTGTTTTGCTCCCCAAAAAAGTGCGAGTCATTTTGTCCAGGGGTAAAAAAAAATAATAATTACCTGTTTGCTTTAGAAAGTGAAATTCCAACAAAAGATTATACCTGATAGAAGGAGCACACATTCCTCCTAGGAACAGCAAGAACTAGAAACAAGATTCAGATATACAAGATGTTGCATATTTTAACTAGTGCTGTTGTTTGATAACAAACAAGAATACATTAACTACACAGTCCAGATAGTCATTTTCAATTTGGGTCCTTCAAGACAAACAGAGAGCTATTCTTCTAGAAGTGATCCAGCCTGGCTCCTTAGAAAAGGCAACACTTTTAGAGAAAGATCTGGACCACCATAAAAAGTTGCTCTACAACATGAAGCACCCATAAGAATGAAAGCATCCAAAATCCAGTAACTGGAATTTAGTTCTAGTTCTTTTTTTAGGTACACAAATAAAACTGGTTTGGGCATCCAAACAGAAGCAGCTTTCAGAGGAGAAAGAACGCAAAATCTGAATTTAGATATTCAGATTGAAGTTTCAGCCTTCATTACCATTACAGCACTGTTGACTTCTGATGGATTAGCTACATTTTATTGATGATTACTTTCCTCTTACTCAGTTGATTAGTTCACTTCATGCCTATTTGATATTTGCTCTCTTCAAGGCTACTGAGGGTTTAAAACCTCTATGCACATTTAGAAGCTGTGTCAGAATAACAGGATATTCTGTTGGGATCTCACAATTACAGTTTTTCCCTAAAATGCTCACGCTGTGCTCCCTGACGCAGAATTTTCTTGTGATACAATCATTACTCAGACTTCATTCAGGAACTATTTTTCCCCCTCAAAGTGCTCCTGCATTCCAGGTATTTTGCCTAATTTATGCTTTGTTGTTTAAATATTTTTTTTCCTTCCTCTGTGTTCCACATCATAACCTGCATCTACCCAAAATGGACAGCACTGTACCTAAAACGTAGCACTGTTTCTCTTCCTTCTCCAGTGGCCCATCTGCTCTCCTTTTCTCTGGAAAGCAATCCTGCTGCACAACACCAGCTGATATACAGTTCCAAAGATTAAACCACAATAGAGATTTCGGAAAGATATGAAGGGAAGGAGAAGTTATTTCATAACCAATTGACAGTGAAGGGCGACTTGTTTGAAATGGTTTTGGTGACACGTCACAAACTGAATCTTCATACTGTTTATTTCTCTGGGCAGAAGCCAAACGTGTCTTTTGGAGGCAAAGCATATTTCATATTTTTCTTGGATGTCCACACCACAGAAAATATTTTATGAAATTAGTCTCTCACCGTATATAACTTTGAAAAGCTTCCCATCTGGTTACCTGTTGTACAAGACATTTATTATATTGAGCTACATTAAATTGGTTTTGAACATTTTGAATATTTTCCCTCTATGATGTCACCTTAAATAAAACATTTGGGCAGGTTTTAGAAAATGATACAAGAAAATTTTAATTAAGTCATGCTTTCTCACTAATTTCTTGGAAATGAGCAACCTTTCATGAAGGTTTTTAATGGAGATTTTGCTGAACCACTTAAGAAAATCATCTCAGAATGAACACCCATCATTTACGTGATTACCCAGAAGAGTATTTTAAACATCTCACAGACAGAAGCTGGTAATGTATTCCAAAACAAGAAGCTTCTTACTGATGGCTGGCAGCAAAGTGTATTTCTTGATGCTTATTTTAACATTTTTGAAAATAAATTCCAAAATATTGAAAGGAACAACCTAACTCACAAATCCAGAAAGCTTAAAGATTTCAGAACAATTTCTCAGCAGACTTAAAAAGCCAAGGAGCTCCTTCCTTACAGTACCTGCCCTGCTAATACACTCATTCGTAGACAATAACTTCTTTCACGCCCAAATTTTCCGTGCGCTCACCTAAATTGAAGTGTACACATTAAGTACTGAGAGACAGATCTGTGGGTAGGTGCAAGTTTTCCTACCACCAAGTTAACCAGAAAAATAAATGCTAAGTATGATCTGGAGAACTTTAAAGCCAAATACAAGAAGAAATTCATAAATTAACAGCCAAACTAACTTCATTAGTTCTTCTCAGCCTTTGTGTTATTTTCTCAAGCCACGAGCATTTCTTCTGTCCACCAGGTGAATTCAAAAACTACCAACAAAGAGCAACAATCTTTAGAATGTGAGTGAGCGCCTACGAGTCCATCGGTCACCTTGAAATAGCTGTAATCATCAAAACTTGGCAACACTCTGAAGTGGAGAGAACCGTCACAAATCAGGTTACAGTATTACACCTGTTATTTGCTACTAACTTCTGATTAAGAGGGGAGCCCAAAATTCAAGAACAAGCAAGTCAAAGAATTATCGTAAACTAATGATCATTCAGAAGTACAAAAGTCTCTAGATTTCATAGCTGAGCTGTAAGAAACAGTTTAGCACACTGGAAATACATAAATTCTGGTTGTTTTTTTTTTGTTTTTTTTTTGTTTTTTTTTGTTTTTGTTTTTTTTAATAAAGGGAAGGTCTAAACTGCTTAAATGCAATAATGGAAGAACCCATCTGCATTCCCAAAGTTGGACTGTTAAGAAGAAGGAATACACATGAGCGGATCCAGTCAGCTTGGGACACTGTAATTATCCTGGCCAATTGGAGATGAAAAACAATCTGCATTCTTACAGCAATCTGGAGCACAGTCTACCAGCTCGGCTAAGAACACTGCTTAAAACCTGACACAGTGAACAATTTGCTGAGACCTTGTCATCTTCAGTAATTAGAACATCAGATCAGAAACTGAAAATAAATATTTGGTTCCTGCTTTGCTGTCTTTTATGGAGTACTACCAAGGAATTAAACAATGGATTGAGTGTCCTCAAACTAAGCTTTTATATGAGAGGAAAAAAAGGTACAAGAAAGTTACTTTAATGATGTTCTTTTATCTAAATGTAAGTTATTTGACTACACTCAACATTAGGGTAGCACTTCAACAATATACTGCTTTTTCATTAAGCAACTTGTAAGATAAGAGCACAAAAGTGATTAAAATGAAGCTTCTGGTGGTGCTGACAAAGGCTTTGTTATGGTGTACCCAGTGGCAACACTGAGCAGTATGGGTTTTTCTACCTCACAAAAGAAGTGAGCTGTCATGACCAAAAAAGATTTCAGATTACAATTATTGCATTTTTCCTCATGCTAAAGAAAAATAATTCTCATCCACAACCATTTAAAAAAAAAAAAAATCTCCCCAAAATCCAAGGTGGCCTCAAGGTAACCATAAACACCAAATAAGAATACCAACCATCAAGCTCTAGCTGACCTCATGTCTTAATCTATGGCTATTTGCCTTCAGGTTGTAGAGTCCAATAAGTGACTCAGAATCAACGCAGTGAGGCTACACTACACACCTCCAGCTCTTGATGGCAACTGCTACTCCGCTGTCATTCAAATCTAAGTTACATTGAAAGTCAGGGTTTATTAGCTTGATTTAGACTGTATATTTAGGCAACTGAATTAAATGTAACTTTTTTTAAGGATTTCTTATTTAACTGGTGCATACATTTCACTAAACTTAATTATAGGGCCTTTCAGAAACCGTGACTGAAATGCCACTTCACTAAAGAAGTTAAAACTAAGCACACAGCAGAAGATTAAGCACATTTGCTTTCTCTGGACTTAACCAGCAAAGCATCTGTTTATCAATGCAACACTATGAATAGAAAAATTATTCCAACTTTCTTTTCATTATCAACTCTGACCCCTAATCACAACAGATTATTTTAGACATCCTGAGTCCCCTTACTCACTCCCAGCAGGACTGTTGAGATAATCAGTTTTCTTTACACACAAGACAGTTCCCTTATCATAAACATGGCACAGGCTTTTCTGTACTATCAAAAATATTTCCGACTTCAACTTTTCATTCCTCATGTAGACTTTACAATGAGGGTGTGATATAAACCTCATAAAGTTAAACAGGAAAATTAATTTCCTACTGCGGGTTCTAATAAATATACAATTAAATCACAGTATTACTCAAAAAACATATCTCCATGGCAATGACAAAGCAGAGCCCACAGGCAGTAATTCCAATACCTACTCCAGAGCCTTAGTCTTCAGTATAGACTGCTTCCTGTGCTTCTTTCACTTTCTGTTCTATTGAATTCACTTACATGATTTCCAACAATATCACACAATATCGTAACAAACTGAGCTCCACTTTATTTCTGGCAGCACAACAGCTGAAGCCTCCTTTTGCAAAGCCAACCTGAACATCTTCCTGGATTCCCTCAAGCTTTGAGGATTACCAGAAAAAGGGTGGATTGTCTGAATAAGGCCTTTAAGCACATCCGCTTATGTAGTTATGTCTCTCACATCTACAACTGTTTTCAATTTTTGCTCCTCATTTGTTAACTGTCCCTCATAAAAACATCTCCAGATAACTTAAAATGAACTGCTTTTGCAAGTCAGCCTATTTTTTCTGTGTATGTGATATCTACCTTTGAACAGCAGTAAACAATCCATCACAACTACTTACACAGAGTAACACACCATGGAATCACTGATAATTAATTTACCTTCAAATGAAGAACCATAAAAAAGCTATGGAGCCCATCTCAGAACAACTTCTGGTACTTTCTATGTGAACTAGAAGGTCTAAAAAGGTATTTAAATACTGACTACTTAAGGGAAGATGAAGGCTGTCCCCAAGAAGCACTTATTTCATGGTTTATTGTGCTTTTGAACACTTAACATGCTTTATTTTCTATATATCCTTTCAATTAAATGGGGCTGTTACTACATCTGGCTGCGTCATTTATTTTAGCTACTCCACTTGGCATTTTTTTTGTTATCAACTAGACAGAGCTTTTATTTTTTTCAGTTTACTTCTTTGCAAGGCACTGTGACCCACACGGCTATAATTTACTGAGAATGAGAAAACTGAGGTAGTGAGGCTGAATTGTGACATCTGGTGTTCTTTCAAGTAATAAAAGCAACAACAACCATTAGAACTATAGTTGGGCAACCCTTACAATGATCAGAGATCCTTTGGAATACACAATTATATGCTTACTAATACAACAAACTGAAAACAAGCAATACATTGAGGTATCCTTAGAAAATAACATCAGTAATCTTTTTCTTCTGTTCCTTTGTAAGGTTTATTTTTCATTCCTCCTCCTGCTGAAATAAATGCTGAAATTCCACTGAAACTGGGAAGGAAGTTAATCTTTCTGGCCTTCTCCACACCTATTTTTTACTTGTGCAAGAAAATGAGTGTTACAGTCTGCAGGGTAAGCAGGCTGGTTGCTGTTGACAACAGCACACACACCACATCTGCTGTTATCAGACAGCGGGATCCATGAATTTAGTTATTCAGCTGTACTCAAATGCCTAATGATGGTCCATACAAGGCCTTTAAGAACTTTTCTTATTTGATTCAGGTCACTCTACATTTACTTCTGTCCAAAGCTACTTGGAACTCTATCTTATTTAGCACAGGCAGACCTAATTCCAGTTCTCAAGAATTTTTACATGAATCTGGAAGCAAAGTCATGTTTGTTCTTCAATTTCAGTGCCCAAAAAGTTATAGTTCAGGACTATGGGCAGGAAAGAAAGGAAGAAAGGTGAGAGATCTGAGTTACAACTTACCTAATTTGCCTGCAATACATACAGAGTTGTTCACACTAAATCCTTTAATTGTTAGATGATGTGAACTGTGTTACTATTTGAAACAACATATGTTGCTGTTTGAAATAATACATTTAGATTCCCACAACTATTTTGATTATACTTTGGACATGTCTTTCAAATCAACCATTTCAAGCAGTTACTGCTTTACTAGGGCCCTTTCAGCTAAAAACAGAACAAACATGGCTTCATCAGGGTCATGGTGGATGGAAATAAAGCACAATCAGAAGGCAGTTGCAGTGGGCATCTTCCATTTAAGCAAACTCAATGGTACTAATTCCTGGTCCTGTGATTTGCGATGCTTTACAGCTACATAAACACCTGAAAGTTTTCCTCACATACAGTTTATCTCTGCTAGGCTCTCTATTATTTCAAGTTCCCTGCAACCCCAGATATAGCATCTCCTAGCTCCAAAATACCACATGTCCGTCTCTGAGGACGCTCCTTCCACGGTTATTTGTTACAGGAAATGATGAAAGGAAGAAATTCTTTTTTTCCCAATTTATTTTTGACTACACCCAAAACTCAGTTTTAATAATCATGAGTCATTATTCAAAGGGAAGCATTTGCCTTGTAGTTCCACAAATACTTCCCACACCTACCATCTCAGTCAAATGAAAGTCCTAACAGAGTAAATACCACCTTCAGCTTATTGACTACACTTTGCTACAAATGCCTAAAGATGAGAACTTCAGGTAGAGCACTGTGAATACAGAATTGTTATTTAAGTTGTGAAAACTCTGCATTAAGTTACTTCAGGAAGTAACTTAGCAGTTCTAATGTAGCAAAGATGACAATGATTATTCAGGTGTTCCACACCTTACTTATGCTGTGATCAAATTACTACGCCAGTTGCATATAATGTAGCAGGAATGCACTACAACACAAATCAAATACTTTGAATCTAAAAATCACTTTGCAACGTGCAGCACCAGAGTCTGTACCAGCTTCTGACCTCTTCAAAAGAGCTGCAGAAGTGAGCTTGCTCAGTACTCTGACTGCATGACCAGCTGCTATCACAGAAGCCTGTTACGTGGCTGTTCTAAGAACTACCTAAAAAGCATATGAAAGGGGAAATCATTGCAATATCTACCTTTTTAAAGAAAGAAAGAAAGAAACAGTAAATTGGATATTTTCTACATCACTAGCTTAGAACATTGAACACAGGGATTAAGATGAACCAAAGGAAGGTTTTGCTAACACAAGTAAATAAACTATTCTGCTTACTTTAGTTCAGTTGTCCTACTTGGTAGCTTGCAGTACAATTGCTAAAAGCTATCTCCTAGACATCAGTGATGACTGGGCATCAGTTTCAAAGTAGCAACAGCAGGGGAGGGCACATGACCATAACTGGAGAATTCTAAACTCCTCTCTACAAAGAGAAAGCTGAAGCAACACTTAACATTCTCACCTTCTAGCACTGCAAAATCCCGGAAGGCAAAAAAAAAAAAAAAAAGCACAAAGCCGCAAAACAGAGCCCTCAGTGCTGCTCAAGGTGAGACTCAAACTTCTGAATCAATTTGTTGGCCTTCCACTTCTTTTTTGAAACAGAATCTGTCACAGTCATCACAAAAACCCTAGGTTTTCTAATTAAAAACATGCTCAGTAACCACTTCTTTTGACATGCAACTGAACAATTTCTGTTTGGAAACATAGCATCAGTTCATCTGTAAATTAACTAATGACACCCTGCATCATAAAGTGTATCATAATCATCTGAAGAACCCTGTATAAACACTGGTGTGAAAGATGTCTTTTTGAAAGGCAGATGCAATTGGGTTACTGTATTTTTGCAACATGTTGGTAGAGCTTTGCTTTTTTATTAACAGGGCAGCATCCTGACCTCATTTAGTTGTTTTTACGCGTATTCTAAGTTATAAACCTTGGTGGGAGAGAGGAAGGGCATCTGGGAAAGGAGTACAGACTTCAGGATTTTCTCTGGGACCGCAACGATTATAATATCACTTATTTTTCCCTAAACATGCCTGTAAATGCACAGAAGAATCCTAGGATCTTAGACTTCTGAATAGATACACACACATATATATACATAATACATATATATACAATGCTGTTTTTTTTTTTTTTTTTTTTTTTTTTTTTTTTTTGCCTCCTAAGAGGCAAGAGGAACAGACTACCCGCAGACGACACACCAGCGAGGGGCGACCTCGGGCCCTCTAACGCCGGGCGGGAGGAGCGCCGCTCTGAGGCAGCACAAAGCGCAGCTCCGTCCGCGCCCCGCCCGAAAGCGGCAGCACCAGCGCTTTTCCCAGCGCCCGAGCCGCAAAGCCACCACCCCTCGGAGAGCCTGGAACCCACCGCCCCCTCCCGGCGCGGCGTCACCCAGCCGAGCACCTCCGCGCTCCGCACGCGCCAAGACTACAACTCCCCGCAGCCCCCGGGAGCAGGGCCGCGTCTGCACCGCGGGGCCGCCTGGGAAGCGCGATCACTCCCGCCCTTCTGCTCGGCCGCCGCCCGCGGGCCAGGTCCCCGCCTGCGGCCGGCGCTGGGCGGGGCGGCCGCAGAGGCGCGTAGCCAGGCGGGGAGGAGGGGGAGTGAAGGGGAGGCGGCGCGGCCCTCCCGCGCCCAGGGGCGGGGAGCGCGGCGCCGGCCCCGCCTGCGGCGCTCCGTGGAGCTGTTCAGCGCCCAGGTGCTGAGTCTCCCCCCGGCTCACGGAGGCTCCGGCGGCTCTCCCTTCTCACCGCTCCCCGGCGCGGCTATGGCTCCGGCGCTCAACCGCCCGCTCGGGGCACTCTGAGCGCCGCGCCCCGGCGCAGATGCGGCAGATCCAGGCGCCCCTGGTTCCGCGGGGGGACGCGGCAGGTAAAGCCTCACCCTCTCCGCCCCTCCGCATTGCATCCGCGGCCCCTCGTCCCTCCGCTCGCGAGGCCGTTGCCGAGTCGAGGCGAGCCGTCGGGCAGAAGCGTGCACCGCGAGGGGGACCGCGAGGAACAAAGCGGTGCAGTGCATACGCTTTTTAAGTAGTTTCGTTGTTTTAATTTCCGGGAGGTGGGGAACGGAGAAGAGATAAAAGGTTCTTACTGCAAATATCTGTGCTTAGCTACATTTAAGAAAAGAACTAACTCGATTAATCTGCTGCTGGCACCGTGCTTGTGTTCTCGTGGCTCAGCACCAAAAAGAAAATTAAATGCAGCATTTGCCATACAGGTATTGCTACAGTCAAGTCTGCAAAATGGTTTCCTTGAATACCCTCCTTGGCTGTACGTAGTGCTTGTATAGATTTTGCACAGCAATAATTACCTGCATATTTCTACATGGATTATTAGCCACACCGAGGAGCTGGGGCACACAGCAGAAGGTCAGAGGCAGACCAGCATATATAGTGGTCCTGTAACAAAGCGTCAGAAAGGGGAAGAAAAAATCCCACTATATATGACCAAAAAATAAGTTACATCCTAAGTGAAGTCATTTGCAGCCAAGCATGGTGCTGCTATGCATGATGCTTCAGGCTTCTTCTTAGTGCTGAGTGATGAGGTAGGGAATGGAGCGAGAACATTAGGTGTGCACAATCAAGCAGCAAGTGTTCTTAACTGTGTGCATGTGGAGTAGCTTCTGTTGTCAATGCATTGGTGATTGTTCCTTAACTATCAAAAGACTGCATATTTTACCTCAGAGCAGGATGTAGCTGTATTTTCTGTTGTGTTGGTAATACAGATTTACTTCATTTCAGAGTGGCATGGGAAGGGGGAAGCTGGCAAAAGGGAAATTCAGCACTTTCCTTGGGTGTGGAATATAAAAAGCAACTTTAAATGAGCAGAATGCATGCAGCCAGAGCAGGAACTCGAATAGGTTCTGTGCTGACTTCAACAGGAAACCTGAGAACTAAACTAGGAGTTTAAAAAAAAGCTTCCTTGAGATAACCAAGATGTAAAGAGTACACTAATAATGCACTGTATCAAGAAAGATGTGCTCCCCACATTACCATATCATGCATTAAGACCAGAAGAATGCCATCAGGCAATTGCTGGGGTCAGTAAGGCAGGTATTTAAAAGCAAGTTGATGAGACTCACAATAGTTGTCATGCTATTAAAAATTGCCTAAATGTACATAGAAACTTCACACTTCTCATTTTTTCTTTTTTAATTCATCATTTTAAGATCTGGATATGCAACTTGTTTCCAGTAGAGAATGCATTTATTTTGTGTTATCTAGGCAGCAGTTTAACAGTTTCTGTGCTTTAGTATAATAAGAAGAGTTGGACACCATCTCACAGTCCTTGCATATCCAAAAAACCCCTCTACAGTAAGAACGCTGAACATGCAGGGCATAACATCAGGTTCTCAGAAGTAGCCTTTTAAGAATCAAGTTAACAATTACAGTAGCATACTACTGTAAGATTAAAAACCAATTTGTGCTTATGACTGCATGCAAGGCAGGCTTTCCCCTCACCCACCTCCCTGCCCAATTTGAAAATGATTTCCTCACACAGCTCCTCCCCAGCTCTGGCTTTTAGCCTCTGTACCACAGAAGCCTCAGAGCATGTGATCAGCTCTATGTGACTTAAGTTATGTTATTGATTTTTTCTACCATGAACAATTACTATGGAGCGACAAGTCAACCATTTTGATCTTTACAGACCTAGCTCTGTTTAGCAGTGCTATCCTTAGCACACACATCCTAACCCAGCCTGCATACCTCAAAGTAGCAGTTAGCTTCAAAATTAAAGGGCACTGTTAAACCTTAAAATAGATTTTCTTTTGGGGTAGGAATGAAAGAGGCTTAATACCAGAATTGCATTCTAGAGATTTTCATTGCTGTTGCCTGAAACAACCCTTGAGGAGCTACTGAAATACCAGAAGGGCTGAACAGCGTGCTCTGACCACACCCCTACATTGCCATAATCATCAACTGAGACTCTGCTTGTTGCCACATGGATATTTTTACCTGGTCAGTTAGAACAAAGACAAAGATTCTTTGTGCTTATTAAAAGCAGGCTATCCTAGCTTCATTAAGCTAATGATCTACTCTTAAAATATTTTTTAAAGGATGCTTCTATTACTCCAACATTGCTTATGCTAAAGCCTATCACAAGTAGAACATGTTGTTTGCTGACATGCCAGCTTGGGCAATAAGCAAATATTTTTCTGATTTAGAATCCACTGACTTTTCCCATCCAGTTATCATGCATTAAGGACAGTGCAGAAAATCTCAAGTTGCAAGCTCTTCATGGAAATGTTTATTTTATCTTTTGTAGTGGACTGCTGAAGTCATGGAAATATTTTATTACACTTAAGTCCATTTTTCAGAAAGTCTTGAGCAAAAATGCTTGCTACAGTCACATTATATAGCAATATTGCAAGTTTTGCTTTTAACATCAAAATCTCTATAAGCAAAATTGGCATGAAAATGTTTAAGTTAAAAATCAGCATGTGTCAATGGAAAGCAAACGAGTGGTTCTTTACTGCTAACTGTATAAGGGAGCAAAGAAACACATACCTTTACAAAAGAGAACCAAGGTACCCTGTGTTACCACAAAAAAAAAAAAACATTTAGCATGCTCTTCTATTCCCTTCATTATGGTTGAGATAGTGCATTACCTTCATATAACTCTGGAAAGAGGTAAACAAAAAAAAAAACAAACCAACATACTGTATAGTGCCAGTTTGCTGCTTTCATTTCAGCAGTGCTTGCCATTAAGTACAACTAGATTATACATATCCCCCATGAATGACCTTAAATTGTCAGTACGATGCTTCCAGCTCCACTCTTTAAAAGGCATTTAAATGCACCATGCAATGAACTGTTACTGAACTGCTTTCTCTTACAAGAAAGGGCCTGTACGTTTGAAGCAAGTCAGCAAGTAATAGTATCAGTAATTTTTGAAAGCATGCCTCCTAACTTGAAGATTTACCTATGGACTCTAAGTATTCATAGTAAGTTCTCCACCACGCTCAGAAGTAAACAGAAGAAAATCATGGCTGCTCTACAAGCATGACTGCTATAATCGTGTACTGTCATGTACTGCAGTTCAAAGTCACTGTAAAAATCTGGGAGAATGAACATCAGAACATGGGTGAACTGTGAAGTTCTTGCACAGAGGAAGAGTCTAATCTGTGCTGACATTATAATGCTGACAACAATTTGTGCAAAAATACTCCTAGTTTGGGAATTATATCCAAGGTGAATTGCACAAAGTGCAACATTTTGTTAAGTTCTACTGAATTTAGTTTTTAGTACTTGGCATGTGGGTAGAAAAACAAAGACAGCACAGAGGACAAAGCCTGCACATAGGTTTGTATTTACCCATTAGTAAACACACCAGATCTCCGGCAATTCCTGACTTAGTCATGCAAGTACTGCCAGGGTCACTCAGCTTTTACTGTAATAGCACTCAGAATGCTGTCAGACCTCAGAGTGACCAGCAAACATCCTCTTAACTCAAAGGAAGAGTAACTGCATGTTTGTATATCCCAGCAAAGGTGATGGAGACTGAGAAACTTCATACTGTTGATCATTGTGCTACAAATCTAAGGCTTAGCAAGTATATTTAAGGAACTCAAAGAGAGCACTTGTGCGTGTGTGCTGACCCTAATCTCCACAGTGGGAATGGATGCCTGGGCAGCGTGCCTGCTGTTCCTGTGTGTATGATGACCATTCATCCTGGCCACAGGCCTACTGCCTTCAGGTGAAATAGAACTTCATGGATTTCACTCTTCACTCACCATGTTCTACAGACAGCATAGATGATGTGACTGGGCTAGAATTGCATGAAAAACCCTAATTCTATCATTCTTCAGGTTTCTGCTCCACTTTGAGACTTTCCTGAGGCTACCAAGAAGTAAGCTTCCCTCCCTCTCCTCAAACAATATAACTTGACAAAATTTGCAAATACAGCCATATTAAATACTCCTTATGAAACAGGATCTCAATCTATGAAGCTTCTGAAATAACCGGAGTTCCTATTGGAACCCAGACCCAAGATACCTCAGATGTTACAACAGATATGCACAACCAATATTCCACCCGTAAGTTCAGCTTCAGTCCATTTTCTGCCTATAAATTATAGGATCTCAAACGCAGAGCAGACAAACATTAACCTGGCATTCTAAAAATTTGGTAAACTGTTCTATTCTTGCTACTTTTTGTTGACATTCCCATAGCATCTATTGAACCCTGGACTTCATAAAGTGCCATATGACCTATGAAAATGTTGTAAGACAAGCCTTGTTCTAATTCTGTCCCACAACTCTGTTCAATTTTGAGGTCATTCAAAATACATACACTCCAAGTAGCTAGAAGTTACTTGTCCTGGAACCAAAAGGATGTCTAGGAATACGTTATCAGTGAGAATGGGTTTGTAAGACAACATAAGCCAGGAGATTCCAATTTAAACATGAAGAACATCAAGGCTTACACCATATCACTGTCGCATACGAAAAATGCCACAGTACCATAAGATGAACTATGAATGAATTCAGCGTAAGCTTCGGAGAACACATCCTAGACATTGTTCTGAGTAGCTGAGCACTGTCAAGCTTCCTCAAAAACTTTTTTTTTTTTTAAACAGGTCATTACTATATAATGACATTTACTCCAAACCCCATCATTCCTTTTTTTGCTAGAAAGCATGGATTTGAAAAATGCTCTACTATTCCTGTATCATTTCATAGTTTAATCATAGGCAGCTCCTTAAATCTGAGAACTGAGATAAATGTAAGACAAGTATTTTTTTCCGTGGTACTTGACTTCTGTCAGCTACTGTAACTCAAGCACAATCTATTTTGTTATTAACAATAGCAAAAATAACCTCCAAAGTGACAAGCCATATCTGTCACTTGAAACTATACAAGCTTTGAGTGTATTTATAAACTGACTCGGGGAGAAGAGCTAGCATTGCAGGATTCCATCTGTTCCTCTATTATTTCTAAACATTTGATTTCCATTCCTCTACCCACAGAAAAAGGAATATATTGCTGCTAATATTTTATTACAAGTATGCTTATGTTTTCTTCATACTTGTTAATGTGAGGTTTGCTTCCGAACTTCGCATTTTAGAACTGAGTTTTACTTGATTTATTGGTTTTCAACTGCTGATAGGACAAAGGCTTACTTCAATGCTTCTTCAAATAAAAGCATCATGGAGGAGTGGGAGAAAAATCAAGTGTTCGAGGAGAAATAATTCTATGTAGAAAGGAAGAGGAAAGCTGCGTGGTGCTTAGATGAGATTTGGGAGAGCTAGAAATTAAGGAGTAGAAAAGATGTAAGGGACAAGTGGTAATGTAGGACTCAAGATAAGGAGATGTATCAAAACAGAACAGTGTAAATGTGGAGTTAAATTGCAAGGACTAAAGATCCTGTGTAGCCAAGAATGAAGATGGACTACAGCTTCTCACTGTGCCACCACTGTGTATGCTATGCAGAGACATCAATGTCTCTCTCCAGCACTGAACTCCAACACATCCGTGCAGGAATCCAAAATCTTTCTTGATTGAATCACAGCAGCACGTTACATCCATGGCAGAAAATGAAAGACTGCTCAGATGCAGTATAACAACATTTAATTAAAAAAAACCAACACAACACTTGAGAGCAGCAGAGCTCTAAGCAGCCTGTTAGGTCATATGCCTTACTTTGCACTTCACCATAGAGAGGTGATTTTAAGAATGGTACTCATATATATCCTGCACCAAATAACCTGAATTACTACCAAAAAAATTTAATCATTTTTACCCTCTAATATTTTCAATTAACTCAGCATTACCATGTTGCAATAACAAGACAATTAATTCTTAGCCTTTCAAATAACAATTGAATCCATGGATTATGCAAGTCTTCCCTACCTCTTCAATTATTATCCATCTGACCACAGACAAGAATGGTCAGTGCTGTCATTCTGGAGAGACAGTATGGCTCACTGAGCAGGCAACAAACTCCAGGTCCGTTTTCAGCCACACCATTAACTTCCTGTAACACAGAGCAAGACGCTCCAAGCCTAACCAGTCACCCACTATTACTAGATTTATTCCATTCCAGTCAATAGCACAAGCCCTCAGCTTGCTGTTGTGGTAAGCACAAGAGAGCCTAACATTCTCATCAAATAGAAGAGTGGCAAAGTGAGAGCCATGAATCCCACTGCATTCCTGGACCCCTGCTCCCATTTCTTCTTACCATTAACTCATTTGTAGGGAATGTATATTATGGTTGATCTGCATATTTTGATAATAATTCCTTTAATTAGCACTAACTACAATAATAACTTGCCCACTTCCTGACCCAGACAATCATTAATAATACAAGCTCTTTTTATGAAAAGACATAAAAGTGCCCTTTTTTAAAAAAAAAAAAAAAAAAAAACACAAAGGTTTTTAGGTCAGACTTTAGTAGATCATCTAGAAAGCCAAATATGATTCATAAACTTATCTTCCAAGGAAGCTTCTAAGAAAGAGTGGTTAAGTTCTTTACTGCTGTTATTTTCTATTTTAGAAAGAAGCTTACCTATTCCTTTAATGCTAATTTCACCTGGATCCAGAAACCCCAAGCTAATAGTGAAATAGATTTCTGATCAAGATGCAATGACCAGAGTACCACAACATGCAAAGTTCTTGTTTCAGAGGCACAAAAAATTCATTGGAATCTAACAGTGGAAAACAGCTAGCAGCCAGTGTCAAGATATTCTCATGTTTGAACCAGTGACAGGGTAAACAGTTAGCACCATACATCAGAACTCTAGTCACTACTGAAGTTCCTTAATTAATTGACATTTGACCTGTGTGTGAAGTCTACATTTTGTTCATTGTCTGAACTTCTCATTTCAGCCATTTCTATACACTGAAACAAAACAGTAACGGAGACCAAGAAAGTCCTCCGTATTTCACAATCTTTGAGTATTGCTTCTGGAAAGCACTCACACACATTCTCCTAGAACTGGAAGATGAACAGCCTGCTGTCTTCTACCTCTTTGAAAGGAGGATTCTGTTTCACCATAGGAAGCCACTCTTGTTCAGATTGATGACAATCAGTCTTTCACCTCACTAGCCAATAAAATCCCAGTGGCAAAAGGCAGCAAATGCAAGGTCTCACCAACATGCATCTGAACTGTGGCTTGGGCACCACCATTCACAGCTGTTGTCCAGCACTACTGTTAAAGAGCCACTCACCAAGATTCAGGGTCACAGTAGAAATGAAGCACTATAAAACTCAGTATAAGCATGCCAAAGTAACTAGTAGAGACCATATACAAACAGTGTATCTATGTACACATTTGTACGTACACAAACTTTCCAAGTCTTATTCCAGTTTCTTACACTTTAGTGCACAATACTTAAGTTATTACTTAATATTAACTATTTCTCATTTATAATTTGCACTTTTCCACATTTACATACAGTACAATATCATAAGGACACAAGCAATAATATGCTTTTCACACAGTAAACCATGTATTAACCGAATGTTCTACACGTTAGTACTGCATCAAAGTCCAAAGTCCACATTATATTTAGACATACGTGAAAAGCAAAGTTTTTTTTTTAATATGACAAACATTTGCAATGTTTAAACCACTCTTAATGTAACCATTTCTATCTACTCAAGTTCCATTCCTTAGTTCCATGGAATCTGTTCTTTATCAACAGATTCTTGAATTTCCTATCACGTACCTACATAACAAAATATATTCCCATATCTACAGTGCAAACTGAAGCTGAAGATAAGCAGCAGACGGGGTTCTTCCCTGCCCCATCCCAATGTTCACAAGAATTATTTAAGCTTGAACTCAAAGAGCTTTTATACACTAATAGGTGTTAGCACTTGTTTTGGTTAAGCATTCAGAGCAACCTAGGTAGCTTTAATCTCATTTTTTCAGATGAGCAGAATTAGAGTAAGTTACATGAAACTGCTCCCATGATGGAACTACTCAAGAGTTACACATCTGAACCAATTCTTTGTTTTTCTAAGGCTTTTAAAGAAAACTTAGACTACAGCTTCTCAATCACAGAACTGCTTCCAAACATTGTAACTGATTCTATTCTACAAAGTTACCTAGAAACCCAACTCTTAAGAAGGAAAGACAGAGATAATCAAACCCTATGCTAAAGGAATCTGTAACTTTGTTTATTACCATCTAGGCTCTGGTTCAAGGGCAGTATCCACTCAAAGTGAATAACTTCTTGACTCTTCTTTGTCAAAAGCGCTGTAAGTAGTCACTTTACTCCAATCATTCACTCAAATATTCACAAAGCTATGTTGCAAAGTGGGCTAGAAATCCATGAAATCCTGTAGTTGTCAAAAAGCAGCTAGTACCAAGATGTCTGACCCATTTCCTCAGCAGTCAGCACAATTGCCTTCTTACTTTACAAAGCACTTTCCATCCACTGGATGGAAAGAAGGTTGAGTGCAACCAAGGAACAAATCTATTACTTCTAAAGAATTAGCAGCTACCAGTTGAGGAACTATAGCTTTCTATACCTACTACTCCACCTTTCTCATGTTAGTAAGCAGAACTGTCTGTTGCTGCTATTGAGGATGGTAAGAAATTCTGTCTCAGAAAAAAAATTAAGTGAAATGAGGATACATTAAAATAGAAAAACATTTGTTTTTTCTTCATCTCTGAAATTCTATTTAGTTCCTCACTTCTCAGCAGTCAGTTACTTTGTGAAATCAGTACTGCTTTGCCACACAGATGACAGATCAGAGTTTCAAGGCACTTTCCACAGAAGAGTCTAACACAACACAAAGCTGAAATCTATCACAGATGTCCAAAAACATCTAGGCTTCCATTCAGGCCTATTATTTTCCTGAAGGCCTGGTAGGGAAAATAGTGAAAAGCATATTTTCTCTCACACAAGCCAGTTTCAAGAGTCATACCAAAAAGATGAAAATAGAAATTAAAAAAAAACAAAACAAACAAAAAAAAACCTCTGTTTATTTACTGTAGGTAACTGTTTCTGTTACATCCTTCAATCTCTCAAACAGTGGCCCGCTAGCAGCACCTGAATACCTACTGCTCTTTAAAGGGGAGCCATAATAACAGCCACAAAGAAAGCTCTTACACGCAGTCCCATTTTAAAATCCATGCATTCATTTCTAAGAGAAGCCAGGAAAATCCTGACAGATGGAAGAGCCAGTAGACAGCTTCATCCCTGAAAAGACTGCACATTAACTCTGTCAAACAGAGATTACAGTTCTGATTCCATAATCTGCCTTTGAAGAGCTACTTCTGACAACGCTGTGGGGCCCAGCTCCAGGTCTCTTCCTTCAGAACTCACCGACACAGTCTTCACATCCGTGCCACAACAGAAGTTCCATCACAGAATTCATTTGATCAAGATGTGAAAGGTTACCTGACCAAACTTCCTACTGAACCCATTTTAAGTATCTGGAACAGCCTGCCTTGCTCGAGTGTGAAAAAGATGAACAGAAACATCATTCTGTAGAGCCTATTACTTTAGGACATTGCAAAAGAACACTTCATGTCTTGGCAACCAGAAGTAATTTATTGGATAGTTTTTATATTGTATTCTAATAAAACTTAGATTAAAAAACATTCCAAAGCCAGAGTTTCTGTATTTTCCATGATGGAAAGATTTTAAAAATCAATCTAAGTCAAAAAGTTAAGTTCTTACTTCTTTATGTTTTTATTAATTTACCTATATTGATTCAAGTTGACTGGTTTGTTGCCAGGCATTTTTTTGGTAAGAGATTACTAACAGCCCAGAATAGGAATTCTTATCATGCGCATTTGTTTTGCCCAAAGGATATTATTAACCAAGATTCCTTTTACTTTATGCAGTACTAAGTAGCAGTTAACATCTCCATAGTCTAGCATGCAAGTTGATTTTGTCTGATCTTAATACCTCTCCACTCGTATTGTGCTGAATACTGTACTGTTCTGTAAAGTTACCTGGTTTTCAGCTCAGCAGATGAACATCGGCATGGTCTTCATTTAACAACGTATCTTAATTCTAACAAGACAACGCTCAGTCTGAACCTATGCTACAGAGCACAATCCACTAAAAATAAGAAAAATAATCTACAGTTCACCAGCTTCCGTCTGCAGCTTTCTTCACTTCAACTACTTGCTCTTTTTAGAATGTGGTAGCTGCAGCTTCACTTGAGAGAAGAAGTTTATTTGGTACCAACTCACAAGCACAGTCTACTGGGCATCTTAACTTCCTCTGTCTCACAGTCATACTTGAGCACATTGTCATGGCTGCACTTGAAATCCTCTTTTAATAGTGTACAATCAATGAATGTACAGATGTTATAGCTATCAGGTATATCAGAGAGCTTGGCTACGTAGTTGTTACACCAAAGCAGAGAAAACAGGACATTTACCCAGATCCTGCACTCGCTTATGAAACTCCAGCAGAGTGGAGCTCCAGAAGAGATCCTTCCCCACTGGCAGTCAGCTCTTAAATAGATCTAGGAGAGGTGGAACCAGGCTCCACCCCTTCCTGCAGCACAGGAGAATTGCCTTCACCTGTGCTCCTCTGGCTGACTCAGTGCTCGCCTCAGGTGATCAATCAGAGGTTCAGGCCGTAGTTCAGCAGCTCCCATACAAAAGGGGCTCTGAAGCCTGCTTTTACAGACAGGAGGTGGTACAGCTCTTCAATTTGGAAGTCATACTCTGGGGGTAGGAAGCTAACTTGCCTGAGAGATGACGGACAAATTGATTCACACCGTTTTCCATGCTGTTGTCCTCTTTTATTATTTGTCACTTTCTCCAAGACAGCACAAGGCCAACTTGGCAATGCCAGAAAGACAAAACTGTTCAGCTTTTAGCGAGGCTACAAGCTTTTCTATACAACTGGAATTATTCAACTAGCATGAGTTCCATTAGCAATAATGTACAATAGCTTCAGTTCCCTGATCCAGAACTGACTAATCTGTTGTGAACACACCTCTGTTAGTTTAACACTACAATAGTATAAGAGCTGGTTTAGCTACAACAGTTTAGTTTGGATGCAAGCTTCCCTTACATAAATAGCCTCTCAGCAGAGAGGTTTAAGTTTACCCTAGAGATCATGAGTACATGGAGAAATAAAATCCAGCTTACTAATTATTAGTTACTCTTGTAAGCACACTTAATTTCTCTTTATCATTAGAGAAACAACCAACATGTTCGAAAGACGCTTAGAAGACGACAAACAGGAACATCCAATATGCAAATCAGCTTCCCAGGAGTTTTAATCTCCTGAGGTCTTCTTCAGGAGGACAGCTGCCAGCTACAGATGCTTGGCTGACTAATTGGCATTAGCAATAAACAATATTTTAATTTGTCCAGGAAGGGAATTGAGAGTCTAAGAAAGGCTTATCAACACGCATTAATAAAACCTGATAAGCCTCTATCTTTACTGAAATTACTGTGGAGTTCATTTCTACCCTTGAAAATTGCACTAATGCCAAATTATGGTTTATAATGCTCTAAACAGCACCTAGATGAACTTCAGCTCTTGGCAGATTTTAGAATAGGTATAGTATACATAAAGTAATTGCTACTGTAGTAAGAAAGAATACGACATACTTAGGGTTTCATAAGGCAGGTTTGTATCCAAACCTGAGCAGCTTATAAGCAAGTAACACTTTTTATTAAACAACAGCCTGCTACATCGCTTAGCGATATGTCAGTCTCTGAGCTACAAGACAACCTACCTTATATACAACAGACACTACTGCATAAAAGTTGTTCTCCTAATTCTTGGCAGCAACTATGACATTAACCTTTTGTTTTCAGGAGCTATAACCTGGCTTGCGTAACATTTATCTGACAGTATTTAGATGCTTCTTTCAGCACTTTAAAAGAATGCAGACTATCAGAAGTGGCCTAGACTGTATTTGCATTCTGACATGCACACTGCAGACAGAACTCAGAGTCAATTTACATTGTTAGAGTGAAGAAAGTTAATGTAAGACTTCAGAAAGAGAACTGATGCGATAGATAAGCAAGCTGCAAATAACTGGAGCAGGGTGGAGGCTGAAGAAAGCAACCATAAAGCAATAATCACTGAAAAAAAACTGAAATACAGGATGTATGCAGCAGCTGCTGTTTTAAAACCTTTTGAATAAAGAATTAACAGCTGATGCTGTACTCAGTAGGACTCGCATCTACTCTGAGAAAGGGAGCTGAGCCAGGGAGACAGATGGCTGGTGAAGGAACTGACACTGCCAGAGCTAGAACATTCAGTAGTAGGGAGGAAAAACAGCTATACCCATAAAGGGACTACTGCCAAATATGTAAGTGAAGTGAGAGGAATCACGTGATTTCAACAGTTCTGCAGAATTGTGGATGATGTGCTGAACTACAGGCAGCGTATACGGCCCCAAGCTTGGCACTTCAGCAACATCACAGAAGCAAAGAGACAAAGGACTGATTAAATGGTCAAGCACTACCTGAGAAACAGCAGCAAATAGTTCAAAAACATAAATGATTTGAAAAGCAAGTGCTGAAATGCTCAGTCAACACAAGCACTGAATAGATAGATTTATCTAGAATTAATTTGCAAAGAGATAGCTCATTATTCACTAGAAATAACCATGCCAAACTCAAACTCTTGGTACATGCTATTTTCATTAAACACCTTTCTACTGCTTAATATTAAGGGCATTTAAGCCACACACTTACAGAACAGTCCCCTGTTTAAGACAGTTCTTACCAAAATCTTCAAGTTTTGCTGAGATTTTAACCACTATTGCAGGAGAGCAACAGCTATAGCACAGACAAATAGAATATTCAAAATCCCATCAAACTTATTACAGAATAAGATTATCTTTTTGGTATTCAGAAAATTAAATTACTTTCCAAGATGCAGAAAGATTTTTTTAATATGCAGGCTAGGCAACCTAATTAAATAACAGTATGTGATGGCTCCAAAACATTATAGATCACACATTAATGCAGAAAGCCAACATAATTACCAAGTTACCCATCCCAGACTTCTAGGCACAGAAAACAGATTCAAACAAACTACTAACGAGCATAAAAAGCAACATATGATAAAAATAAGCCAATGCAACTGCTAAGACTAATGAATGTGTTGAAAGGTCAGAGGAAAAAAAAAGGACTGCAGAAGTCATCACCAGTAAGAAGGACTACATAAGCCTACAACTAAAACCACTTTAAAGAGGCAGGTAGCACAAGTTTTACATAAAAACATACTCTGAAAACTAGAATATCAATAGGAAGCCTCTTTCACAGAGTGGAAATGAGCAGATCAATAATTAGGTCATCACTGACCTCTTCCCCACCCCCCTCCAAAACCACACCCAAACAACAACAGCAGCTCTTACTTTCTATCTATAGATATACCCAACGTTAAAATACACTTTCATTTCATTCCCATTTTCACGCCACCTCAAGTTACTTTCTCTTTCTTCCCCCCCCCTCAAACCGCTTACGGTGTTCCCATTCTGCAGGAAAGCAGCATTACTGTGAAACAAAAGGGGATAAGAACACCGCCTTAGGAGGGCCAGGAGCACGTGTGTAGGGAAAATGCCAGAGGGCCAAACAGTAACAGGGGCAGCTCACCTGTACCCGGGGGAGTTCTGCCTCTCCCAGGCAGTCCTCCCATCACACAGCGGTGTTCTGCCAGGCTCACACACACCCCTACTCCATACCTGTTATTTGGACGTTGGGGAACCAAGAAGGGAGCACTAACAGCCTGCCAGCTCAGCTCCACCTTCACAGTGACAGCATTTATTAATCACAGTCAGTTAAAACACCAACACCAATGCACTCTTTTCCAAGTTTAAAAACTGAAGAGATCCTAAGAGGCTATACAGTGTTGGAAAGATAAACATGAGGTGAAATAAATTATGACTCCAGAAAACACTGATATTTTACTTTAGAAACCAACACTGAATAATACCTCCAAAAAAATACATCATTGAAAAGAGCAGCAAACAGCTCACGCTTAAGCTCAATACACTAAGCAACACTGAGCTCTTCGCCAAAGGCAGGCAGACATGAGTAGGCCCAGCCCTCACAGCCAGCCATTCTGCTGGGGAGATAGGCGGAGGCCTGCAGTACCTCACTCGTGCCGCCAGGAGAAACCTAACCACTCTTCCTAGAACACCTCGCAAAGCTAAATCTACTTTCCTAGGAAGAAACAGCGTAGCAACAACAAACTCACCTCACAGAAATAGAAGACACGCCGCTCCCGCCGCCATCTCGGCCTCTCCTCAGCGCAGCCGCCCCTCACTGCGCTCTCGCCGCCTCCGATTGGCGCGGCCCGCGGCTCTGCGGTCGAGCAGCCAATCAGAGCACGAGTAGCGGGAAAGCAGACTCCTCAATGTCGCACCTCCGCGACAGCTTCCTCAGGGCCGGCGGGGATAACGGCTATCTTATACTCAGGAGAGGTGAGCCCTTAAGCACAAGCCGAAACTTCATTTTCTCATCTCTTTCCTGACTTTGTCAAGCTAGTCTTACCGAAGAAAAAAAAAAAAAGTAGGGAAGAACAAAAGCCTAAATGAGTTCAGCCATAGTGACAGCTGGGGGAGAGGCGGAGCTGGAGGCGTGAGAAGTGAGGTCTGGGACATGGCGTGCTGCTGGTCAGCCTGGCTGACAGGGTGCAGGTGGCTCTCTGTGAGGGTCTCTTAGTTCTGGCTCTCCGGTGTTACCTGCGGAGTTAGCCCTGCTGGGCAGTATGGAACAAAAGCACTTCAGTGGCAATAGGTTTACTAAATAATTACAAACATATTTTTGTACCTCTATTAACTAACTAAATGCTGTTTCAAGTGAGCCATTCTGCCTTGGTTTTTTCCTACGTGTAGCTCCCTGCCCTATGCAAATGGATTAAGTATTCTGTGTTGTGTTTGCTCAGGGTGCAGGAAGGAAACATTAAATTACACCCACTTGAAGTTACTTGCTAATGAATTACTTAATTATACACTAGGGTATTAGAAGGGTTTTACATTAAGTCAGTGGTGTTTCTGTTGTCTTATAAGAATCACCTATGTTTAGATAGGCTAGAATTAACATTCTTTAAAAGTCTTTATTTTAACTGGAGGAAAAAAAGGATTATGTTAAGAAGATAGCATGTTTAAATTTTTGGGGCAGGTGCTTGCAGTAAAAAGTGAATTGCTAACACGTTAGATGTTAAGCATATCTTGTAAAGGCAAGAGTTTCTTTAACAACTGGTTGGAGACTTCTAATACCGCTAATCATAACATGCAGATAAGTCCAGTGCTTCTACTTTTGCTATAAGGTGGTTCAGAGAACTAATCGGAGTATTTTAGAATGGTAGCTGTATGAATTGGCCAAAACTCTCAACTCATTTTTACATTTGAACACAAAGGTGGGAGCTACTACTGTCCCACTATGTTCAAATATCCTCAGTTTAGAACAGAAACTCCAGTAAAAAAGCAACTTTTTTGTGTCTTTGGGACTAAGAGTTGTGCTGAAGGCAGAACCTGAGCCTTGGTATTGTACGTTTGCTATGAAATTTCAAAGGTATGAAAGCTTCAAAATGTATAATTTCATCTTGTTTTGCAAAATAGTTTATTTTAGGAAGTGACTTGTGGATTATGTACCATCCTAATGCGCTTAAATATCAAATGGCTGTGTTTTCCTCAGCAAAACATCATATAAGTTATCAGTTGCATGAATATATTATTGTACTTTCTGCCAGTATCTTTTAAATTCAGCTCATAGATTCAACCTGGTTCAATTACAGGAGTACGGTTGATGGTATTGATGGTTTTCTTTCAGGCCGGTTATGAGCTCTGTTCTGGCTCTAGATCTACTGCCACTAGTAATGTGCTAGGCTAACATCAGTGATAAATTTATAAGGAGAAAATGCAAATAAAACAGTCTAAAACCTAAACTGTCCTACAGATAGTGCCAGTAAATACAGTAGTAGTAAGCTCTGTTGTTTAAAGAAGGTTTATTCAGTTTACTACAGGCTGCCTCTTGCTTTGCTCCTCCCCTGACAGGAATACTGCTGGGTGTGCCCACAACTCAGTGGCTGCAGGTTTTGAGATTACAGAATCAGATTTTTAAGAACACAGAGCCAAGTTCTTAAGTGTTTGGCATCTAATAATTGGGGACAGATTTTCAAAAGAGATTGGTGCTGATTGTGCTGAGTTCTACTGAAGATTTGTCCAGTTCAATTTTGTGCCTAAGCAAGCAGATCTGTTGAAGATCTACTCCCTGTAGCTAAGCATGACATTCTTAGAACGTTGTGAGGGCAATAATCGCAAAACAAAAAGCCTTCATTCATTTCAGAGTCCCTGCGCAAAACAGGACAGGGTTTTGCTGTCTGCTACATTCAGACCAAACTTGACATTGAGGGTGTATTTATGGTTTTGCTACCTCCCTTCTGTCTATGTGTTTGTGTAAAGCATGGGCTTTTGTGAAAGGAAGAGTGCAAGATGTCTTGTGTGTTTGGGATTGCACAGGAATTAGATACTTTAATTAAAATTTATGTAAGCGTTAATATTGTGAGTTTAATGATACAACCAGTGTTTCTAGAGCTGTATTGCCTTCTGGCTAAACATTTTATCTTTGATTGCCCTTCTTTTTAATCAATGGTGCAGTTCCTGCTGAATTTGATTTAGGCTGTTCGATTTAGCAGTGTTGAGCACTATATAAAACATAGCTGCATCACCAGCAAAAGTGATGTTTTATAATGGGAAAACTTGATATGTTCAGCCAACATTTTTTACTGGCAGTCATCACAGTCATAATATTGAACTCTGAGGTCCTTCTGGCTAGCCATTTGACTTACTGTTGCAGATTCCAGCACATTAGATGACTTTCCACCTCTAAATAATTCCTTTACATTGAAAATTAATTTAGTAGGCTATTAAGACAATATTTTGAATTTTGTTTTGGTCCCTTAACAATGACTATGTCTGTTTGATATTGAGCAGTAAATAAATTTTACATGGTCAGAGGCTAGCCTGCAATGCATAGCCTGCATGTCACTGAAAGCAATTTGCCCAGACACATTATTGGGTTATTGCTCTGCATTTCTTATGGCACGTACATAGCTGTGGTGGTGGTAAATACATTAGGTGCAGAAGGGTAATTTTTTAGAAATCGTTTCTGCTTTTTACACAAAGACAAAAAATATACAAAATTGTGAAATGTCTATCATAGAAGACTAGAGAAATTTGCACCAGCCACAAGCCTCATTCATTTTGGACAAAGAATTCTGGATGTACTTCTGATGAGATGCAGCTTCCTTTGTCACACTTTTAGGACGGGGGATAATTTGGCTGTATTTTATATCTGTGGTCTATTCCCTCAAATGTCTTTCTGCAAATGAATTTAATTTGCTGAGGCTAATATAGTGAATCTGATTCAGTTTGCACCTCACTGATATTGTGAGCCTATTATGGCATTATTAGTCTCCAATTATAGGCATGCAGGTAGGTAGTGGCCCAGTAGTGAAGGGTACGCACCCAATGCATCATGACAAGAATTTTAAATGAGGCAAAACCAAACAAACAAACATACGCATGTTTGAAAAATACCCCACGTTGGTGTCTATCAAAAGGCTGTTTTCTGTAAGTGGCTGCTCTGAAGGTGTTCCCAACAAGTATTAAAAATTACCATGCTGTCACCTGTTCTTCCACACTACAGACTGGAACTTGTCACAAATGCAGATGTGCACAGTCTGAATGGTTTGAAATACTTCAATACAAGGGTTATGCAGTAAGGTCAAGCAGTTTCTCAATGATATTTATTTCATTTGTTGAAATAACATGACGCTATTAAAAAAAAAATTGGAAGTGTTTTTTTCTGCTTTAGTATTTCAGTTTTGAAAATCAAATGATCTATTTTTTGCCGTAAAATTCACAAATATTTACTACCATTGATACAGAACCCAGCATAACTGTTTTCTGAGATTTAAGATACTAGACACTAACTTCGGGTGCCTTTCCAAAATATTTTGTTGTTGCATGAGTAGAAATTTGTGAGATGGATTCTTGCAAGGCTCATTTTTAGAGAAACTCCTGTGCACTTTCAGATTTCTTCACTGTAAGACTGTACTGAATGTGCCACAGTAAACTAACAGGATTAGAGGAAGCAGAGGGATAATAACTGTCAATAGGGGGCAGAGACCATATAAATTATATTTGTAGTATTTTTATTCTCTTTAGTCTTCAGGGCTGGTGGCCAAAGATAGAATAAACCTGAGGAGGAAGGAAACGCTTCTTTTTGTACAGTAAAGAGTGAGATCAAAGAAAAATGACAGAAATAGAGACAGAAACTGCACATTCTCTTCTGAAGTCACATCTTAAACTTGAGATATGTGGAGTATTTTTGACAGAGGAAGGGATCCTGTACAATGTGAGTAGTAAAGCTAGTGATGGCAGAACTGCAAGCAATAGCTCCTCTTAGGTGCTTTCTGCAGTTTTCGGTACCTCTAAACACTGACACAAGCCTTTTAAAGTTGTTTGCTGTAGCAATGCACCCTGACACAGAATAGTATTATGGGCATGCAGATCATACTCAGTTTTAGGATGATGCAGGTCAGTGTTGCTACATGTAGGTTTTAGCAGGATCGCTTCCTGGGTTTAGTTGCCTGTGCAGGGCTGCTTGAGGTGTCACATCATCAGTCCAAGGGCTAAGCTGAGAAATCATGAAACAAGAGAGAATAAGTACAAGATGATCCTTCCTGGTGGCTGTACATGTTCACTTTGGCTGAGTTCAGCTTTCTGTGAACACGTGAAAAATGGGCTTGTGCATAGTTCAGTTACTCCTTGCTGTTTGGAGTAGTGTATTAAATTATTAAATGTCATGTTGCATTTAAATCTGTCCAGTTTTCTGCTCTGGTTTGCTTTAAAACTGAAAAAAAAATCCTATAAGTGTTCTAGGTGCTATGGAGACCGTGCTGATGTCAGAAATGTTTGCAGTGGGGGCCTGGAAAAGGGAAACAGATGTCTGCAGTTACTGTTGAATGTGCTTGGCTGTTGGTGCATAATGTAGAGCAATGGGCCGCAGTAAGAATTGCTGAGCTAGTGGTGGATGTGGTAACGTACAGCTTGTGGAGGGACACAGGTTGTCACCTCACTCCAGTGCTGTGGCACTGAAACTGCCATGTTGTGCGCTGCTGAGCTACACCATATGGCTGCATTAGCTTGAACTGGTGCCAGCTCAGGTGTCTGCTTTTTATTTGCAGACTTGGGCCAGATTAAACTGCCTGCTTAACTCTGTCTTTCCTCATGTCCCACTGTATGATGAAGTGAAGTGAAGATGAGGAGATATGATGAAGATGAAGTGAAGTATACAATGAAAGCACTTCTGGTGCCTTGTTTGTCTTGACCTTTACAGATCTTTATTTTTTAGGTGGCTCCTAAACTTTTATGAAACCTGAGGAGTCTGGGGTAAAAAGATGGAGCTTTAGATGTTGCTCTTGATGGGGGGGAGGGATATTTTTTTCTCAAGCACCAAATATTATGGGAACATTAAATGTTGTTTCTGATAATATTTTGACCTGGTATTTTGATTGAACTGGAGCAAAACTGGGAACAGACCTCTCTTGCCCTCCTAGAAAAAAGCTTTCCAAGTGCCAGACTTCCAGTTCTCCCCCACTCCGAGAGAAATCTCCTCTTTGAATCTTGAATCCAATTTTGTGCGGTTAATACCAGTGCAGAACTCTGTCACTAAGGTCATTAGCTTGATTATTGATTTAGCTGCCCTGCAGGGGTTCTCAACACATCTCAAATACAGTTAAAGCAGGACCTGTCCAGATACTTCCAAAACAAGCTGTGCGGCTGTGGGCTCTTCTGCCACATCTGTTGTCTCTTAGTATTATTTTTTATTCTGAACTGTAAATGAGCAGTCAAAGTGTCTTTAGGTGCTTATTTGTCAAGCTTTGTAACGAGCCTCTTTTGTTTTACTCTCCCCTGTGCTTACAAGTTGCCTGCAAACGTCCCTTGAGGTCACCTTTCTTTTAAAATTCATCCTTTTGAAACTCTCATTTGTTGTGATATCTATAGAGCCTTTACAGTGGTTGAGTGGTGCTTATCGTGATGTTCAAAATTGGCTTCTTGCATGTACTTTCCCATCTCTCTGTGCTGCTGTCCAAAAAATAAAATGAAACATTTGATGAGCTCCCTTCTAGAAGCAGAGCCCAGGCATCCAGCAAGCCACCTATAATATCAGCTCACTTTAATAGTGATTTTAGAGCAGGTTTTAAGTCTGTCTCGTTACTGCATTGAATTCTTGTTCTTGCTCGCTTACACAAAAAGAATTTGTGTGAGAGTTCTGTTGTTGTCCTAACAGTATTCCTGTGTATGGATTTTATTTTCCTGTCAGTATTCAGGATATTTTATTGCTTAAAATAAATAAAAAAATAAATATAAATAAAAAATTGGTAGCCTGCTTAGTTAGCCTCTGTCAAGTATGAATAGACTCAAGACTAAGCCAGTAATGGTTTCCATGTGATACAAACTCACCTAAATGGGAAGTATGGAAATCATGTGCTGCTTAGTGAATGAGGAAATGCAATCCTAATCAGAATGATACTGAAGTACCATGGAAAAGGAAAAGCTATTGGAAAAGGGGAGAGAGAGAGAGAGAAGAAGGTCTAGTTGTAAATGTTTTTGATAGGAAGGTCAGGGTAAGGTGCCTTCAAGGGTTGTTCCTTCATAATGAAATGTGTGTTAACTTTAAAAATATGCATTTTTAATCAGGCTGTGCCTACAATATGAAGCTGTTTTTTGTTGTTCTTAATGCTATTTAGAGCACCATTTGCGTGTATCTGTGGTGATATGGGTTACGTGACAGCGTGATTCCGTGCTTGAAAGCTACAATTATTCTGTAAACTTCAAAATCTGGAATTCAAAATTAGAAGAGGCTCAGAATTTCTGTGTTTGATTGGCTCAGGCGGAGAGCTGGAGAGCAAGTGCTTTGCCTTTTATGTGTTCTGTCAGATACAACAATGCTAACCCAGGAATGTGTCAGCTCCCGAGAGTCTCTTTTCAGACAGAAGGGCAATAATGAATCTCAAAAGAAATTCACAATCAGAAAAAGCAGTATTTTGCACTGAAGTGTTTCTCATGGAGCTGTGAACATTAGTCTTGTGCTGTATTACTTTGGAAAATAGCATGTGAATCCCTGTAGCTTTTTTGTTTCAAGACATGAAAGGAGATATTTATTTGGATTTTCAAATAAAAAAAGAGCTTGTTGTGTTCCATTAGGACACTGGCAAAGTTAGCAATCCAATCTATTTTACAAATGGCAACGTCATTTCAGCATGTTGTCTCTATGTTCCAGTGATGTTGCTGAGTAACTTTGAGCAAAATACAGTGGGATTGTTTTCTGTGGTTCTTGAAAATATTGACACCAAGAAATGTTACTTCTTGGGCATCGCTGTATATTATGCATTTTGCATACTGGATTTTTTACTGCTACAGTTTTTCATTGGAAATAAATTGCAAATTGTCATTCAGGATTCTATGGCACTTCTTGCAACTGCAAGAGGCTGAGAAACTCAAATGAAAATAGCTGCTTGCTTTCTGCAGGATATTTTTGTTGGTTACTGGAAAGTACTGTTGTGATGTCTGTATTTTGCTAAATATTGTACTTGGATATTTTTTTTTCCTGAGATAGTTGGGCTCTATTGGAAACAGACAGTGTTTTCAGCTCAAGATAGAGCAGATTCTGACGTGACTTACATTGGTTAGCACTTACTTTGCTAGTGTTTGCTAGCAAACAGTATCTAGTTACTAGCTAAAAAATACAATTCTTTGGTGCTTTAAAAATATTCTAAATTATATTTTTAATGCAAAACTGGAGAAAGCTGAATGGAAGAGCAAGTAGTCCTGAATTACTTGAGTGTGTGGGTATCTGTTTTGCCATGTGCAAACTCTTTATCAGAGATCTGGATTCCAAAATAGTTCCTCTTGACTCAGTTTCTTTCCTGGACCATCCTGGTGACTTCTTTACGTGAAGTTCTAAATAAATGAAATAAAATCTCATCTGATCTAAATCTGCCTTTGCTTTCTAAGCATTAATGACAAATAACCAGCTGATGAGAACCTGTGTGTGATGTGCAGTTTGTGAAAGAATTGTCGGTGCTGTGCTTTTCTGTTTGCTTTGGTTATTCAGGCTTTGTCTCAAATGTAAGCAATGCTTCACACTGAAAGATTTTGCCGGATTCCGAAATTACTTCTGCTATTCTGCTTGCAATTCCTCACTTTGTTTTTCTATAAATTTGACTTCTGAAAAAGTCCATTGTTTTTCAAACTGAGGCAAAGTAAATTTTTAATCTCTTCAGCATTTTTGGGGTTTTTTTACCCTCACCTACCTGTCTGGAGTGATCACCCTTAGTATTAATCCTTGGTGTAAAAAATGTTGACGTTAAATTAATTGGGAGGGGGGGAGGAGTTTGAAATCCACATGCTGTAGACTTTTGTATTAAGATGGGTTCTGGCAAACTGAAGAGATTTAATGGCCTGAATGTAAGACTTAGGAAATGAGAGATCTAGGTTCCTCCCCTGATATTACCACAGGTTTGTATGAAATGAAAGCTTGTTCTCTGCTGAATGTGGAAATGCTGGAGGATTGTCTGTGGAAAATTTACCAATTTATAGAGTGTAGTTAGAAAGCATATACATTGTATAGCTTTATTTTCAAATATGAGTTCTTTGAGACCCTGTGCTGTCCTATGTGATAACTTTGAATGCTCTTGACTGCTAGTACTTGCTGTAAAGAGAAAACTGATCTTTAAAGCTTTAGTGGTTTTCCACAGATAATTACAGTTAATATTTTAAAACTGACATGGATTAATTAGGGCAATGACATTTTCTGCTGGTATCTTCAAGAGGACAAGGACGAAGAAACATATTCTTTCAGGAGGTTCAGAATAGAGTAGCTCACAGTAGATCTAAAGGCCAGGGAAAACACAGAGGTTACACTTCGGGCAGTGATGGTGTTACTCGACTAGCGTTATGCACCTGCATTATAAACACACTGTCTACTCAGTGTTTGAGCAGATCATCTGCACAGCCTTTATGAGCAGTGGAAAGACATAAGCAATTCAGCGCGCAGCTCATTTCAGCTTCATAAATCTTAGTAAAGATATCTACTTTATAGAGATGAGAGCAGTACCTGTGTGCCAAGTACGCTTAGACATAGAACAGATTTTCTTTGCATAGGTTTTGTCCCAGAATGAATCACTTGTAAGAGCTTGCATTAACTATCGTGTAGCACAGCTGAATGACTTCAGTGCAGTCAAAGAGCTGTGGTACTGGCAAGATGTTTTATCAAGCAGATGTTTATTATTTAATTTTAAAGACAGAGCATTTTGTTACTGAATGGCTCTGTTTACCCCTTCTTTGATGTCATCTGAATGTGTGTTGAGGTGTTACATTGTTAATTCTAATGCGTGTGCTACAAGTGATAATTAATTAAAGTAAATCAGAACCAAAAGAAAATATGAAGTAAGAAAATATCTAGAGAATGCGGGCATTGTAGTTTTACTTAAAAGCCATAGGAGATGTGATTTCTGATATAAATAATAAGAACAACTGGGATAGGAAGTGCAAAATACTAAACAAATCAATGGATTCTGAATCCTTGAAGTCTTACACCTGTCATGTTATGAATCCCGAACATTTGTGGAATGGTGGTTACAAATAATCAGCGTGTGTTCTCTTTATGTGGTCCACACTGAAAGCCTTCTATAGCCTGAATCCAAAAGCACTACGTGGGACTCAGGTACCTCTCAGCAAAGCATGTTTGCTTTTGCAAAAAGGAAATGACCACGTGAGCTGTTCATTTATTAGAATATGTGATCAACAAGTGGTTCTTAAACTTGTTACCTGAATAATCATAGAGCTGTAGAATAATGTCCAGTGATGGTAAAAGATTTACCTCTGTTTTAAGCTAACATAATGTTAGGAGGTTTATAAAAAGTTAATATGTATTGCTGTATGTTTTATCTGATGATTATTGACAAGATAAAATAATTTCATCTTTAACTCAGTTTGCATAAGCCCCGAAAATAATAAATGCTCAGACCTTGAAATGCTTCCTATTTTTTAACTGATATTAATGTGGCATTACTAAACTGTCCTAGCTGCAGGACAGATCAAACTTGTTTTTGTTGGATAGAAGGGACAGAAAATGTTCTGTAAAGCAAGTTGCACACGTGCATTTAAGTTACAGAGGAGGCATTACATCTGCAGTGCGCTGCCCTGCCATTGATACCAATGTGATGCTGACAATTATTAGAGCACTATTTGCTCAGTGACACCTGACCGTGCTCAAATAAAATGTCAGGTAGTTCTGTATCTGACGTGACTCAGCAGCTACTTTAACAAGCTAGTTTAAAATAAACAAACAAAAAGGTGTACTCCAGCAAACACTGTGGAGTTCTGCTTTCACATGCCACGTGATGACTTAGTGAAACTACAGTGTGCTGTGGAAATGTGCTTTGATGCGCGGCCATCCATCACTACAAGTCTGATCTCATAATAAGTCCAGAGATTAATGTTTTATTAAAGCAAGGTAACTTTTACAATTACATATGTAATGAGAGAGGGAGCAGGTTGATTGAAAAGCTTCCATCTTTCTGTAATTAATATAGAACTGAAATGAGCTAAAACTGAAGAACACTATCATCCTGGAAAAATTAGCTGTCTCAAGTCTCATTCTTCCCCCTGTCATGGCTTGTTAATGAGGAAAATCCTTTCCACTGCTATTTCCTACAAAACGATTCTCAGTCAGAACAGAGAGTGCTCCTCATCTTCTTAACCCACAAACAACGGTACAGAAAAATTTTATCTGCGCAGTGAATTGTAATGTTTGTGGCTTATGCTATGGCTTGTAATAACACAACAGCTCCTTTACAGCTGCTTGGATGGTTCGTTGTTTGTGTTCTGCTCCTGGGAAGTGACTTGCAAGTTGTGAAGAACAGCACTAGATCTGCTCGATTTGTGGTTCTATCCTATTCTTGCCCTTTCCAAACTCCATTTCAAAAGAATGTATGGAAGTGTAGTTTGGTATAGGAGTTGGCTACTCCATTACTATTTACCTTATTAATTTTCAGTTAAGAAAGTAGGAAAGATGTACTTTCATCTGTTTATTCTCTCAGACTGATGACAGAAAGAACAGTCTGTGTTCTGAGAAGAACTGGTAAGAAATTCTACTCGTGGTCACTGGAATGGTTCTGTTGTCTGCTTCTAATCCAGCTTCAGTACCTTGTGTTGTCAAAAGCAGAGCCACTGATTTGTCCTTTACAGTGTGGAATGGTTTCTTAAAGCTACAAGATGGAATTATACATCTGATGATGTTTGGTTTAATCAGTAGCACAGTCATCAATTTCTTGAGATGCAATGGGAGAACTAAAACAGCCTGCTACCTATTCTACAGCTGCTTCTGAAATGTTAAAGGATCAATAGGTGTGTAAGGGCAGGAAGTGGGGTAACTGAAGAAGACAAGAACAACTCGTATTGCAGAGGAGTTACAGAAAGGAAGATGATGATCAGCTACCTACCATCACAGTTTACCAGGAACACAACAGTAATGCAGCCAATCTAAATAAACCTATTATAACTAGCAACTAACAGTGGGGGGAAGCCGTGCTTTTGGAAGCTGAGAATAAGGAGAAATTCACCTCTTTCTGCGCTCATTATGTGTGGTACTTGTGGATTGAAGGCAAATCTTAAGTTTTTGCCAGACTTCACTCTAAAGGATTGGAGCAGAGGAAGAAACTGAAAATAAAGTAAATCCTTAAAATGCTTTATTTGCTAAAAATCTTCCATATGTACGTCACTGTAAAAGTAAAGAAGAAAAAAAAAAAGATGCTTTCTCATGAGGTGAACCAGAAATAGTTAAATATTGCAATGAAAGACTTCTAATATTCATAGCTAGTATTTACCAATCCAAAACGAATACAAAACTCTGACAGCGAAACAAACTTTCTTGAGCACTTTTTTTACGTGCTTCTCTTCTGCATTGCTTTGCAGCCCTGCTAGAACATGGCCTTCTGTAGATCTTCTCATGCAAAAAAAAAACGGTCTACATTTATGGGATAACTTGATGGTAGATCACTGATTTCTTTTTCTTTTTTAAATATAAAATCTTTAGTTTGCAGTTCCAGTAATGCTTCTGCTGTGTGTAACTTGTTTGGGAAAAATGTACATTTCTTCTCATGAGGTTTTGTCGCTGTGCACTATGGAGGAATATGATTTAGGGAACAGTCATAACCTTAACTGCAGTCGATAGGCATGCTGTCCATAAAACATTCTTGAGCTGTCTGGAAGCTTGTTGTCTTCCCCCATTCTACTGCCTGACAGGAAAAACATCCCAACAAGCCGAGTATCTGTTTCTTATTGACAGAATGAATAAAACAGGAAGCTGACAGGCTGTAGAACAGTCATAATTCCAGAAATGCTGTTCATGCATCAGTGCAAGAGACAAGTACAAACTGACACCCTGCATTGACTCTCGAGGTGAATTCCTTTGAATAAAGCTGATGATTTATTATATTTCAAGTTTGTATCAGAAATTCTAACAAATATACAGAACTTCTGTTAACTGTTACACTCGGAGGGGAAAAAAATGTACCTGAATGTTGTCAAAGTTCTGTGTTTTAGTTCAGAGATTGATTTCCTTGGTTACCTGCCGGCTGTCAAACCTGACACAATTGAAAAACTGTGTTAAATTCTGTAGATGCACTTGCAGGATTTGTATCATTTTCTTCCATCCACTGCTTTGCTGTATGATAACAGCTGAAATACTTGGGTGCTTAGTTTGATCCATCTGTTAAACAGACGTAATATTAAATTATAGAACTGACTGGATGCTCAAATCAGCAGATAATCTTTTCAATGGAGCTAACAGCCAAACAGTAAGAGCTGAAGGACAGAGAAATTGGAGACTTCGGAGTTTCTCTCTTTTATCTAAAACAAAACAGTTTAATTTTAAACTTGCTGATGTAGGTTAATGTCTCACTGTTGAATCAGCTTTCTTGAGTCAGAAGCAAACACTGTGGGAACTGGATATAAAGCATTTTCCACTTTAAATTCTGCTTAAGTTGAGGCTTTAAGGAAATAATCATAAAATAACTGGAGATGTTTAGGGATAAAGTTCCATGAAACGTGTAATTTTGGACTTGCTAGTTTATTTACTAATAAAATTCAATTATTGCCTTAATATTTTAAAACACACTGAACTATTACTTACAACGTTTCAGTAACATCTCAGCAATCCTAGATATTTTTAAGCAGATAAATTAATGTTGATTGAAAGCAAATATGATCCTTGAGTCAGAAAGAGCTTACAGGGTTAAAGCCACACACGGTCACTTTTCATCCATTTTTCTTTTTTGCCACAGTAATTAGGCACTATGCCAGGCACCACAATAGCAAGGAATCTTTAGTAGAATATTTTTACAAGCACTGTTGGATGCATCCAGAGATCTGTGCTTTCCTCTTTATGGCCATATCTTCTGTGGGGAAAACTCTTGAGTATGACTTAATTTTTTTTTAAGGTACCTACACGCTGTTCAAGCTTGGGGTTAAAAGGTGATTCTTTCACACTGCCATAATGCTTCGTGTGTTTTGGGTTGGTTTTTTCTGTTTTGTTTTTTGCTTCTGTTTGCATGTGTGTGTTTTGCTTGCTTGGTTTTTATCTTCAGCATACCTTGAGTATTTGATACAGAGCAGTGCTGAGTAACGTGGTGAGTAGGAAATGTTTTGGAAGCAACATCAGTTAATCTTGCACTTTTTAGTGAAGTTAGGTGGGAAGTAGAAAACTGGAGAAAAATAAGTTTTCAGTCCCTTATATTCCTAACAGAATTATTCTATTACTTAGACACAAACTCTGGAGCTCCTCCCAATTTCAAGCACAGTCCTAGAGAAAAAATGTGCTTTACTGCAGTAACTCCTTGAGTTTGTATTCAGGTTTTACAGTGGTTTTGTGTGTCTGTAGGACTGACTGTGCTCAGCAGAGTATTTTCTTTGGTTGGAATTAAGAGCCATTTGCAGACAGCCACGCTGTATGAAAAAGCATGGTGTTGTACCTGAACTGAAAGGCAGTATCACCACTTCATTCCTGTTTCTGGCCTGTGGGACACAGGACTTCGAAAGCTTACAGTTTGATGTTTTAATTTTATTTCAATCTGGTCTACAGGTTGGTTTTATTTGGTAGTGTCAACTTTTCATTCTACTGCTGCGTCCATCTATTCCAGTATGAATAATCAAGTCTGGAAATGATTTTTTAACAGATTATCACTGCATCAGTGTTAGCAATTCACTGAAGAACTGGAGGTGTACGTATTTTTCTTTATATGCTACTTAAGATCTAATTTAAAGCTTTCATCTGAAATGTTTGGTTTATTTGGAACGAAAATGGCAGGGAACAGATAAACAGAGTTTAGCGAGATTGATGCTCGGGGATTTCAAATGCATGACCCTGAATAGATTTTTATACTCCTGTACAGGCTTTCATAAACTTTGGTAACCTATATAGCAAGAAGGCACCTCCTCTCCTGCAAAACTGGAATTCAAAAGGCAATCCTCTTTTTAGTGCTGTAATATTATTTTTTTTAAACTGTAGCTCAGCAAGTCAGTTATTGTCAAGTTTATTGTACCTGCTAAATTAGAGTCAGGTCCCAGTTCATGTTATTTTAGCCTTCTGAGGAGTATAAAATGCTGAATTTAAATATTATTGTATTAGTTTTAATATGTAACAAGCTTGTTTTGGACTAAAAATTCGGTAGCTACCTTGCGACACTGACTGCATCCATAGAAACTGTGAGAGCTACAGGGCTCCTATTTACCTCCTGTAAAATGCAGAAATTGCCTTTATTTGTTGTTGGATGAGTTGAGTGGCTTTGATCATTTTACACAAGCTACAAAGCACAAATCTTTCAGGCACAGCACACTTGGAACTGCACGTGATAGACCAGGCTTCTGTACAGCCTCTCTTGCAATTAACTTCTATAATTGGTGCCTGAACAATGTAAGGAGTGCATATCTATATTTTATGCAATAACACAATGTTATGAATAATAATAGTAAGTTATGCAGCATGATCTGTGAACTGAAGGCAACTAATCAGAGGAATATAGGGATCTCTTTCCCTAGTCTCTTAATTTATACTCACTTGCTATCTTGGCTAATAAGCTTACGTTTACTGTGGGAGTGGTGCAACCTCATGAAGGATTCACAAAATTACAGTAACAAAATGTAATGGAGGGAAAGGAGTTCCTCTGTTTCAGGGATGATGTTGCTTCTGCCCACGGCTTCCAAGCCAGCCTCAGCCTTTATGTATGTTGCATCAGTAAAGGCTTCTGGGAAAGATGGAGTCTGTAACTCCAGGTTGTGTTCTGAATGTTCCTTTCTAGTTACATGTTGATTTCAACTGGCAGACTTAGAACTGGGAGAATGCAGTTAAATACAGGCTTTTTTACAATTACCACATTTTGTAGGGTTGGATTCTCATAACACTTCTCTTTGCATGAATTTTTGATACATTAAAATTTAAATTCAACAACTGGGGAAATTTGGGATATTTTTATATGGTAAAGTAAGTGGCTTTGGTATTCTTATTTGTAAGAGGAGGAACAAAGATGTACCAGTCCCAAATGGATTGCATAGAGAAAACGACGCTTCAAGTTGCTAGTGAAGATATTTAAGGTTTGTTCATGGAAAATACAGTACATCTTCCCCTACTTAGCTTCATGTGCATAATGTACAGCTTTACGTTCTGTCTTGGGGTGGAACAATTTCTCTTTGAGTATACAAAGCTTAATATTATTGTCTGGCCCACATCCTGCTGAAGGACCTGGGGAATGTCAGTCTGGTTTCTCTGGCTGTAAGTTCTTCTGATTCTTGCTTTGTTTCCATGAGCACATACTATACACCCAGAGGCAATTTTTGTATGTGCTGTGTGCTTGCAGACGTCATTCTTTCTTGTAGTGTTTCTTCACTTGCTCTAAAGTAATCTTACTGATTACAGAAAAGTAAAAGATAGCCCATGAGTTACCTCAGTGAAAGAAAAATTCAGATCTGCTCATCATGCTTAAATTGTAAAACCAAGGTTTTCCTTTATTAAAAAAAATCTAATGTTTGAGCACTTATTACATCTTAATTTTTCCCTCCTATCCTTATGAATTCATATTTATGAATATTAACAAATATTTTTTTGCAGAAAGAATGGGAGTTTGTGATCGACTCTCGTGACCCTTCCAGGGAGCGTGGCGACTAGATATACATTGCTGCTGGCAAACAAGTGGCAGATTAAGAAGGCTGTGGGCTTTCAGTGCCTCACTTCTATTTGTCTGGCTAGCAATTGGCTGTGAGTAGTAAGCTTAAGAAGCTGCTTAATTTTCTAAACTACTTCTCAGAAGTAGGCCAAAAATTAACTGCTGAAGAGACCCAACAGCAGCAATTGTTCTTGCATTCCATTAACGCTGATGGAAGTCATTTGCTGCTCCCTTCAATGAGAAAAAGATTGTGGCCAGTAAGTGATGGGATGTATGCAGGTGTCAAAAAGTAAGCAGAAATTGAAATTAGAGAGAGTGTTCTCAGGCCCTGTGAGGCAGCCGATGCTCCACTGCTTTGGTGTTTCTTTTCTGCCACTGGTTTAAAAATGCTGCAGAAGTTCAGAGGCCAGTTTTCCAGGTGGGAGGTTGAAGAAGTCGTTGCACTGAAACAATTCCTTGTCTGCAGTTTCAGAGTTCATGGATTCTCTGATTTTGGTATGTTAGGTAGAAGTTTGCTGTACACTTAGTACAAACAGGAGGGAACTGTTTGGAGGAGGTTTGGTTATTATGTAACTGCTTTTATAGCTTTTTTTCTATGCAAAATGCATTTATTTCCAATATAGTCAGCTAAAAAAATTAAATACAAAGGAGCTTTGTTATTTTAATTATGTAATATACTGCTAGATTATTTCAGTCAGACACATATGAACTAATTTAAATAGAAAGTTAATAAATGCTTTCCCTTAAATCTATTGATATGTATTGACTGATAGCTATGTGTGAATTTTTACATTTTAAGCAGAAAAAAATCTTTTATGCTTTCATTTATTAAAAAGATGTTTAATAGTCTTCATTTGTTCGACACAAAATTGGCTATTTTTATCAGAGATTTGCTGTCTTATTTTTGAAAAGCCCATTGTTTGCCTTTGAAAGGCTCTTAATAGAGCTTTAACAGGGAACTAAATTTGAGCAGCAAGAAATATGTGAACATAAACTTCTCTTTTTCTCTCTTTGGATTGCTTAAATTTTATGAACTACAGCAAGAAGCCTGAAGACCTGTCTCTCTCTTCTGCAGCTTTGTTGACTACTGGCAAAATCACGTATGCGTGCAGATTATCTATCAGCATCATTACTACCTATGTCTTCTGCATCTATTTAAGGAAATCTCATTTGTTTTGACCAGCAGGGAGAGAAAGGTGATATACTTTGACGTTTTGCATGTGGTCCGTTTAAAGATGTTTCAAACATTAAATTTTAATGATTCTTTTATTAACTTTTGATTAAAATAACATTTTTGAGTGAATTACTTATGATACAGCAGGAACAGCGTGTAAAGGAGAAGCTGAGGGAGATACTGTTTGCATATTGGAATATGTGAGGGCAATTTGGAAGCCTGTGTTTCTGAAACTGATGTAAAAGATGCTAATCCCAAGTGAAGCCATGTAGCTCTATTTTGCAAATTCTCACTGTGCACTTGCTGTAAGTAATCAGAATTTTTATTTTAAAAAGAGATGAAATTGCTTTACTGAGATGACTTAACTCCCAAGTAATTCTGGGTGGTACGAATCTAATTTCTTATTTATGCAGAAACAAGGAGGACTGGAAAAAAGCTTGAAACACAGTCATTAGCCCACATCTTGTTTGGGTTTGGAGATTTGCTCCTTTTCATAGCCTTTCTGTGTAACAGTCCATGAAGAACTGGCTTAAGAACTACGCTGGGTTGCCTGGGCATTTTTAGAAGAAGAAATTGTAGTTTTATTTTGTCTGTAATCATTCTAATGGCTAAGCACTTACCTTGGTGGCCCTTGCTTAAAGTATGAGGACTAAATACCCAAGGTCTAAGCATGCTGCTTAGCTCGTGGAGCAGAAGTGTTGCCTTATTTCATTGTGAACTGCTGTGAAACAAATCAGCTCAGCTCTGCTGAGGCCTTTCTTGAATGAACCTGGCTTATGTAGATCCAGCTCAGCTCTCTCTGCTCTTCTCCTGGTTACTGGGATTTGTTTCTACTGTGCCAGCTCAGAGTGGCTAAATGGGCTAAATACATTTGTGTGTATCCTTGTTTTCATTAATGAAAGAAGGACTTGAGGCTGGATAAAGCCCTGAGTAACCTGGTCTGACCTCACATCTGACCCTGTGTTGTATAAGGGATTGGCTGCAGGCCTTGTGAGGCCCCTTCCAACTCGAATTTCCCTTGATCCTATGACTACAGAGAGGAAAATAAGGACTTTGTCATACTAATTTTCATTTGTCATACTAATTCTTCTGGACAGAGTTGATGCTGTAGCTCTTGTTCAACCTAAATAAATAATTATGAATAATCAAATCCTGAGGTTACTACTATAAGTAGTACTGGGCTCATTAGAATGCACCAGTCGCTATTTTGTAGAGGTGACTTGACCCAAGGACAGTCCAACTGGAGTTCTCATCCATAAATAGGGTGATGTGAACACGGCTCAGTACTAACTGCAGTGGTGGGCAGCTGCAATAATACCAAGTAATAAGCAGACTGCAAAGCTCAGTGAAAAAATGAAACGTATTATTGCTTACTAAGGCAAGCTGAATTTGTTGGATTCTTGCATGCAGTGCTATATAACAAAAGTTGTGACAATGCAGTCAATATCCATGTAGTATAAACTGTGATTTCCTGGCTTATTTTATTATGTGAAGTACAAATATAAACTAGGTTGGTCCAAATATCTGACTGCATGCTGGTAATGACCAGGTACTTCACAGCTGTGTCTTCTCAGCCTTTGTATGGTTGAGTGTTGGCTGAGAGAAGTAACACTTCCTATCTCTTCCTTAATCCAGTTCATATTTTTTTTCCCTAAGAAAGCTCTGCAATGAGAGATTTCAGTATGCAAACTTTGAGTCATCATCAGTTCCTACTGAAGAGCACTGCAGACAGAAAATAGATTTTCCTGGTGAATTTTTCTATGTAATCCTGGTATATCAAAGTATGGATTAATTGAAAACATTTTTCCAAGTAGCATTCTTTTCTGTTAATCTCCCATCTCATGAAGAAACAATTTTGAACCCAAATTAGTGTAACTGAGCGCTTTCGTATTTTCAAAATGAAATATTTGGGGTTTTATTAAGAATTAATTTTAAAAGCTATTTCTGTAGGAAAAAAAACACAACAAAACATAAGGTCAAGATACAGCTATTTAAAATTCAGGGAAGGGTTTTTAACAAAATTAAGTTTGAGGCCTATCAGTTGAAGATTTTTTGAGGAAAATATTTCACTATTTTAGAGCATGTTGCTGGCTTGGGATAACAATTTCACTCAGAACTTTTCCTAGGAGCACAGAGAAGACAAAATGTTTCATGGTTTAAACTTCTTGTAAATCCAAATATACTTTCAGATGACTGTTCGTGGCAAGGATGAGATCGACATCAACTGTAATACAGAGCAGAGACTTGGTTTTGAGCATGCTGTTAGTTACATCTTTACAAACTGGGAACTTTGACCATGTCTTGTACAAGAACACAGGAAGGCAGCGCCTACTCCCCAGAAGCCTCTCTTGCCTATTTAGATTTCCAAGAACGCATGGCAAAGCAGAGAGGGCCGTGGGCAAGGGGCACAGACAAAACTAGAATCTAGGCATTAGTCTGGGGCTGTAAGCAAGCAGTTCTGTGTGTGTAATTGCAAGACATAAATTGAGGAAGGGGAACGAGATCTCTCTCCCACAGCCTTTACATTGTGTGTTTTAGTTCTCCTGTCCCTTAGGTGAGAATTCTCTCATCTTTTTTGTCTCTTCAGAAATTTATAATTGCTTTTTTACATTTAATTTCTTGCTGTTAATATTTAAAAAAAAAAAAAAGCGCTTGGTGCTTTTTTTTCCCCCTCCTTTGTTGGAAGAGGCTGGAAGAGGCCTCTGAAGGCCATCTAGATCAACTCCCCTGCAATGAACAGCAACACCACAGGTTGCCCAGGGCCTTTATCTGTACTGTTTCCATTTCCATCATTTCTAGCTGCCTCCAGGCCACTATAATTCCTGATGACTTCTGAGTCCATTTACGGATGTGCAAAAGATGAGATACGTCTGAAAGTCTTCACAGCTGGAATAGGTGCTTTCCAAGGGAGAGTAATCAGAATGGTCCAAACAACAAATATGGCCAAAACTTGATTTCACATTGGTGTTATGGCCTGACAGGTGCACGCAACTGGGCACGTGGAAAAGAGAGCACTGGACTAGAGGTTCACCAGGTCATGGACAGGGTGCTTCGGGTGGGGGGGGCAAACTGGAGGTGGTTTCTCTGGAGAGAAGGGGTTTCCAGTCTCTGGAAAAGTCAGTTCCCTTCTGAAAGAAAACCTGTCAAGGATACCTGTTCTCAGTGGAGGGCTTTGGTAATGCTGTTCGTTCTGTAAGAACACAGTGCTGCTATTTCTTGCTTTTTTACTAGCATGGAAGACAGGAATTTGAAGCTAGTTTCCTGAAAATGTAGGAGAGGATTAAAACAATTTCTAGATATTTTTGTAAACAGCATAATCCACTTAGCATGTAAATTTCTTTTATACTGTTTGGGGAGATTACCACTAGGCTGCTTTCTTTTTCTTTTGAATGGAGTTTTCCAGAGATTCTCACAGTAGGCTTACGATTTTTAAGGGTATTTTGTGTTTGCAGAACATAACATTTGAGCCTACGTTCCTTTTTAACCTCTCAAGAACTCACAGGCACCGTGAATTTAAACTTAAATGAGGAGCTCAGCTATGCTAACAGGCGTGCTGTAGAAGTGTACTTGCAGGTACTGCTCATAGAGCCAAACGCAATTGCTGGAGGAGTCAGCAGGCGGTCAGCTGCGCTTGTGTGTGAGCCAAGCTCACAAATGGCCGCAGTGATTAGCGGCGTGGCTTTTGTGTGTACAACTGTTCCCCTGAAGAAAGCCTTAGAATGATTCCAGAACCTGTCATCAAAAATTTGTCCTGTTATTATAAAGGCTGAACTTCCCTTATGTAGAACAGCAGTTAAGTCACAGTCAGCAGTTCCAACCTTGTTATTTTCTTTAAAGTCAGGTTTGACCAAAATATCAGCAACCAGCGTGTCTTTTTCCTTTACTTAACCACGGGGTACAAATCTCAGGTTTTTAACTGCTGCTAATCTGTTCTTAAATCCCACTGAGAAGAAAAGGTTGCTGCATAATGATTTGCAAATAGGTCTGTAAAATTAGAAAGCAATATGTTTATTGGAAAATACACAAAGTTCTTGTTGTCTGATATTAAATTGTAAAAGTTTTTCATCTGAAATCGTGTGTGGAGCATTAGGTTGAATGTGCTGCAGTACCCTTTAGAGCCCAAAATTATTATTTTGGGAGACCAACAGCACGCTTGTGATTTTTGTGAGGAAATACCGAAGTATTAGGGTTGGGTTGTCATTTACTTTTATGTTGTTTTTCAAATCCTCTGAAGAATTTGGTAATAGAAGGTGTTCTGGAATGTTTACATTTACAGTAGCTATGAAACAAAAGCAGGCTGCTGGGAGGACTTCTGTTTTGTATTCAAGAAAGCTGTTTATAGCTCTGTTTACAGAGATTTGTGTGTAAGACCTACAGAAATGGAGAGGCACGTCAGATAAAAATCTGTATTAGTAGCATTTCAGGAACATTTTCTTCCTTGAAGCCTTATTTGAATAGGCAAATTGTTTTTACACTTCATAATCATTTATAATTTTTTTCTCTCGCTGAACCTTGACTGGAGAACTGTTGTTATCTTTGGCATGTTATCAAAAAAGGGTTTTTGTGTAGGACCTGATGCGGAAATTCACCTGTGTTTGCTACTGACATTAACAGAATAACAGCAAACTTCTGATGCTGTACATTGGAGCCACATTCTTTAGTCGGGGGAAGACAGTACATGGATTTCCCAGCTTGTCTCAGAAGATTTCAGGATTTTGTTTGATGCAGTCGGTTCACTGACACTCACTTGTATTCTCTCTCCACTGCTGTTATAAGCAATGGTTACAGTCAAGATCTCTCTGCAAAACTACAATAAGAATTTGCAGGTTCTCCACCAGTACCAAAATTAAACTGCACTGAACACAGGTTTTGAGCCCGATGCTGGAAACAGTTGTAGCTGTCTGCTGAACAAAGGAAGGAAAAAATGTATTTAAAAAAAGAAAAGGCCTGAAACTTCTGATGAGATGTAGGACATTGAACAGTGATTACAGATATTGAATGAACTCTGGAAACAAAGCTAATTTATGAATATTGTAAGCAATATTTGGAAGCTTCTGAGAAGTTGTGTTCTTCTGCTGATACCTGCTGATTTAAGATGCAGCTGCAGAGTTAACTTTTTCCTATATTCTCATTGAATCGTGTCTCTGAGGAGAACTGTATGTCTGCCTTTCTGGCTGGCTGCTTCAGAATGAAGTAGTTCAGTGGCACAATAGAAAGCAGTCATTGTTTTGTCTTATCACTTCTGTGCCATGTGTTCATTTACACAATCCAAATGACAGTAAGACATCCAATCTTAAGTAAACGATGGTGTGGAGCTGTGTGAAGAGTTCTCGACAAGTATTTGTGTTAACTGTTTAGCTTGCTGCGTGTTCCATTTTACTTATACAGCTTTATTTGTTAGGTGTAAATTTCCAAAGTAATAAGAGCAAATTTTATTTAAGAAACAGTCCTTGTAAAATCACGATTACTAAGGAATGTGCACGAGGTACCTGATAATTCCATCTGGGATCTGTGGAACTTGAAGGTAGAACAAAAATAGAGAAGTAAGCATGAAGACTGATGCATTAAAATAAAGTGAAACTCTGGTTTATCTGATTTGCAGGAGAATGCCATGAATGTTCATGTCATTTATTAAATACTGAAAAGGTCCAGTAGGGTATGGTGAGGTGTGGGGAAACTGTTAGGGAGGTGGTTATTGTAAGCCTCAGTGATGCTAGACTGCTAATGCCATCTGTTCCTTTGTCTTCTGATTGTTGTCTTTGCAAGATTTCTGTTCAAGAAACTTTAGAAGCTGCAGTGTTTGGATGTGCAGCATTCTGTAACCATAATAAGTTTTTACAGTGTGGATGGGAAAATTACTCATGGAGTCACAGAATGGCTTGAGTTGGAAGAGACCTTAAAGATCATATAGTTCCAGTGCTCATGTCATGTGCAGGGACATCTCCCCCTGGACCAGGTTGCTTTAAACCCCATATAACCTGACATTGATTATCTGTGTGCCATTAAGCAGCTGACTTTAGAACATCATATAAGTGAGTTTACTTTTTTTTCTCTCAGTGTAGATGGTAGTAAAATTCTTACAGTGCATTATATTTTGTGTACATATATATATATTAAAATTATTATATATAATATAAGAATATAATAATATATAATACATTATATGATATATATAATGTAATAATGTGATTTTATATATATATATATATATATATTTACCAACAGCCACAATTGAATTAATGACAGCTTTTTCTGATTATATGCATCCTTTCTGAGGCTGAAGAAAAGGCAATGGATGTTAGAGCATCTGATGGAGCATGTATGCTGTGGTTACTTATCAACTTATGGATGTAAAATCCTGACGCTTGGTCTTGAAATTCTTTTAAGTATGGTGATAGAATCATAGTTCATTTCCATAGGAACTACAACAGATGCAAAGAGCACAATAACGCTGTTTGCTGGAGAAAATTCTCAGCTACAAGACACTGTTTTTCAACAAATCACTACCATTAGCTATACATTTTTGCCAGTGCATCTCACTCATAAATATAGGCACCATCAGAGGTAACCCACTGTTGCTCTCACCTCTGCTGAAACACACTACCCACTGCCTGGCCGTTCTCACATCCTCTGTTCAGCCCCCACAGGTGCTCAGCAAGTGTTGATGAATGTCAATGGGTGCCTTTTTGTCTGCATGGAAGAACTCCTTTGCTTTCTTTGCACTTCCATGTCAGACACTGTTTGTTTAGATTGTCCCTCTGCTGTCATCTGTCACACAACAACAAAATGTAATGAACTATTGGTGGGAATGTTCCACTTCTACTGCCATCATCTGCCTCTGACACCATGGGCTGATGTAATGAAATAAGAGGAATCCCTACAGCCCCTGTAAGGTTTGAATATCGAGTTCCACTTCAAGGGAAAATGCAGCTTCAGAAAGGAGGAGACTTCTTGAAGTGAAAGTAACTATCAGTGAAAGATGACTGACAAATAATTAAAAAAAAAAAAAAAGCATGTAGAGAGGTGAATAATTAACAAAAGACTTAAAGGATTTAATTAAGCAAGATTAAAGGGTTAAAATACCTAATGTGAAGAACTGGTGGTTTCTTTTAGTGATGTTGGCAATAATAACAGCAACGAATTCCTCAAGGGAAGTCTCCATCAAATTCAGATATAGACAAATAGTGCTCTTCTTTAAGAGTTGGTTAGGCACAGAAACAAATGAGATTATTACTCTATGCCTGAAGGTCTATTAATATATAAATTAAGTATTTTTAATTCTGAGTGACTTTGCATCTAAGATGCTGGAAGTCTTACAATTCTCCAGTGTGAGAAGGAAGAAATAAATGTAATATTTGTTCATGATTGAAATATTCATCTTCTGTTCTCTCATATTCTGTTCATATTCATTCTCTGTTCTCAAAGCAGTCAATAGGCTGGCGTGTGTTCTATCAACTCACACAGCAAACACATCTCTTTGGAGTGGAGGTAAGGCAGCCAGGTGCCTGGAAAGCAGGATGACTTCTTTCTTGCAGTGATGATTTTGTAATGAATGATGACAGATGCACACACTACCACATAATGTTTTAAGGAGCTGATGTAGTAAATAAATTGACTCCGCTCCCTTTCTTGGAAAATGTATTTTAATAAACTTGGAATTCATGTAGGTAAATGCAGTGCACTTACTGTTGAAAATAAAATCAAATAGTATGCTGAATGCAGTAAGAATTTATTTTCCACCATGAGAATGGTTAAATACATAGAATAGGAATCAAGAGAAATTAAGGCATGTCCATGCATGGGAGATAATCAAAGCTTCAACTGAAGAAGGCCCTGAACAACCTGCTGAAAGGTGTCTCTACTTGGAGTGGTATCTGTCTGGGGATGTTGGACTAGATAAACCTAGAGCTCCTCTCACCTGTTTTGGTATGCAGTGCTGTCTGTATCCTCCTTGCATTTCCCCGGATTAATCCAAGGTACCCCACAGTGACTTCACATTTGTGTTACCTCTATTCTGTCATTTTCTAGGACAGGAAGGAGGCTGGGGATGGGAATGTTCACTCTTTCCTATTTATTCCCATTTCCACTACAGAAGTCAAAAGGCAAATCAGAGAGAATCTTAGTAAGGATGGTAAGAAGAAGCACAGGAATGATTTTGAGCCAGATACTCGAGACAGATAAGACTGACACTGTGCCCATCTCTCCGGTGTTTTAGAAATGGCTAGAACTGTTGTTTCCTTATGAATGTTGAGAATAATTTTGGAACTGTGTATTTAATTGTTATCCCAGCATCCCTTGGCACTTTGTTACCCACTGGTGAGGATGAACTGTGCGATAATTTTGTTTGAGCCACAAAAATAAGTTCTGGAAAAGAACAGCCCTTTCCAGTTTGTTGCATCTGACCTTTCAGAAGTTGAGTTTCCAATTTCCTGATCCAGATGGTTGAGGAAATCTTTCTAATAGAGCAAATCTCTACAGATGCAAACAGTTCATTAATAATTCAAATTGCCTGAATTAAGACAGTCATTCCATTCTTTATTCAGTGTTTGAATTAGTGTAATCCTATTTCCTTTATTTCCTGTACTGCCTTCACTAAATCTTATTTTGATATAGCATATGATTAGGTCATGCTATGAAATAACGTGGTGTAAGGGGCTCTATGGAATGACTTTGGTCGTGTTAATTCAGACAGTGAAAGCCAGCACGTATGGAAAAAAATCTTTGTGTATAAAGACCAGCAATGCTTGTAAATAGCTCACGACTGGATGTAATGATACAACGTTTGCAGTGATATCTCCAGTGATTGATAATCACTCTGGTCTAAGTGTAACACGGATAGGAAACTTTGAGAGAAACCAGGTCTTCTATTCAGTATTTTCTGTATGTCTGTTCTTATGTGAATTGAGCAACTCTTAGATATCAACAGTTCTAGAATTATGTTTAAAATGCACACAGTGTTTCACCTTAGAAATGTGGTGAAGTTATTGTTGTAGAGATTTTTTTTATTAGTGTTAAACATAGTTTTGCATGAAAAAGATGAGAACACACTGCCCAGCCCACTATTAACACGTAGAAATTTAATTTCCATATACCAGAAATATCTAGATTTCCTAATGACTGAACTAGTGAGGGAGGGGGGAAGTAATACAGGGAACAGGACCAGTGATGGACAGATCAGGGTCTTTATTTAATTTTTTTAGAATATGGCTATGTAATACAAGCTTAATTACTTAACTGGTCCCAGGCTGTTAACAAGAAGGCACAATATTGTCCTGTTAATCAGAGCCATAGCATGGAAAATAAACTGATGAATATGCCTAAACAGAGCTTGATTATTTTTTTTGTAATAATTTTCAGAAGTATATAAATCACTGTGCATTGAAATGTGCATACTGTACTAATTTGACCTTCTGTCTTTCAAATGTTTCAACTGTTCCAAAGTGAATACGAAGAAATTGTATCTTATTCATGACTTGTTCACAGCCATTGCTTCCTTCTTATTAGCACTGATGTTTAGATTTAGCTTGTTATTCTTCATGTGTAACTGCAGTAGCTATGAAAGCAAGTGAACTCTGTGGTGAACATTTACACTTTATGAGAAAGTAATTCTAATTTGTTTTTTTCATTCCCATTGCTTGTAGAAGGAATAAGATTTTTTAGAAGGCAAATTCATTTCAAAGCTACCCTGCAGATCTTGGTTCAGTGAGTCAGAAGTACAGCTTATCCCATAGCGAACAACTCTGACACTGAGAGGAACAGCAGAGTCCTACAGCGTGAGGCTTATGAAGCTGAGCTGAGCCCAGGCAGAGGCAAAGGACCTTATTGTTCAACCCAGAAGAAAAACTCCTGAAGAGCATTTTAGGTTCCTAGTTGGCTTTTGGTCTTACCTGATGAATCAGTGTGTTGACAAAAGCCTTTAGGAGTGGGAATTTGGCTTTTCAGAAAGCCTGCAATGATTGTAGGTACTAATCAAAACAAATCTGCATACTAATTCCTGCTAATAAAAATGTATTTACTGCACCAACCCACTTTGGTTATTCCTCTCATAAATGCTACTTTGAAATGCAGATAGTATCCTCCTCTTTTTCTAGGTTTTGGGTTTTGTTTTAGTTTGTTTCTGTTAAGGAGTTTTCTTTGGAAAGGGGAGAATTGTTTGTTTTAATGTACTCATTTTTCTAATGGACAGGAAATAGAATGCTTTGCTTTACTGTTAGTTTACGGTTGGTTGCATTCTCCTCAAGCTTTGCAAAACTTACAGCATCATGCAAACTTGAGAGCAAGCCCCCGTCCTCATGCATTGGTAGTCAATTTAGATGCTATTTCTGCCAACATTCGGCACACAGCACGATGAATAGACGTTATCTTCCCTTTGGCAGATAGCAATTGCTGTGCTACCCAAACCTGAGCAAGGAAGTATTTCCACGTCCATTCATCCTCAGTGCTGGTGGCCAAAGCACTCAGAAGGAATTTGAGGAGGGTCACTTTCACTGGTGTGTAGTGAGGAACGACAGTGGTTTTAGAAACTGAGTACTTTAGAGAATGCAGGAGGTAAAGTGGAAGCTGAGAGATCTTAAAAGTAGCCAAGATGTTTCTTTTAATTATATTGCTTTTCTTAGTGTATTTTTAAATGTAAAGAGCTGGGGAAGATAGAAGCTGAGATTTGATTAAGGGTCGCCTAGGCTACGGTAGCAAAGAAAGGGATAAAAGGCTTTTGAAATTTATTTGATTTTTAAAAGAGAATCTGTTATTGCTCTGTTTCTTACATCATCAGCTCAGAAATGAAATACACTTGGAAGAGCATACTGCAGTTGGGATGGCACTGTGACACTGCATCTAAGTCACAGTGAATTTCCAGAATCTCCAGGTGTCACAATCAGGCTGGTTTGTTTCTGCAAGAAGAGATGGGGATACCATGACAAGAGGGTGCAAAGGAACATCCCATTTTATAGGTGCCTAGAGAGCAATTTTCATCAGCACAATTTCAGACATATGTATGTCTGATGTACATAAAATAATTCTGTGTAAGCTTTAGTGTGACAGGATTGCTTAATTCACTCAGTTCTTGAGCATCAAATAGCCTCCTACATGTGAGGATATACTGCAGTCCTGTGCCATCCCGACAGCTGTCCACAGCCAGCGCTGCCTGATGAATTATTCTGTCGTTTGTTACGTGTCTGTGGGTTGTGCGTGCGGTACAGCGGCGTGTCGAAAAGAACAGCACCACCAGGAAGCTGTTCCACACTGAAGGAATCCTTCAGATGGTGTCATGGATAAGGTTAAACTGTATGGATGGTGCTTTTCAGACCTTTTTTTGCTGACAGTCTTCTGATATGTCGTGTTTCAGGAGTGCAGTTTACTTTTCTGTGATTTAATGGGGGGAGCGCGATCTGAGGCATTCTTTGTTTAAAAAGTGTTAGCATTGATTTGCATATATTTTTTCCTACATGGAATGTTGGGTCTGTACGAAATGTTGGGGCTATGATTGCTATTAAAATAACTTAAGGTCAAACTCTTTTGAAAAACACCTTTGTTTTACAGAAAAAAAGAAAGAGTCAAACACACTTATCTGTCAAAGATTTTGTCCAGTTGGGCCCAATCTTCTGCTTTTTCTGCTGAAAGTGGTAACGAAGTCACCTGATCAAAGATGAAATGCATTCCTGTTCTGTCCTTCACATGACAGTGGTCAGACTGACAACATTTTTTATATTTTCTCTCGATGTTTTTTTGAATACCACCGCATACAGCTTTCTTTGATGTATTTTAATCTAAGCTGTGTTTATACCTCCCTCCTGCAGGGCTGCTTTTGTTTTCAGGTAAATCCCCTCATCTCCTTTTTGCCCCAAATAAGCAGTGCTATCAGTCTGAATTTATTTGAATCTCAACCTAACAAAAACCGTGTATGAGTGGTAATGGGAGAAAAAAGGCAGGCCTAGAGCCTGCAGTTACCATGCCAACGCTGCTCCCGAGGGTGTAACCACAAAGAGATGAATGCTGTGAAATTAAGTTCTGTGCGATAGGTGAGGAGGGACATTTCCATGCAGCTGTGCATGATGTGCAGCTTTCATGTATATTATATTTTACCATTTGTAAAATTAATGTTATGCTTCAACCCGATCTTGCTGTTGTTCCCTTCTTCCTTTCTGTTCACACTTCAGTTTCTTTCTTCTATGCAGCTTGGGAGAAACTAGCATTTCAAGACATACGAATACAGTAACTTCCCTGAAAAAGGGTTTATAAAATAGATGCGATATTGGGAAGTGCAAAATGCTCCGTAAAGTTACTGGGACTTGTACTGTGCGTTCATTTATTTGCTACTTGCAGTCTATTTGTTGCCAGCACAAAAACAAGCACGATGCTTCACAGCAGGACCACTAGCACAGCTAACACATGAGATGCTGGTGCAGGACAACATTTTCTTTAAAGGTATTTCTGTGTTTACATGTGATTTTTCTCCATTTGCCTACAACTGATCATAGGTATTTGACAAATACTAAAGACAAACCTCCCTGCACTTAATATTCTGGAGTCGTGCTGGAGTCCCAGCCTGCTGTCATGGCACAAGCACTCCTTTCATAGATTCAGAAGGAGCGCTGCTCCATGTCCTCCTCTCCCACCTCGTGTTTGTGCTTTCTGGGCCTGAGGGATATGGTTAAGGAGTATCAATTCTCAGTAGTGTTTGCAGCAAGTCATAAATTTCTAAGGCCTTTGCAGACCTTGGTTAGAACTGTGTTTTACTATTCTACAGCGCTGGCCAACTGGAAAATTTTGAATTAGTGACTTGGAAAGAGCCTGTTAATACATTCGCTAGCTTACACAATTCTTGAAATAAATCCTTTTTATGAGTTAAACAGCTCCATTCTCTGCTGCTTTATTTTTCCTCAATACCCCCCTCACAAATACATGCAAAGTACAGTCAGAGCTGTTTATAACATGTTGGATTTGCCAGTTTACTTAGTTGAAATTTCCTGGAACGCCATGAATTGGTTATGTAAGTAGAAATTCTGTGGGATACTTTACTAAGTTCTTCAACTCCCAAGAGGTTACTTTGTGGACTGGAAATGCCAGCCTGGGAGATTTGGACTGGAAGTATCTTAAATCTCATGTAGCTCCAAAATTCAGTAGTCTATTTAGATTTTTCTTGGGTCATATTACAGACAACAGCCTTTGGTTCAATTGCAGCTAATTAAAAATAGCTAAGTTACCATATTTTTATGTATTAACTTTGGTAAAGAAATAAGCAAGAGAGTGGAATTAATGCTAGCTGCATTTATATAATATCCCAATGAGGATTCCTTCCTTCTAGTCCACAGTTACACTAAACAATATTCAAAGTGCACTTAGTGTTTAATAATAAATACTGAAAATGCTGCTAAAACATAACATCTCAGCCAAAAAAAAGGAACTAAATCTATTACTGTTAGTTATGTGGAATTATAAAAGGATTAATGCATGTTACAACCCAAGTTTAAAAAGCTGGTCTGCCAGTAGACGCTTAGAAACTTAACAGAAGCAGAGGGTTGTGGTTTAGATCTGCTGGGTGCAGCTGGTTAAACTGGAGATGCACAAACTGGAGTTTAAAGATAGCTAAGAATACCACTGCATTTGAGTCCTTTCTGCTGATCAAAGATGTCCTCTGGCAGCGCTCTCGTGAGGTAGCAGACTGAGCTTCATGTATTTAAACCTTTGTATTGCACCAGGCTCACTGAAGTTGTTCTCGACATTCGCAAGAATCGTGTTAATGAGGCCTGAACTATAGGAAGAGGAATGATGCAGAAGGTCTAAGTAGGAGTTGCTGCAGAGCAGCTGTTACGCTGATACATAGGATGCACACAGAGATGACACACAGGTGACTGACTAATTTTGTACAATGTATATTTTAGGTGACACGCACAGCTCTCTGTCTTGGATATATATCTGATAGATACCATCTGTCTTGGGCTGCCACACTTGCACAGTAAGCTGTCTTTGTGTGACTCAGTCTGATGTATGAATTCCTTGGGCAGTTGAGGCACACTGCTTATTTCTCCACAAAATTCAACTACAAAAGCACAAGAGTTGTAATTCTGGCATAACAGAGATTTTCCCAGCCCCAGTCCTTTCCTGTAAAAGTATAAATTAACTAAGCTGAGGGCAAGAATCCAGAGCTATAACTTAACAAAACTTGCCTTTTTCATATTTGTGTGGAATTCCCTTGGAGAGACTGTATTTTTAGGTTGTGAACTGTAGGAGTTGTGTGCCGACCAGCTGTATATAACTGTAATGAACATTTCAATTGGTGAAAACATCCATAAGCACGTATCAACTTTGCAGATTTTTTTCTTGTAAAGAAAGAAGCCCTTGGCTCTGTTGTTATATCACCAGCTTGGGATTTCTCTGGGCATCTTAACAACTGAACTGCTACTTACAAGGCCAAATTCTGCAGCTGGTACTCAAGTGAAACTTCTGTTATCCAGCAGAATGACCACATGATGCCATTTGTGGATGCCTGCTGCAACTGCATTAAAAAGAGCTCTGCCATTATCTTTGTGTTCTGGACCAGAGGGAGATTGTTTTTCAGAAAACTTTCATTTGGTCATGCTGGCTAATGAACGAAGCAGGCCTTAGATGTAGTTACTTTGTAAAACAATATGTGGGAATGTACTTTCTGCAAAAAGTGACGCATCTACCTTTGCAGCTACTTGAGTAGGATGAAGCTAGGCAACAGCAAGGCACCTTCTAGTGGTTGGCAACCCTGGCTGCAACTGGGGACTGGATCCTGATGATCTTTGGGGTCTCTTCTGACACAAATCGTTCTGTGATTCTATGACAGCTAGGTGAGTTGGGGGTACCTGAATTGTTTGTGAAGGTTGTAGCCCTAACTAGTGATTAATTTCAAATCACGGGGAATTAGCTCACAGGAGGTACCTTAATCTTTATGTTGTGCCTTATCAGACGGAACAGCAGAAATCATGATGCAAATGGTAACTGTGCACTATATCTGTGTACCTTCCCTACACAGGAAATGAACACAGTATTCTGATGCATAAGAGAAGCCATGCCTCTGAATTAAAAAGCATTGGATTGTCTGAATGCGGAAATTAACCACCTGATTGAAAGTGTGCCTCATAAATATTAACTCTAACTGCATTGTAGGAGTAGACAGTATATTACAACATCTCCTTAATAAACAGATGCCTTCTTTTTAGTATGTTACCCTTTATCTACTCCCATTTGCCTCAGGAATGCTTTCAGAAGATTGTCACTTGAGTTTTCCTCTAGTGGATCTATTTTGTCAAAGACCAGAGCCCTGGAGTTTGCAGCCTGATCCGTGGGTATGCTTGTGCTGATCTTAATGTGCTGAGCTGCTTTCAGGCTTAAATCCTGCAAGATATACTTGAAATGGAGCTTCTGTGCTGCCAAATGAGCTGCAGTTTGTGAAGGAAGAGTGATGGAGAAAACTCAAGTCTAAGAATGGGCAAAAAAAGAGCAGGACACAGGAGCTGGACACAGTTAGTTGATGCTAATCTACTGCTGGCAGTGGACATTGTAGTAAAAAGGTGGCCAGTCATATTAAACTGGCAATGGGATGCTCTCATAGGAATCTCTTGAATATTTAAAGCCAGAGTGGCAGAGTTGTGTGATTAGAACTTCCCAAGACAGCAGTAAGGCCTGTTGAGTATCCCCATGCAATTCTGAAATCTAAGAATAAAATTTACCATACTTAATTACTGCCCAAGCCAAAAAAGGCTTGAGCTGAACTCTATATCTGATAAAGTAATTAAGACCTCTATCGTGTGCTTGTAATTGCTGATATTACAGGGAAGCAGTTCCAGGTTTTCCTATGACACTCCCTGCAGGTCTCTGTGCTGCTTGATTAATTTTTTTGCTGCTAGGAAGGCTGTCTGGTAACTGCTGCCAGCAGATCTTACTTGTTTATTGGTAAAATGGAAAGAAAAAAAAGGCTAAATCTCTTATGTTGACACTGGTGATGAGATGGCTCTACTTTAAAAAAGCTTCAATTATCTGCTGTTTCTTTCTTTTTTCTTATTTCTTTTCTTTTTCTGGGGGGAGATTTTCTCTTAATGCCAGTTCCTAAAATTTCACCTTAATAATGTTGGATGTTGTCACAGTAGTCGGAAACTTTATCTGATTGTCACTCTGAGGTTGTTCTTCAGTAATGCTGTTAAGCCTACTGAGGTAGCTATGAAGGGTTTATTCACGTACTCATGAATTAAGATGCAGAATGTTAATGCGGCTCATCTGGGAAAACTGAATATACAGGAGTAGCAGCACAATCCTTTGAGCTGCTGGGCAGTCGGTACTGATGTGCGTGTAACTTGTGGTGTGTTGTTATTCACAGTATATTTATCTACTAATCTTTGCAAACTGGAGCTTTATGTAACAGTCCTGTGAATAGACGGGGATAGCTCAATTAAATCTGAGGGGTTGTAATGGAAAGTGAGGGAAGGAAATACATAAATAATGAAAAATAGTGGAAGTAAAAGTGGTATTAAATTTGAATGGGAGAGCTGAAGAAATAGAAGGATGCAGCATAGAATGTGGTCAGTGTAAGGAAATGAGCAGCTCGAGTGCAATTACATACGATGTCTTCATCATAAAAGGGCTACCAGAAATGTAAGAGCTGTTATTAAACATCTTCTATTTTATTTAGAATTTTTTTAATGTAAGACAATTCAACAAGAATGTGTAGAAACTGGAAGGCTGTGCTGTTGAAGTCTTAAACAAAAGGCAACATTTAAGCTGCAGGCTCTATCCCGGGTTTTTATTTCCGTGTCTGTTGCATTGTAAGCTGGCATGGAGGGCTGATGCTGTTTATTTTGTGCTTTGTTTGTTTTGTTTGTTTTGTCACTTGTTTGCTTTTGCATTAATGCTACAGTTTATGCTCATACTTCAGTTGTTGTATTTCCCTTAAAGCTGTGCATGTGTTTGTTTGCACAAAGGGACATTCGGGCACGCAGAGTTTGTTAATAACAAATAATAGCATTTTGCCTCTTTTGTCTGTACTTGGATGGCAACGTGTTCCATTAGCATTCTGATTGCAGGGCTCTTGTCAAGATTCCTGCTTTTTTTGCTACTGGATTCTGAAAGCTCTCAGTGGATCAATGGATCGTGGAAACATGCCGAGCTTTTTCCCACAGCCTTCCAGCCTTGCTATCAGCAGGTGAAATGTGTAAAAGTGAAAGCATTTTTCTCTATTTTCTGGAAAAAGCCCTGTAACGTATTACCCAAACCCAGATAAATTGTAACTCTCTGTTTCAGCTGCTGTGTTTTACAGCATTCTTCTCCACTGTGCAGTGACTGCAGCTGGCTAAATGGATTCTGATAGGCAATGTTATTTTTGGAGGATTCTAGACTGTGGCTTGTGTTGAATGATGTATGTAAACAGGGCAGTGTGTCATAGAAAGATGTGTTGTTGCTTTCTCTTTTCAAGAAGTCAAATCCAGGCTATTGTTTCTGCAGAGGAAGGACCTCCCCCAGGTGTTTGGCAAACTTTGTTGCCTTGCTTTCTTTTTTTTAATTTAAACTCTCCTTTGTTCCTCAAAAGCCTGACTGATCATACTGAGAAAACTGCCACTCCAGTTGCTTCAGTATGCTGTTCTGCCCTCCTCTCCTTATTTCCCTACTTTCTACTCTTTTTATTTGACACTGAAGAGTTCAGAATGTTTTTTCTCTGCAGTAACGTATGACAGCTGATTTCATTTTGAAACAATTTTCACCAGTCCACAAACTGAGTACTGAAGTTGATGTAGCATTTGGGGAAAACTTTGAATTCTCCAATGTACTACAATTAAATAAAACATCAGTGCATTCACATGACCTGAAGTTCAGGTGGAGAGAGAAACTCGCGGCCTCTCAAAAGCTACATGTTGAATATGTAACTGTTCCACACATCAGTGTATGTTCTGTGCCAATGGATGTCTCTTAGGACGTGAGCAAGCCTTTGCCTTTTTGAGACTGCTCATTTACAGTTCTTTTATACTGTCTGTCTTCTAAGTCTTCTCTCACTTTAACAGCACAGTTCAGGGAAAAATTCTGTGTGTTGGTCTTTTTTGTAACACCCTTCCCTCACCCCTTCACAAACATGTCTGTTTTTGTTCTCTGTTATTACTATATGAATCACCTTTTTATTATGTGTTTTTACATTTTAATAGGTTGTATTTTAAAGATGCTTGTAAAAGCACAAACATTCAGCCTGTATGACTACTTTCTTTTGATATAATCCCTCATGCTATTGTACTTATAGTACCAATTTGGAAGAAAATATTAGAACAAATATGTTGGGGAAAGAGAGCGAATGTTAGAAAGTTGCAACTATGAATGTGGAAAGCTAAGAAAGAAGAATGTTAGACCCAGCTTTAAATCTGGAGTTGAATGTGGCAGAGGGTGGTGAGGCACTGGCACAGGTTGCCCAAGGAGGCTGTGGATGCCCCATCCCTGCAGGCATTCAAGGCCAGGCTGGATGTGGCTCTGGGCAGCCTGGGCTGCTGGTTGGTGACCTGCACACAGCAGGGGGTTGGAACCAAATGAGCATTGTGGTGCTTTGCAACCCAGGCCGTTCTATGATTCAAATCTAGCATCTGGTGCTTATCTGTATGGCAAAGTTTTTACATCAGGAGCACATACCCCAATAATTCAAATGTTCCTTAGTTTATACGTGCATTAGGAAAGGCCTTTTGCTGTTGAATACAAGTTTCTGTTATCGTTTTAAGGTGAATTGTGTATTGCTGGTCCTCTGACCTTTGTCCTGGCTTGGGCCAAGTGTGGCTGTTCACCAGCACCTTTCTGGCACTACATCCCTGACCAATACTGTGAGAACTCTTCAAGTATTTCTGCTCTGTCATTTCCCCCCACTGATTTTTTAGAGAGCGTTTGGGACACAAGGAATGAACAACACAGTGTCTTGGAGATGGAACAGAGATTGGAGTCCTGTTCTCTATTTTCTACTTCCAGTACTGTTTTGTGTTTATTACCTCATCCAGAAACTCTACAGCTGAGAATAGCTCCCTACCTGAGTGCTCTGGAAAAGTCTTTAACTGAGCTCTGCTTGTTTCCTTTGAAACTAAGGGTGTCAGTGCCTGTCTGCACTGACAGGAAGAATAAGCCTGTGGCAGCCAAGAGCACCTTTGTTTAAAGGTCTGAAATGACTGTCAGAATTCTAACCAAGAATGTCTTTAAGAAGCTAATTCCAGCTAGTTTCTTGTGCATGTTATCAGTTATTTTGAATTCTGAACTGTAAAGGTAGCTTTCAGTGTGAACTGCCCAGGAAACCAAAGGTTCTAATTTCAGAGGGCTCCTCTCTGCTTCTCCTATAGGCATCTGGACTTCAACAAAGTGACTTTCAGGTGTCTGTGACAATATATTATATTCCATTAGATTGCGGTCTGTTTCTCTGCTTGTCCCAGGACATCCTCAGAAAATAACTCCTGTCTGTCTTTTTTCTGCTTTAGTCCCTCTGCATGCATTGCTTCGGGCGATAGGATAATACAGCTTTAAAGCACTTTGAGATTAGATGCTGTCTTGAGAGCACACTTAAAAGACTGAAATATGGAAATGAATCACACCTCATTGCATTCCTGTACTTAGATATAAGGGACACGGTCTGCCTCAGAATGCAGAAACATGATGATTTTTTCTTTTTTCTCCTTTAAAGGAAAGGTGTGGCAGCAATATGATGATGATCTTGTGGTCAGATTCTTCTCTCACGTACTTTTTGTGTAATTATTAATTCTGTGAAAACTTCATTTTAATAAAGCATAAATTTGAGGAATAGTTCACACTCTCATCTGAATGAAAGCTGATCTGCAATGCAGTCAGAATACCCATTACCTATTTCAAAACATTCATGTGTGTGGAATATTTAGTCTCCTATTACTGCAGATTAAATACTGGTTTGATAGATGTGGTTTTCTCTACAGAATCCTCCGTATGCTTTTCCTAACGGTTGAGCAAAATGCATTTCTTTTTGTTAGACTCCCACTTGAAAAGTAATCTTTACTTCTGGCTGTAGATTCGAACCACAGAATAAGCTATGTAAAAGGGCTGCTTCAGCAGGCTCAAATCAAAATCGGAAAGGGAGAAGCACCTTCCTGGAGCAGCCTTTTAAATTGTTTTAGGGGGTCTGCAAATGGAAAGGTTGCAAAAGTGGTGCGTGAATGTAAATGTTACATCAGTCATATATTCCATGTAAAAGGTAAAAACCTGCTTCTGTGACTTTTATGTGCACACATGAAAAGCAGACTAGCCTACTCTTTTCCTTATATCTGTGCATATATATATAACATTAACATATAATATATATATACAGTAATTTCAAAAGGTTGCTTCTCCTGCCTCTGTTAAAGCTTCCTGGCCTCCTGAGATTCAGAATAACCTCCTGGTCATGCTTGCTCTTTATATTTGTATCACATGGTAGTTGCATGTGTTAGCAGTAGTTATACTCCTTGCTCCCAGTGAGGATTCACTTTTGACTCCAGAAACTGATTTCAGCAAACAATTTTGAAAGGGGTCTCACTTAACATAGTTCTGTAGGCAAGTGATGGCTGGTCAGCATGGATAGAGGTTTTTATGCAGATGATTAGTGTAAAAGATCTCCGACTCAGTAGGAACATTGAAGAGTGAATTGGGTCAGTTTTCAAAGGCTGACACTGACAGTGGATTTGTTGTACATTATATTTGGTTTCAATCCAAAGGGGATGTTAAACCTTGAAAAGAAATTCATGTCTAATAGTTCAGGCTATATAAAATGTTCATTTCTGTTTTATGATGAATGCTTCACTCATATCTTTGTTTGGTTTGCAGAAGTTGTTGAAACAGTTGTGGGGTTTTTTTGGTAATTATTTTCAGTGGCTTATATAACAACAGCATTTCAAAGTCTGGGGTGATATTGATTGTTTTAGTTACTGAGTTATAGGAAGACAACCAAATTATTGTCTTGTAAATCCCATCCTGGCCCAGTTACTGAATTTCACATCAGGCAGTTCGTTAGTGAGCAAACATGGGGAGGGAAAGTGATCCAAACAATAAGTAATCGTTACTGCAAAGCAGCTGCTCACTGTGGGTGTGACAGCCCATTACCTTTTCCCCATGTAAGTTTGCCAACAATTCTCTTATTGGTGCAAAGTTGGAGTTGGCCGATGGCTGCATTTTCACCTTTGCTACCGTTTATTACAGAGACTCCTGGAGAATTTTTCTCCTTCTTTTTGATTATTTCTCTTAAGCTGACCCAGTTCAGCAAGACTACATCTGGACAGGTGAGACGGGTTGTTACTGTTGCTGATAACTGTCAGTGCATTAAGGTCTCTGAATCCTGCAAGGCGGGATGGAGATCAGAAAATCCCACCTCTATCTTTCTATGTAAGGAGGTTCAGATTTCATTCTCAAATCTGAGAAACTGCATAAATCTGTGTTGCTGTTTTTGTAGAAGAGAAACAAAGCCCTGATTTGTAGCGATGGAAAAAGAGCTGTAACACTGAATGAGTTCCCTGGTGGCTTCTGTCAAAGACATTTTTAAATGTATGGGAGTACCAAACTGTTCTTTGTGGCTTTTAAAAAATCCCTCGTGTGAAAACAAAGGTGGCTTAGAAAGGCTTTTCAATAGGAAAGTCTCTGGTAAGGCTTCATACTGTTTTTACAATTTCAGGACAAGCATTTCTCATCTAACAGCTACATGCTTACAAACAAATTGTGCTTTCCGAAACACACCCGTAGCAATAAGGAAGCCATAATGAATGTTTGGTAGCTGATCTAGAAGTCTATAGAGGTCTATAAATACTGCAGGTGTGGGGGCAGAGTGGCGAGGCCGGACTGTTTGCAGCAGCGTGTGGAGACAGGACAAAGGGAAATGGCCAGAAACTGCAGCAGAGGAAGTTCTGCACAGACGTGCACTTGAACTTCAGGTGAGGTGACGGAGCACTGGAACAGGCTGCCCAGGGGGGTGCTGGAGTCTCCTTCTCTGGAGATGTTCCAGACCTGCCTGGACACCGACGTGTGCGACCTGCTGTAGGGAACTGCTTTGGCAGGGGGTTGGACTGGATGAGCTCTGGAGGGCCCTTCCAACCCCTACAATTCTGTGATTCTGTCTGAGCAGGATGAGCTGAGCCGTGTGTTCTGAAGGAGGTGCCTAACAGCCAGTAGTGTTTGGTTCCTCGTTGTTACATAAATAGTAATGTATTCCATTTTCCTGTCGGCATCTTCACTTTCATTGCAAACTGCATTTCATGATGTTTCCTGATTAGTTTATTCCTAATTTCTATGCCCTGTTGGCTTGTGTCCTATAGAAGTTAATTATGTTTTGCTGACAGATGTGTGTGAACGGTGTTACAGTGGTCAGGGCCATCTATCTGAAAGTACTTGCTAGTCTTGAGACCTAACAACACACACAACTGAAATATGCACAGGAGCAAGTACTAATGTTGGGCCTGCCATTCCCTTTCACCATTTTGAAAATCAGTTTTGCTGTTTGTTTATGCTGCATGCAAAGGGTTCCTGTGAGGTCAGAACCTGACTATGCTTGTTAACATGAACCTTTCAGGATAGCGTGTAGATCAGTGACAGCGGGTTGCTTTTCTTCTATTTGTGAAACACTCACTTCTACAGAAAAATAAGTCAGTAACTATTTTAGCATTGTTATGCCAGATGTTTCTTTCCTGTATTTTCAGGATTGCATTTATTTTCAGCAGTCATATTCTGCTGCAGGTCTGGGGAAGGAAAAATGCTGCATTCGTAGCTCTGCTGTCTGTTAGAACTAGCTTAATTTTCTGATTTCAGAGCTTACATTCTTAACACAAAATTCATTTGAAAATTGTTTTTCATTTATTGAAACTACACTAATAAGCCTAAAACTTGAACAATAACTGTGCGATATTAAAAATAAACTGTTTTTTCTGTACCATGTGGCATCAGTCCACAGTACTTCATGTCCTTTGCAAGGAATGTAAGACTAGAAGGGACCATCTGGGTTATCAAATACAAAGCCCTCACGATTACAAGCGACAGAGAGAAACAGAGCTGCTGCACAAAGTCCCACGGAGTATTTTTTTTTTTTAATGTACCCTTGCTCACCAAACACAAAGATACAGAGCTTCCCAAAGCCTGAAAGTAGAAAATACTTCTAATTAAAAAGAAAATGAAGTTACTGAAATTCTACAGAAATTGTGGGGGAAAAGAAAAGCAAACACATATGGAATTCAGAAGACTGAGCCTTGATACCAGCTACGTTTCCTAAGGCAAAAACAAGGCCCAGGTTTGGCACACAGACAGCATATATTCCATCTACTAGCTTGGAAGGGATTAAGAGAGTATTGAAAAACAGCTGTCTAAAGCACAGCTCTTAGCATCATGAACTATGAGGAACATTTCATTGCATGTCATAAATTACCTGCAGTATGGGTGACTGACAGTTACGAGAGCACAGTCTAGTAGTGCAGCTCTGCGTGGTGAGCAACCCTCAGTGAGCTGATTGCAGTTAATTTGGGAAAAGCAGCATCTTTTGTTCTGAGAAAAGCCTGCATGTGTTACCATAACAGTATGCAGATCAGCACCCATTAGAGTGGCACTGAAGTTGATTTTAGTGGGAGTAGTTTTCAGAGCCATAAGAGGGGCAGGCAGTTTTTCAGTTCCTTAATGTGTTGAGAAGTCTTGCATTTTTGTTTCTGTGTTAGTGCATCTTTTTTTTCGTGTCTGGGAGAAAATGAACAGATAAGTATATGCTACATGGATCTGGAGTTTCTTAATCCACAGGGATGTGCTCTATATTGAATTCATCCCCAGAAGGTATTTACTCAGGAGGGAGTTTCATCTCCCACTGGTCCTTTTTCCCTTGCATCTCTACACACAGAAGATAAATTCCTGATGGTTTATTTTATATTGTGTTATCTGTGATTATTTTTAATTATTTTCTGCTGGTTTTAGGAAGATTTTGCATCATAAAGTAAAAATACTTTCCCACTGTCTGAATGCAAGAAATCACTCACTGGAACATTCAATACAACAGAGAAGGATAGACTGGTGATATTAAAATGCACACCTGTGCAAAAAATACCACCACCAGTTCTTTTCCACAGCTATTATCTGTACAATTATAAAGTAGCTTAACAGTTTTACTAGTCAAAGTTAACATATGCAGATACATAAATGAAAGTTCACGCACACCTACACACTTATCACTTCATACAGACGTCCTAGGTGAGGAAAGTCATGAGCACGGGTAGCATGGTACAGAAGTTCCCTCTTGAAGACGAGCTCTGCAGTGCTCCAGATCATCCTTGGACAAGTGTCCAGCTCCTGCCCCGAGTCCTCCCAGTGTCATCAGCGCCTGGCATAAGTGTCATCATCTGCCCCTGTGCAAAATGGGTGGATGGGTTCCATCTTTGGAGTTAAACAGCTCACACGTGAGCTGCCCGTGGAAATGCATGGATAAAAGCTGCACTGGGAGAGTTAAGTAACAGGAGGGAAGACTCAAAATGGGGCTCTGATCTGCTGTTGGCTAAACTCTGCATTCCCAATGAGGATGTCTGATCAACTGAACTGTTACAAGCAGTACGTGCTTGAGTAATGGAAAATTTAGAATTCAAGATAGGCTGTTTATCATAAATATATTCTTAAAATGAATGTATTTAAGCGAGTTAAGTACACAGACTCCTTCTGTTCCTTCCACTCGTTATTTAGCTCGCTTTGGTGCCCTTTCAAATACTTCAAGTGTTGTCTTCAAAAGGTTTGCAGTGATACTTATAGGAGAAAGTTGGTTTATCTTGAAGGGGTGAGGAAGGCATGTGCCTAAGAAAGATGTGTTTATTTACTTTTAGCTGGTAACTTTAGTCTTCTATAATTTTATGCAGCTGTAGCTCAGGTAAAGCTTTATTAATAGGCTGCCTGGATGGGTGGTTGGTTTTTTATTTTGTTTTTTAGATCTTTGGAACTGATGCTACATGCTCTGTTTTTAATTCCTCGAGGACTCCAGTGGGAGACTTTACAGTGAATGTAATATATTAATTAAAAATATGTTAATACCAAATGCTTCCAAATGGACATTTGGGCTCTATGTGCATGTATACTGCAAAAAAACAACCAACAAACAAAAAAACCCCTTTAGAGTGTGGCTAAATTAATGTTAAATTAAATAAATAGCAGTGTACGACTGTAATGCTGAATTCTTAGGGCGGCTATTGGTACGAGCTTTTCTCCATGAACCAGTATAGCACACGTTTCACATATTCTGCATGTGAACTGACGTAGTGACGCTGAACTTAGAGTCAGTAAGCTGAGAGGGGATTAGTCATTATATATGAGCATTCTGTTCTTTCTCAGTGAATTTAATCAGTAACGCCATATGCAATTACTTTGAACAAAACTAAGCAGGATGCAACAGGAACAAGCATATATTCTTAACAATCAGGCAACACCTATATTAACTGTTCAGATTGAATTGTAACTTGAATTAGAATTCAAGTGAGGCCCGTTTGTCTTTAACCAGTTTCTTAGAAATAATCACTGCTGAAGTACATATTGAGCCATTTCATTAACCTTTAAAAGAATGCCTCTAAGTGTTGCTCCTTGGCTGAGGTGTTAACATGCCAGTCATGCTGATGACCCGTTCAGGAGAGCTGAATTCCCAGCTGCGTTACATTGATCTGCGGATGAAGAGCACTATTTCACAGCTGAGTGTTGTTCTCCAGTCACAACTGTATGTATTTATTCGAGTGATAATACAACAAACATTAATTATGTTGATGAAAATGCATCAGTTTTGAATGTCATCAGTCTGGAATATAACTTATAATAATAGCAAATCTTAAATAATGAATACTACTTTGTTCATCAAAGTCACCAAGATAGATGGTTACTGCTTTACTAAAGGCTTACAGAGTGAACGGGTGAGACAAAGGGCCAGAGACTAAGTGATCTCAGCAAGGGAAGTTGTTTGATCAGCACTTCACAGCTGTGCTTCTGCCCAGCTCCTGCTGCTGCTCAGCAGTTCGTGGATCACCCGGCTCAGCTGCTTGCATTGAGCAGTGGCACAGAGACAGGGCTGCATCTACATTTGAACCATACGTGATACAGAGATGTCGGGAACAGTGAAGCAAGTTTAGAAGGTCATGAGTTGATGCCTTGTCCTGTATTGGCCACCTTGGTCCTTTCTCGGGTCATTAAGTCTTTCTTACAGATGCTTCTAAAAAATGTAATGAGAGCTATTCAGAATTTCAGTATTAGAATATTGTAAAGGTCGTCCTTTTGGTCCTGGCCTGACAGTTCATTTGGTTTTTCATTCTGCTGTTACAACTGCTGCTGAGATGAAAGGTGGTGATGAGACGTACCTCTGACTCATTGCTCCAATATTTGTCTTTATTTTATCATGACTTGAAGGTATGGCTTTTATCTAGGAGGAGGTAGAAGTGCTACCTTAAAAGCTCTAATATGCTGAATAACTAGAAACGGATGGAGAAAAGATGTGCCAGCAGTACTTAGATGCCTGCCTGCATGAGAGGGAAACTGGAAAAAAAGTGATGGTGAGGGGGAACCCTGTAAGATTCGTGTTTCCTACTGTGGGAACGGCTGTCTTTTGTTATGATTTTGGGAATTTCTGTGGTGTAACAGTAGTAATAGGCATACTCCCTGAAATATGAAGAAATAGGAGTGATTAAAAGAATTCTTCTGTTAGAGACCATAGGGAGAGAGAAAGGGGAACTAACAGGGCTGATAGCCAGTAAATCAGTAAGCCAGGGCCAACAGATCTGTACTGTGAAACAAAACAGAAAGTGAAGCCACACATCTTCTATTCTAGCTACTTTGATGGGAGCATTACCTAGCTTATCTGTACATAAATAAGGCCTTCTGTCATTGAATTAAGTCTGTCCTAACTTCACCATGTGAAACTGAAATTACAATAGTTAAACCTCATCAGCTTGCAGCCTCCTCACGAGGCACAATATCCAATAATCCTACTCAACTGTTTTCCCTGTGGTTGCCAGAGTTACAGCTGATGAATGTTCCTGCATGTTGTACTTCCTGCAAAGTCTCAAGTGTGTTGCTTCAGACAGAGAGCAGCTCTTTCATAGGTAAATGGAGAGAGGCTGAGGGTATTCACAGTAGGAACGTGTTTTGTTTTTGAGTATCTGTGTATGCTGATGACGGTGCTGTTTTGACATGGGAGAGTTTGCCTGGCTGGGAAACTTGCTGCAGTGTGAAGCCTGTGTTAGCTTGTCCTTGAATGTGACTTTTGTATTTCATAATAATTATTTAATGGTATTTGATGCTTTTTTTAGCATGAAATGTTGTGTGTTTTGTAAAACGGAGGCAAAGATTTAGCTGAAGAAAAGTTCCCTTCTCTTTATACTGCAGCATGGAGAGAAAACTGAATTAAAAATAATAATAATAAGGAGTTAGTCGTTAACATACCAAATAACCAAACTATCAGTACAGTTGGTAGGAAAGTATGCACGGTTTGTTGGTCATTCTGACTTGCTCCAGAGATAATTCTCTTCTGAAAATAAGTGTCTTTTATCTAGAGAATTTTGGGCACTGAAATCTTAGGCTTACAGAACAAACTGGCACAGCTTGATCAGTGGCATTCTGAGCTTTCACAATTTTAAGTATGCCATCGTTCTGCCCTCCAAATACAGCCAGGGGTTTGTACAGCCAGGTGGTTCTTTGAGCTAAAGGTAGGCATACAGAAGTTGTTTTCAGGTGCTCCTTCTCTTTCCAGAACGATGGGTGCACCCGTACAAAAAGGCTGACCAATCTTCAGATTAGTCTGTTGATCCTGGACACTGAGACTGTGTTAGTGTCAGCAAGGGTCCACGTGGATGATTTCTGCAGTGGTGGAATTTAAGAATGGGTCATTCTACGCAATGGAATACAATCACACTTCTATGCGCTGTGCTGAGGACGTTTTATTTCTCTCTATTTGCAGTACTTCATATTAAAGCCTAAGGTTTTGTAGGTGAATATTTACTTCAGATTCATGTGAGTTGTCCCTATGCTTCAAAACTCCAGTCGAGTGAGGATTGAGTCATTTATCCCAATGCTTCCTTGTGTTTGAGCTTGCAGGTGTCACGTACAAGCTGCCTTAATTGAATTCTGCTTAACTTCTCTGCATGCTGCCCTGTTAGCCTTTTCACTGTTATTTTTTACACGCCTTTCTTTGAAGTGTGATCAAACTAAGGGAGAAGTGTCAGTAATATGAGATCTCCCCTGGAGGAATTTGTGGCATTTGACACCCACAGCCAAGTCTCTCATGTCCCGGTGGCAGAAGCTGGCATTCAGCTGCTGTGCTATTAACGTAATCTGCAGGTAGCATCACCTCTGTGTTCAGTAATAAAAGTGAGCACTTACAGCATTATTTAAATTCTTGACTCTGACATTTATTTAGAAGTACAGTAGTGGCACTGATGAGTTTTTAAGATTAGGTTTTTAATCTGTGTTTTTAAGCATGTTTCTGTAAGATAATCTACCCCAAGATTACAGAAAAAAGTCGTTCTGAGCCCTGGTGGAAAGTTGCAGATGTTCTTGTGTAGCAGACATCAAAACGAGTTTTCTGAATGTGTTTGTTTGTTGTATGTATTTGGGATTTTTTTCTTCTAATAGAAACTTCTCTCTACAAAGCCCTTAGAGCCCTCTGTTAGATCAGCTTTCCAAACATTCCCCTAACAGCAATGCATTAGAGAAACGTTTGGGGTTGAATCCTGGCCTGTAAGGTAATAAGAGGCTGTGCTGTTTGAGCAATACAAATTTTGGGGGTTCTCATCCTTTTTTTTTTCCCTCTACCAAGGCACAGCTACAGTTTGAGCAGTGTTCTACTGGTCTGGTGGTTGGTGACTCTGCACACAGCAGGGGGTTGGAATTAGATGATCACTGTTGTCTTTGCCAACCCAGGCCATTCTACGATTCTATTAAAAAGGTTTAGACTTGGCTGAATTATTGGCTGCAGATGAGCTGTGTACATCTGTAACCAAGAGCCACTGTAGCTGGAGTCACTGAAGGACTTTAAAACATGGATCCTGAGTTACAGTAAATATTTAACAGTTCCCAGTGCACAGTTGTTGTGTAAATGCAACATACAAATAGGAGTGTTACTCAAGTACAGCAAGTAGCTGTAATGTAGCTGATAAATGCCAACAGCTTACGAAGGCCTAACCATAATGAACAGCTAGGACACATTTGCTTTTACTGATCAATATGGATAATAAAAGCAACAATTTCCCCAAAACTTGTTTGTTAAGAGTGTTTGCAATTGGGAGAAGAACCTGGTAAAAGAAGGCACTTCATTGGCATCCGAGAAATATCAGCAGACACAGAATTAGTGCTTTTGTTTGTTGCTGTTCTGGTTGTTTCCAGATAATGTTACAGTACGTAAGATCCTGTGTTGTAATAAAAAGAAACTGGTAAACTGCACTTAAACAACTAACAGATGACTTCAAAAATGAACAGCAGCTTCACGCTGGCAGGAATTCTCAAACTGCCCTGTGTTGAGCTGTTTGCTTAACTTCTCTTAACCTGGAAGTCGAGCTGTAGTATCAGCTGAGCGAGCAGCCAAGCCTGGTCTGCTTGTCTGCTTGGGCCTGTTGCCTTGCTGGAGTCAATGGCAGTTCCCAGGTAATTCAGGATAACAACTTAGTCATTTTGGCGTGATCTCAGTCACAAAATGACTTATTTGAATTTGAATGTATAAGGCTGTCTGAGATACACAAAGACTGCCACTGAGAAAAACAGCATAGAACAACAACAGAACAGCGGAAAAATTTTTTTCATATTTTTTAGCAAGAGGATTTCTTGTCCTTGACAAGATAGGATGTCTTAATCTTTCATGTGCCAGCCTTAGGAGTTTTCCCCCTGTTGTTCTTCCCATCAAAGCACATTAATAATCCTTTCAACCAGAAAGAAGCTCGTAATCAGCACGCTGTGCAAACTCAGTGGCCCCGGCCCTGGTCGGTCTGGCAGCGCTTACAGCAAAATGCGCTGCACGCTTCCTGCTTGTTCTGGCCACGGGGCTCCAGGAACTTCCTGGTTCTTCTGGACATTCAGCTCAAGAGCGACTGAACGTGGCTCTCAGGGCGATGCCTTCTCTTCCCTCGGAAAGGTCATCCACCTCAGGTAACCGTGTAGGCTGTGGATCGTGCTGGTCTGTGGTATCTCTGTGATAGCAGTCAGCTATACGCAGGTAAGGAAGCTATTTCTTTAGACCGTATTACTGCAAGCTGAATGGAAAGTTTGTCAAACAGCAAGAAACCAGTTGCATCTATGGAATTGATGTGCAGCCAAGGCACACTGGAATTTGAAGTTCTGCTTCCTGTGCTCTGCTGTACAGCTCTGTCAGTGTACAAAGCTGTAGTCTCTTGGTCCTCAATTTATCAGCCTAACACCTGTCTGAGACTTACACAAATGGAAGTTCTCTTTTGTGAATTTCTGTCACAAGTAATCCAAAACCTGAATTTCATCACTTCTGCTGGTGCATTTACTGAACATAGCAATAATTACATGAGATAAAAAATCTGCTGTACTTTGACTCCCATTGATGGTGAAGCTCATTACACACCCCCATTATAATTATTACTCTCTTTATGTATACCTCATTAAACTTCAAAAGCAGGCATCCTAGGGATGCTGTTTTAAGAAACTATTCAAGGGTGAATTATGTAAGACACTAACAGTCTGTTCCTTCAGTATTGCTTCAAATCTTATAAAATTTGGGGTACGTAATCATCAGAATGTTATAAATAATATTCTAACGCAGCTCTGTTACTTCCCCAGTATGCATTACCTTCATGAGCACAATTTATCTCTGAGAGTAGCCATATTAAGGGTGAATCAGGTGTATGAGCCATGCCAATGAGCAAGTGGCATCTCCACTAGTTGTGTTCAAATAATTGCACAGCCTGCAAATTGTAGCAAGGGCAAGGGGCAGCTTGCAGAGGTAGTAATACAACTGACAGCTAATAAAGATCATGCTGTCCCTCAGACTATGGTAGTTGCTATCCTGCTACACTGAAGCTGTGTTGTTCAAAGCACAGACTCTCCACTTTTGGTCTGTGGCAGCATGGGGTAACCCACAGCCACAGAGATGCTAAGAGTCCGACACGTGGCATCCCATGAGCTGCACCTTCTCTTTGGCAGCTGTCCAGCTGCGTGAAAGAAGTAATGCACATCTTCACGAGACTATTCCATTTCAGTGCTGAAAGAGCTTCACTTCCAACATGGCATCGCTGCACGTATGAAAGCCTGTTTTTCTAGGAAGACGGTGTATTTCTGATGAACAGAATGGCTCTTTAAATACTGGATTGTGAAGTGAATCACAGCACAAAATGAGCTTTACTTAATGGCAGGATAAGACTTTTTGCATCAGTTTGGATGGTGAAGCAAAGGCATTTTCAGCTTTAGGCATCCACTAACAGAATATACTGTTAAAATGATATACTTTTTGGCACATTTATAACCCTAATTAATGTGTATAGGAATTGTGCATATCTGAAGGTGGTTTTTGCAAGTAACAGGCTGTACATGTGCTCCAGGAAATGGAACAAACTTGACAGTTATATTGATGCAGGTCTTACAAAACCAAAGCTCTGTTTAAGTTGTGGTGGTGGAACTAACTGTACAGAGACTGTCAAGAACAAATCATGTCAAGTAAATGGAGGTACACACATTCTGTGTGTAACTGCCTCAGAACTCTGGTGGGTGAAAAAGAAATATCTATTATTGTTTGTTTGTTTTACTGACCATACTTTGACCAAATTTTAATATGCTCAGGTGTTGTTTGTTTGCCCCTTCCCTCCCCCCCACAGACTAGAATAGCAGTATTTATTTGTGGTCTCGCACTCTTGTTAAATAGGTGAAACAGTGAAGCTTAGTGGACTGAGTGAAAGCAGCAGGGAGAATTCTGGATGCTTGCTGTGCATCCTAGGTGTAATGGTGAGGTCAAGTTGTTTATGGGCTGAGCCCAGGCCTACTTAGGAGTCAAAGCTTCCCATTCTCAAAAATTGTCTTCTTCAGACTTGCCTTGTATTCCAGTACACATACAGCCTGGAAATATCGTGTGTTCATGCACGCAGCCTCTGGCAGTTTAAGTAACAGTTATTTCAATTAAACATTTTACTTTCAGGCACAATGAAAAGACTGATGATAGTTTGACTCAGTAGAAATTTCAGACAGCATACTAAATATTTAAACAAATTGGTCTGCTAATGGCTGAGAGAAACATCTAGTGTGCATCATCTGCTGGCGATGGTGCCAGGATACTGCAGGGATTCCTTTTTCCTTTTCAAATAAGTTACTCTGTTTCTGTTGCTCATGGCGGTGTGGAAAACTTGGTATTTCATTGTTGTTGCAAGAGTCATTAAAAAAATGGAGGCGGGGAGGCATGAAGTAAAGTACCTGTAGATGGTCCTGGTCTTTACAACTGCATTTAAGAACAGAAGGGAAGAAAAAGAAGGAAAGAAAGAAAAAAGCATTGAAGTTACTATTTTGTTGGGTTTTCTTTCTTTTAAAGAGGAAAAATATTAAAAGCCCCTGGAATGGTAAACCATGCATAACCGAACAGTAGCTGCTCATTTCTACTTGTTCACTGTGTTTTCCATTAAAATGTTGTGAAATTTTTCTACTGTCTTATGCTCATATCTTATTTAGAGGTAGAAGAGGTGGAAACTTTACTTTGTTCTACCAGGTTCCCACTGACTAGGCACAATAGCATGCGTGCGTGTGGAGCAGGCATCTCAAGACGTGGAATCTGGAAAGCTGGAAGCACCCTGGCCTGAGCTGAGGTCTGTTCTACCAGCAGAAACAAGGAGAGTTTTAGGCAATTTAGTGCAGAGGGTGAGAAAATATCAGTGTTTGTAGACTTGAAAGGATGTTTTGTGACTGAACGCTGCTTCCTGTGCTGTGACAGAAAGGTGGCTGGAACATGCCGAGCACGTTTCCTGGTTTGTCAGGATGTCTCTGAAGGCAGAGGAAGGATCAGTGTTTTCTGAATAAGCCAATGCTTAAAAAAAAGTGAAATAAGTTTTGGATGACTGGAAAACACATAACAGTCCTGTTTTGCATTCTTAAGAGTCTAGAATTTTTGTTCCAGGAGTACTATTTTGCTGACAAATAACATTAAAAAGGTGCTGCACGGTGTATCTGGAAACGTATAGAAGCAGAGTTGCATAGCTGGATACTGAGTGGATTCTTGGCATGCTGCTTATTAGGTAAAACTTACTGCTCTTTGAAAAGAATCCAGAATAGCGGACGATGAGTCCAGTGCAGAAAAGGAAGAGTGGTAACAGCTCTGCACTGCTGTTAATTCTGTGTTTCACAGCTGGAACAGGGAATGAACCTGTCCAAAATCTTCTCTGTGCCTCGGAGTGGTTTTAATACAAATCGCCAAACAGATCTTGTGGCTTTAAATATTGGATTCACGTACTTGGGAAATGAAAAGCTTTGTCATATCCGAGCAAAATCCACCCATACCTCATGTAAAGATGGCAGCAAACGAAGGCGTTCTCTCAGATGAAGTACAAACTGATTGGGTGCAGTGTTTTAAAGAAAAGTCAGGAACTGCTACCTGCTTCTACTTGTTGTTCTGTAGGAAGAAACAAAAGCCCTGCGGTACGTTCGTCTAACAGTGTCTGACAGTGAAATGGACTTAGAAATAAAATATATTTTTCATTGAATTTGGAGCACGTTTTAAAAAATCAAATGTAGAGCGTGGTTTTGTGTTGTTTGCTTGGTTTTTCTTCTCTTTTTTGGGAACGCCAGTTGCTATTTAACACTCTAGTGGGTTTTGTTATTGTTGTTTTTGTTGTTACGCATCTCAGAACTATTTAAGCTTGAAATTCTACTGAGTTTTAATTCTTGTATGGCATTCCTGCACTTTCATCAGAGGAGCAGATAGCAGGTGCTTGGAGGACAGTTCAGAATGTAGATGCTGAGGTTTGAGTAATGCCGCTTCTTTCATGGGGCGCCATCCAATCAGATGTCTGTGAATCTGCAGGAAGCACAACTGTCAGCACAGCAGGGAAGCAGTGCTTGAGGAATCTAATCTCAGGCTGTCCATAGAAATCTGCTTAAGATACAAATGCTGTGATTTGGAATTCTCCTTATGTAGAGCATGAACAAATACTAATAACTAATTTTTCTTCATAGGGATGCCTGTGTCTTAACTTGTGTTGTATTCTAATTTCCTTTGTGTATAATTGTGAGAATTCTAGGTGAGCTTTTTTTTTTTCTTCTTTTTTTTTTTTAAGAACAGAGATTTACTGGCAGGAATTTGTGTTGGGCTTTTACTGTAGGCTAAAGTCACTTATTTGCCAGCTGGTGAGAATTACTTCAACAGTACAAAAATACACACTCTGGGGAGAATTGATGACGTTATAATTCTATCTGACGAGCCATACTGGACTCACCAGAAGCCTGAAGGCTTGAAGTGCTGTTTGAGAAAGAACAGCTTTTCATTTTCGAGGCAGCACGTACCCCCCTGGCGATTAATGGGCCAGACATGGCTGCAGTAAGGCCTCTGTGGGTTTTAGAAGGTGAAAGATGAGCAGGAAAAATGTTATCTTCAATTGTTTCTTGGACACCCAAAGCTAATATTGTTCCATCTCTCTAAGATTCATTAAACAAACCATCTCCAAAGATCAGATTTATTTAGCCATTATTGAATTATGCCAGCTCTTATAAAAAATGAGGCTAAAGCACACCAAAAGGTGATTTTGTAAATAGAGCCCATTCCATTTCTATTGTATAAACAGAGCTTGGTGTCACAGCTCCACATGCTTGCATGCTGCAGTTGTCTCACTACTGAAGTACACCAAATAAGGGCTCAGAAAAGGGAGTGTTTAGTTTTGCAGGTACTAAGTGAGATCACCGAGTGGTCAGATGAATTTATTTGACTACTTCTTGCCTGATAGCAAAGCCTTCCGGAAAGCTTCAAGCTGTAGAAATGTTTGCTGTTATTTTAAACCTTAAGAGGATTTGCTATTGATTCCATTTCCAGTGGATTCCCAGTTCCTAGGCCATAAATAAGAATTAATAATTTTGAAATAGGTGATTGTCTCCTGTATGAGAAAATACAGTTTTGCTGGTTTAAGACTTATATATAGGATATGTGTGTATGTAAATATATTATCAAGCCCTTAGAGAGTTACTAAAATGATGCACTTAAACCTATGTTCCAAGTAACGTCCTTGCTTCCTGCGCTGCAGCTAGTTACTGTGTTACTTGGATTGCATGGCCATAGGAGTTTTAGGGGCAACCAGGTGCTTCTGTGCAACTGGCCCTTCTAAGATACTACAGAAACACAGCCTGCTTCTGTTGGCACTGAAATCCAAATAACTGACAGAAGTTGCCAGAGTTAGGATTCTTAGATGAGCCCTTGCCTCTGCAATGGAGTGGAACGAAATACCCTGGGACAGCAATCCCACGTAGCACCCAAGCAAGTTCGTGTTCAGGTCTGGCACATTCGAGTCAGAGAATGCACTAAGTTTTGGGAGTGTGTTTTAGAATTGGCAGGTGAGGTTTGGGTCAGGCCTGCTGGGATCCCTCAGAAACGCTGCACACGGATTGTACATTCATTGCAGTTTATGTATGTAAAGAAAAAAAAAAAAGTCCTCTGTGCTTAGAAGATAAGATGCATCCCATCAGCAGTTTTGACTCCAAAAGTAAGTTTTCAGCAAGTAACATCTGTTGTGTCAGGGTGGGATCCAAGTTGCTCTCAGGAATATAAAAGCTAGTTGTTTTCTGCAAGAACTGGTTCCAATTTTCCATCCATTTTGAAAGAGAAAATGTTTTCAATGTTTTCAGTCGGTTGTATTTGTTTAGGTATCTTTGATGTGTTTCCATACATGGATATAATTGTCTTTATATTTTAATATAAAGTTTAAACGCTAATTCTATTTAACTTGCATAGCAGAAGTGTGTGGGTATTCATCTTGGCCAGGGAAAATGTGATCTGGGACTGCCATCTTGCCACGATTTGCTTTTGGAGATGAGAATCTGCTGCCGTGCCACATGAATGTAAAGCGCAGAGCACGCTGAGCAGTCTGATCACAAGCAGCTTTTTCAGCTCTGCGGTAGAGGAACCTGCATTTTGAGCAAGGAGGTTTATGGGATGCCAGTGTGAAGCCTGGTTTCTCTGCTGAGGTCACTAGCAGGAGGGCAGCCACGGCCAGCTTGTTTTGAATGAGGAGGGCTGTTCCCTCCCACAGACCTACACAGGGGTGCAGCTGTATCTGCACTGCTGGTTCAGAGCCTGTCAGGTAGGCTGGAACATGGGAGCCCACGAGCTGTTGATGTCAGTGCTTCGCAGGCCTTGTTGGGGTATCTTAAGCTACCAGGGCTGTGATTAGCTGCTCCTTGTCTGCTGAAACGTGAATGTTCTGTTCATTCAGAGAGGGACATCAATAGTTCACGGGCTCCTTTTGAGCACTCAACCCAAATGTCTGAAAAACTTCTATTATTATTACGTTGGCTGCTCCAAAAGCAATACCTCTTATTTCGATGGATGCTAAAACAAAGAGTACAATAACACTACTTGATTGAGCAAATTCTCAGCTACAAAACACTACTTTTCAACAGTCACCACCACTAGCTTGGCATTTTGGCCATCAGTGAACAAGAGCCCGCGTGCCACGCTCATAAAAGCGACCCACTGCCACCCTTCTCTCTCTTTCCTGATTTGGTCTGTTCCCTTCAAGCTGTGTGGGAGTTCTGCTTTTCTCTTCCGTATCCCCTGTATTGTGTTTCTGAAGAGATATGGAAAAGGGAACAAGCACACAGATCCTTATCTTGCCTATTCTCACTTCCAAACATTAACTCTTGCAATTTCATATGGTGTAGCAGTTGCACTATTGTAAGCTGTGTTTCTCTACTTCAAATGATAACCAGCTGGCAGTAGTGAAATGAAACTAAGAAAAAATTTAATACGTTCTGAATAGCTGTTTTTCTGAAATCCAGTTTTAGAGATGTGCTCCTTACTGAAGTCCAAGCGATTGTCAGGATTCAAGAAAAGCAAGCTGTAAGGAATTTATGTCAATATGAATAAACCCAGTACCCACTGGGGAACTTCCCACATCAGTCAGTCACTTCTCAATTTCATTTCACTGTGTTCCTGCAGTGTTTTATACACATTTTTAAAAACTGCTGAGGTGTCAATAGTGAATTTGAAGAAATCTGAGTTGTCTGAGTTCAAAAGTGTAATTTGGTTTTCTGAGAAAAAGGAAGTTAAAAAGTTTCTGACCATTTCTAGACTGCCTAACCTTATTACTACAACCTTTGTTTTCCTTCTCCTTCTCTATTATTTGACAACTTTTATTGTCCTTTATTTAGTTTGCAAGCTATGTTGGAGTTAGGAACATCTCTTTTGATCTGTGATGTCTCTAGTGCACTTCTGGGCATAATTATAATCATAAAAATCTTTGAAACCTTTCTACCTGATATCTTGTTATCACTGCAGTTGAGATGTTCTATAGTGGCACCATAAAAAAAAATTAAGGTCTTTTTTTAGCCTTCAAACACTTAGAATATAATAAAAACAACTAAGTGAGGCTGTGTTTTACCTCTTTGTAGCATATGAAAAAATATCTGTCTCACTGCAGTATTTTAAATTCTCCCTTAATCCCTCAAGCCCCTATGAATAAAGCATTGGATTACCAAGTAATATCCACCGTCAGGAGGAATTAGGCACTTTAGCTTTGGGTTCCATCCGAACCACTGCATCAGGAGAAACGTTACTGACGTCATGTTTTCCAAGGTGCAGCTGAGTCACGAGGTGCATTTCCCCCACCCTTCAAGACCTTGCAGAGATGATAAGACATATTTCTTATGATTCTCTCTCGTCTCTTTGGGTTGCCTTAAGGCACCAGCAAGCATATGGTTTTGCAGCTAAGAAACAAGTAGGAAACTCAGCTCCTGTTCATCTGTGCCAGCGAGTCTGCGACTGAGCTGTGGCAAACTCGGCAATTTCCTTCATCTATAAGATTTATTAATCAGAATACCATTTTACTTCCAAGAAGACTGCTTTTTAATCAGGGTCCTGATGTGCCAATGTCTTTATCTGCAATACTGAAGAATTAACTAAAGGACATCCTCTCCTCCATTCCTCATTCCCTCCCATCACCATTCCCTCCTCCTTTTTCTCCAAATATCGGTTTTAAAATGTGCTCTGGTGCCAGACTTTTTGTGGTGCTCTACCATTTGTTGGGAGAACGCAATTAGGATTCATAGCATAAAGTGGATGGCATGCATCCCTGCTGCCTCTGCACTACAGCTGGGCCAGCACCTGGACAAGAACTGCCCAGCAGATCTGCCGTGATTTCCAAAAGTGCCGTCCTTGTGTAAGGCACAGGAGGGGTAAGAGTCACCATGCAGCCTTGAACCATCATTTAATCCTTAGTGCTGACAAGTAATTACATTCTTGCTAAATGTTTTTTTAAAACAGATTTCAGTTTTAATCGATTTGCTTTATGGCACTTGCTGTGTAATCCTGTCAATTGAAAGCATTCCTACTTACATTAATTTTCTTCCTTTTTTTAACTGATACATAGTATGTCTGTAGTTAGATTTAGTACGTTCATGAATAATTGTTCTTCTGAGGCCATTCTGGCTGATGGTTCTATGGTTTTCTGGACAGCTGTTGATGGTGTAATTTATTGATGCTGCAGTCCATAACAGAACCTGCATGCGGTACCTTGGCTCCATTTTTCCTGCATCACATCACCACACAGGTGTTGACTGCTCTACAAAGTGTCACTTGATGTCATGTTTCCCTAGGAGCTGTAGCACCCTGTCATTGTGTACTTCAGAAAATATTTATCTACAGGAAATGTCATTAGGCAGATCGTTATGAATCTGTTGTAGTTCTGCTTTTTTTCCCTGGCATGTGATTTTAAAACAGCAAAGGTCAAGTTGACATTACAGTCTGCAACCCAACTGTGCTCCTGACCATAAAGGTCATCTGTTTGCAAGTTGGAATGTGAGGTTGGCAGTCCATCCTCTCTTCACGTACCCCAGCCAGCAGTGTTCTCTGTATCCTTGGGACTGCTGTGGAGAAGAAAACCCTCTTGTGTGTGCAGTGATTATGTAAGTCATTGAGGGTTTTAGAAAGCTTTCTGAGCAGTACAAGAGAATAACTTCTTTACAGTCTCTTACAGTTTTTCTTGTGTAATAGTAATTACATAATTGCACAGGGTTGAAGTTATTTTTAACATGTGATTTGTAGATGCCAGAATCTCTTTTGAGGAGTCCTGCTGAAGAGTCATAAAGAAAAATGAATCCGCTAGGCTTCTCCTTATTATCAACACTCTCAAATGCCTTTGCTAAGTAGTAAATGCCAAGCATTTGTTACTTGGCATTTGATTAGTCACTTTTTTATTTCAACTCAAAACGTGTATAAGATCGTGAAAATTATGCTAAGCTAATCATTAAGAAGAAAAATCTTCTTTAATCCAACTTTTGCAATTTCCATCTGGATAATACATCAGGGCAAAACACACAGGGCCATGTGTCCTAGTAAACAAGCCCACCTGCCTGTTGTTAGCAGGATGTGCTATCGGCTGTGAGCTGATTCCTGCCTTCAGTCTGTGTTACGAGCCCCTGCCACCACCTAACTGTATTGTTCAGATTAACACTTACTGCTTTTCCCAGGGCTGCCTTTCACAGAAGAAATTTCTGCAAAATCAACTCATCTTCAGCTATTTCTTTATTAAAATCCTTTCTTATCCATTGTGCCTACCAAAAATGAATGGCTGCAAATCTGATGTGCTCAGACGGTGATCAGTCTAAATTCCTTTTCAGCAGGGCTGGAGGAAGGATTTTCTTATCATCATTGAACACAAATGTGTGTGGTAAAAAGAGACTTAGCTGAGCTGCGTATCTGAACGCGTTATCTATCCCTGCTGACCCGTACAGCACACTGGTAGGCAGTCTGGTACCGCATATGTAGCACAAGAAAAACGTGCTGCCAGGAACACAAATCGTTGTGAGGGCTTGGTTTGAAGGAGCGGAAGTCTAAAAGGTGACAGAAAGCAGAGGAATTGCGTTTTTATTCAGATACTGAGGCAGCACTGCTTTGTCACACTGTATCCTCTTTGTTCTATCACTGATTTATTTGCCACTGGCTAGAAATAGAAATGTCCATCTGTCTCCATGTGCCCTGCAGAGTATTTAAAGTACGCATCAAACCATTTTCCTGAATCTGGCTCTCTGAAAGCCCCAGATTTCAATTGAACTTATGCTAATAAACATTTTCTTTGAATTTTTATCACTCCAAGATGTCAAAACTGAAGAAGAGTTTTAAAGCACGGTTCAGTATTCATTCTCCTACTTTTTTATTCGGCGCATGGTTTTCATTCAGTGCATGCTAAGTTTTATTCTCGATAAATGGGAATTCTGCCTTCACTGGTCACTGCTGTCGAAGAGAACAGTTCATTATAAAAGTGCCTTTCTTAACTTCCTCACTTTCTTTTGTGCTTCTGCAAAGCGTCTGATAAGTGATCGAGCTGCTTTGATTTCATGTTTCCATTCTTTCCTTTTCTTGCTGCCCTTATTGGATACTGTCACAGCTCTGTTTGAGGAGAGTGACACTGCTAACTGGTGATGGCACTGTCAAGCTTCATGAAGTTTGATTCACATGGTTACGTGTTTAGTAAAGAAACATTTAAATTTCACGTTATCAAAACCCCTGCTACAATCATTAAGGTTATTTCAGTGACTTCCATAGACAGCTTATATGTACTGTTATACTGCTGAGCTTCCTTTACAAGGCCCCCAACATTTCAGTGTCTTTGGTTAGTGATGGCATTTGTGAATATTGCAAATATTGCACCTGGTATGATAGTGCCTGAAAGACATTCTCTATCTTCAGAGGAAATAAGTGGAACTGCTTGGTTTTTTGTTTTTTGTTTGGTTTTGTTGTTTTAGTTTTATATACGCAGTCAGTGTTGTTTTATTCAAAGCTGAAAACTGGAATTTAAAAGCAATGCCATGAACTATGATAGCTTAAGTTTTGCTTAAGCATGCACCAAATAGCAGATACGCAGAATATGTAAGAAGTCTATAGGCAATCCTGTTCCATTTTTTGTGGAGTAACTGTAATGCTGAACTGTAGTTCTAAACATACAGTGAGAGTACAATACCTAGGTATTAAAGCAAAGTAGTTTGACTGCTTTTACTACGCTGAATGTTAAACATTTGAAACCATACTCAATTGTATGAAGTGTTACAATTCAGTCAAACCATTTTGTTGTGAAGTGCAGCAAAGCAAACCATTTCATAGCAGTTGTAGCTTTTGCTCTTGAATGCATTTTTTCCCCAAGAACTCTGGCAATTTATGTAAGTTTAACTTCAGTGATGAAACACGAGCTGCCCAGAGACAGCTGCTCCACACTGCTGGTAAGGATTTGAAGGCAGCTGATATCAATAAATGAATATTAACGTGAGTGGATGAAATACACTCCAAAGTATATATTTCAATTCAAGGCTTAGATTTGGAGTAGAAATCTATGTCCTCTATGACAGCATGAGTCCTGTGCGTGATCAGTGTACTGAAATACATAGGTTACATTTTTCCTATGTACTGAAATACATAGGTCACTCCAAAAGTAATGCCTCCTATTTATTTCCATGGAAACCACAACAGATACAACGAGCACAGTAACACCGTGTGATAGAGCAGAGTCTCAACCACAAGACACGACTTTACAAAATAGTTACTGCCAGTAGCTGTTCATTTTTGCCAGCAATGAACAAGAGCCTAAAAGTGTGCACCATCAGAGGTGGTCACCGTTGCTGTTGCCCCTGCTGAAATGCACCACCCACTGCCTTGCTGTGCTCACATCCACCGTTCACTCCCAGGAATGCTTAGCGAGCATCAATGAAATGTCAGTGGTGTCACTTTTTCTGCACTGAGGAATTCAGCTCCTCACTGTTACTTCATGTGCGTTTTTACATCAGAAGCCATTTTATCGTACTGCCCCTCTGTGCCATCTGTCTCATGGCGGCAAAGTGTAAAAGAGTACTGGTGGGAGGGTTCAACTTCTACTGAAGTACCAATATCTGCCTCTGGCATCCTGGGCCAATATAATAAAACAGGAAGCATTACTTTAAGAGCATCTCTCATAATTTACAGAAATACCAGTCTCTCGTGGTTGGAGTTGTTCTACATCCATGGTCTGTAACTGACCTGGAAATTCTAAATTAAATAAAAAAGGGAAATAATTTAGACTGTGAGGGATACCAGTATGAGAAAATTTGCTTTAAACTTTTAGTAACTGTTACATATGTATTATGTCTCTTGTTCTTACAGATTTTCTTTTTGTCTCTGGAGCATTTCGTTATGGCAGCGTGCAGTGAACAATGACATGCTTTGACAAATACAGATGCCAAAAAGCCAAACAGAAACCGTGGCCTTCTTTTCTTTCTACTCCAACACAGTGAAATGGTGCTCTTACAGTTTTGTTATTGACTCTTACTGGAAAAAACAAACTTCTGACTGGACCTTTTGTTCCCCAAACCTCTCCCAGTGTTGCTATGGATGCTTGACACAGAGACACCATGTAGTAGGCCCTGAATTGTTGTCATAACTAAGTTGCAATGGTTTTATATACTTCCCCATTTCCCAACAGCTTTCTGTCAGTTCTGCATTCCTTTTCCTGGGGCCTAATTTTCCCATGTTACTGGTTTGCAGATAGGCTTGTGGCCTCTTTAGTTCCAACTACCTATGAAAAACGTCAAAGAGCAGACGATCCATGCTATTTCCATGCACTCTGCATCATTATCACCACTCCCATCTACCTGGCGCTGCTGGTGGCCTCTCTTCCTTTTGCTCTGATAGGCTTCTTGTTATGGTCCCCTCTCCAGTCAGCCAGAAGGCCATATATCTACTCCAGACTAAAAGACAAGAGCCATGCCAACGGAGCCGCGCTGCTCAGTGAGTGGAAGGCTGCAGGGAATGGGAAAAGCTTTTGCTTTGGCAGTGCCAATGTTTGCCTGCTGCCAGATTCTCTGGCGAGATTTAATAATGTTTTCAACACACAGGCTAGGGCTAAAGAGATTGGCCGGAGGATCCGAAATGGGGCAAGCAGACCACAGATCAAGATATATATAGATTCTCCTACCAACACATCCATAAGTGCAGCGAGTTTCAGCAGCCTGGTGTCCCCCCAGGGTGGAGATAGCACTAACCGCACTGTTAACACCGGCATGAAAAGGACAACATCAATGGAGTACAAAGGAGACAATTCTGGCTCCAACAACAGTGAGGATGGTAGGGATGATAAAGCTGGATCTGGAGAGCCAAATGAAGGAGAGGAAAATACTTGCATTGTCCGCATAAATGGAGAGGACAACGGCCACATGTCAGACATAGAAACAGACATTGTCAATGGCCAGGCTAATGCTAGCGGCACAGCAGAACACTCGCTGGAAGGCGACACGGAGATCTCAAAAACGCCTAACCACAAACAGAAGGATGGAGATTCTGGCAGTTTAGACAGCTACTCTGCCTCAAGAGAGTCACTAGTTAAGGTTCGTGTTGGAGATGGGACGGTGGACCAAAGCACTGTTAACAACAAGCTCCTCTATAAAGCTTCAATCATGAAGAAGACTTCAGTACGGAAAAAGAAACATATGGATGAGACCTTTGATCATGAGATCTCTGCTTTCTTCCCTGCCAACTTGGACTTTCTGTGTTTGCAGGAAGTGTTTGACAAAAGAGCTGCAGAGAAATTGAAAGAGCAGCTTCATCACTATTTTGAATACATTGTCTATGATGTTGGGGTCTACGGTTGCCATGCCTGCTGTAGCTTTAAGTTTGTGAACAGTGGTCTGCTTTTTGCCAGCCGCTATCCTGTTATGGATGCTGCCTATCACTGTTATCCCAATGGAAGAGGAACGGACTCCTTGGCTTCCAAGGGAGCCTTGTTTCTCAAGGTAAGAGCTTTTTTTTTTTGAAGCCATAAATATTGACTCCACACATGTGACCAGTTATGCTATTTTCTGTCAGTCGTTTCTGTTTGAAGAAAGCAATTTTCAGGTCTAGATTACCTGATATAACTGATTTGTAAGTTTTGTGGCCTAGATAAAATGTTGAAGTGTTGGACGTGCATGGAATAATGGGGGAGGTAAGACCAGAGTATAATTTTAAGTACCAAAATTTGAAGTAATTTTTGTGGAATTTCAGTTTCTTTTTGCAAAAACCTCATCAACAAAATGCACTTGTTCTAAATGTCATAACACAAGTACAGCACAGCGGGCATTACTGTCAGATGCTAGGCCATGCGTTACGTGTTACTGTGAGTCGCATAAAAAAGCAAGTATTAGCTCTTGTATTCTTTGGTAATAGTACGTGGCATAAACAAAAGCCTGTTTGTATCTGAATATAGGTTTTCCAAAAAGTTGGATCTAAATGATCTGTACTGTACTCTTTTTATAACCAGATGAAGTTTATTCTTTCATCATGAAGTGTTGTGTGCAAAAAACACGTGTGTTGTGCCGTACACCGGGGTAAGAAAGACTATCCTTCAGCATATGCACATATTACGGATTAAGAGATTAAAAACAATCTGCCTTCAGCTGCCTGTTGCTGAGTCAATGATTTGTTGCCCTGCTAGGCACACAGCAATGTCTCCGTTTCTTTTGCAGAGAATTAAGCCTCTTTTAAAAATTCCACTGGGATGATGAACTTAATTAGGGATTCAAGTTGTTAAATAATGTTACAGTTAAGCAGGGAATAGGGACCAATTAATATGAAGATTCAATGATGACTACTATCTCTTAAATATCACAAAATTCTGTCCCAACTAAGAGACTGTTTTACCTTGGGTCTGTGTCATTCTGAGTTACTGCATCTTATACATAAAATACTTTTAATTGTGAGCTGAATGTGTCCTGATATGAAGTGGCTTTTTCTGAATTGTTTGCTGTATGAGCAGTCAGTTCCTTCTTTGACCAAAAAAGAAAAGAAAGTAAGAATGATCTATTTTAGCTTTGAAACAAAATTGGTTTGAAGGTTGTTCTTGATGTAGAGCTTAATCTGACTGCATGCATGTGGAGTCCTGAGACAAAAGCTACAGTAAGCAAAAAGCCTGGCTTGTTTTTGAAGTCACTGAGAATCAATTCCTTCACTTCAGAATTTTTCAGGTCTTACAGTGGGACACCAGCAAGCAAACCACCATCATACAGTGAGGGTGGAGAAGCACGGGGTCCTTCTGGCCAGTACTTTGCTGTTCTAAACAGACAGCTTTTGTCACTGCTTTTAGATACTTCTTTTACTGGCCAAAGCTCGTGCATTACCTTCTACGCATGTGCTGTAATCTAATCTACATTAGAGTTTATCTTGGTGTGGTTTCGAGGATAGCAATACAGCCTTGCAAAAATACACCATCATCCCAAGTGCCTTGCACTCAGTAGTGGCATGGTGTTAATTGTCTCTGACCCGTGCAAATTCTTTACACTTATAATTCTGGTGGAAAGCACAGTGCTCCTATTTCTGGAGTAGGAAATGGGTTACTTGAGTACTGTTTCTGTAGTATACTTTAGAAGCTTGTTCTTGCATAGCTGCCATCTCTGAGTCAAGGACCAGTTGCTTTCTATGCTGCTTAAAGAAGTGTGAAAAGGAAATGAGGGGAGACTTGAACATTCTGAAAATACAGATAAAATCACCTTGTTTCCACTTACTGGGAGGGTGAAACCTTCATTGAAATCTTTCAGAACCCCAGAGAAGACCCAACAACTAAATTCAGAGGAATGTTCAGAGGAGGGAATGGTTGATTATCATTTAGTGAGTACTGTTTTTCTCCTTGCTACAGATCTAACTGTTGAGATAAATAAAAGGTCTCAGAATCAAACTTTTAATGCAAATGGAATTATTTTGAATGGAAAGGCAACACTGTTCTGGCAGAGTTGTGTCACGTAGCAGATACCTGCTGCCAGGGGTCTGTGTCTTGTACATTTTTTCCTTTTGGAACAGGTTCTGTTTCCAGCGAATAGGAAATTATCCATTGCCCCCATCTTTTCTTCTCTGCCTTTATCATCTGGATTGTAAAGTTCAGGTTGAGATTTGGAAGGATTTGAAAGATTTGCTTAGTCACACAGAATTATTTTACCTGAGAGACTTATCCAGCTCAAGGGTTATTATTAGGAGCTACAATAATGATTGGCTCCTATGTACTGCTTTCATTCATATGTCCCTAAGTGCACAATAAAGACAGGTCGCTATCTGCTAAACAGAAGGAGAAGCTATGGCCCAGGAAGTTCAGGTGATCTGAATCTGGTTTTAACAGCTGGGGTGTCACAACAGCAACAAACCAAACAGACAAGGAAGCAAATTACAGGCTAATGAGTTCATGCTACCTAAGAGATATCTGAAGACCTGTGCAAAGGAATCCCACCAGTCTTGGTCTGTTCTCTTCCGAAAGACACCTGCCACAAAAGGTGCTGTTGCTAGCACATTCCTGACAGAGATCACAGGCTGTTTTTTTCCGTCTGGATAGGCTGATGTTCTCCAGGCCAGATGAAGGCAGCAGGATGACACGGTTGTGAGCAACTATTGTGTAAAGCCTGTTTTCTGCATTAGTGGCAGACTAATTTGTATCCAACACTTTGATCTCCTCAAACTCTGGCAGTGTTTCTGTGTCCAGTATAAGAGGTTTTCAGTGGGACATAGAAGGAACACAGTCAGAGAAAAAAAATAGTGTATAATAAGGTGGAAACATAACTTGCACCCAAGTGACAATTTTGTGTCTGAAGTGCTGAACCACTATTCATACTTGCTGCTGAAGGCTCGGAGGAGAAGTCAGCAAATACATAAATCAGCCAATCCATTTCCATACCTTGACAGGCAGGACTCGTGGGAGACTCCACTGTGACTCTGTGTTCTAGTGCTGCACTTCGCGTTAATTTACAAAGCCTAAGAAAAGAACCCTTGAGCTCTGTAGGTCTTACAGCTCTCACTTCTCCAACGGCTGCTCTGCTACAGATAGAGGAAAGACGTGTGAGTGACACAGATGCTGTCCTGGGCTGGGGATTCTAAACGAGGTTGCATGAAACTATATATAGCGTGTTGCAGCAGACTCGGTTTTCTGCAGCTGTTGGTTTGACACTACATAATTTTAATTCTCAGTATTTCTGATGAATTTAAAGGGAGTTTAAAAATACCCATCCCTTGCAGAAATTGGATTATGACATTGCAGTCAAATCAAGTTTAAATGTATTATGAGAGCACCAGTTTGTAAATTACTAGAAGGTTTCAAGGTCTTAACATTCATCTTGAGACAGTACTGGCAGTATGCAGCAATATCCTTAGTGATATTGCTTTCCGGGATGCTGTGCAAGTGTGGGGCTCTAGTGTAATAAAAGCAGAAAATTCACCTCACCTGTTGAGCACCTGGATTGGAGAGTCTGTCCAGGTTTTTCCAGATGTACCCATCTAATCAAACTTCTCCAGACAAATCTTTCCTCTTCCCTAGCCTTAAATTGTAATTGCTGTAACTAACGCACATCTAAACTGTGCAAGATATGTACATGCATAGTTGGGTCACAGAGGTCAACAAGAGAGAGGTTTTCAAGATGGTTATTAAATGAGAAGAGGTTTTGGAGTGGTTTTGTTCCTACTGAGACTGGGAGATGTGGAAGAATATGGAATAGATGGCTGTTCTGCACACTGTAATTTGGGAGGAGGCTGTTCGCTTCTTTGGCATCTGTCAAGAGCGCTGGTTTTAGCAGAAATAAGAATTCTGACTTAAGGCACAGTATTATAACAAAGCAAAAGCAAAAGCACAGTCTGATGTGGGTAGTTTGAATAATAGACTGTTGGAATCAAAAGGGAAAAATTGTAAGTCTTGTGGGTTTTGCACAATTTCTGAAAGAACTTGTGTTTAATTAATATTAATTCCTAAGCTTATTAGCAGATTTAGTTTTCAAATTCTCTGAAAATTACTGCTGTTCACAGGAATTACAGTAACTGTGCAGAGAACATGTTGTTATTCTTTGTTTTAAAGGAAACTTAGCAACCTTTGCTTCATGTGCAAACCTAGCCTTGCTCTCAAAAGAGGTGATATGGTTTTAACAGACAGTAAAAGGAGCTCTGCACAACTGCTTCCAAGCAGAATTCACTTGCTACTTCCCAAGCATCTGCGATTTATGATAAAAGGAGGTTCCCTGAATTACCCTCCCTGATTCTTTTGCATTTTACTGATGCATGTAAATTCTGCTTGGTCATTTAAGCTTTCTTTACGTTCTCTTAACAGCTTTCCTGTGCTGTGGATGGTTATGAAGGGCTAACTTATGCTACGCAGCTGCACAGCCTATATAACCTTAAGGATTACACAGAAAAGCAGGATGGCTGCTGAGGCCAATAGGAGATCTGGAGATTTCAGATTTTCTTCTCCTTGATCAGTTGTCCCGTGTTCAAGTTACCCCAGGATGTTAAAAGAAATGTCTAGTGCTGCTCATGAATTTGTTTAGCTAACTGTAAAGCCACCCCATTTAACTTAGGAGGGTAACCTAAACATCTTCCACATGTTCAGTTTTTGCTTTAAAATGTTAATGTAAGAATTGGACAGAGTCCAATAAACTTGCTGAGAGGTTTTTCATGGTTTTCTTTTTTTAAAGTAAAGAGGTAACTCTACCCATGATACTTTACCATGTTTACTTCACCTTGATATAATTTAAGCTATTAATCATGACCTTTTTCTCCTTCATTAGTAGGGACGTGCTAAAACTTTTGTGGAGGATGAAATGCAGGTTGGAGAGAGTGAGCTGTAGGCTTTATCCCTTTCAGAAGAGAAAGAGCCCTTCATTCGTGGCACCAATTTACAGCCACTTTCCCTCAAAAATAAACTTAATGAAGCTTTGCCAAATAGCTAATTCTCTCAGCTGCTAGAGCAGCAATTGTTGTCACATAACAGCTACAAAAAAACAGAATGAAATGATCAAGCACTACTGTGGGTAGAAAGAACTGCAAAGCACCAAACAGAATTTTGTGCTCATCTCTAACATGTAAAACCTTTAAAAAAGTTATTTAATATGCTTAAATATATTGATAATCATATATTAATAATTTAACTAATATATCTTCTTTAGAAGTCACTACATATCCCTGAAGGCAAAAAGCAGAGTTGTCAATGTGCTAATACAGGATGCATGGTTTTGCAATGGCTCTGCTCACCAAAAATAACTACAACAAAGAGGGCAAGGTGCAGGAATACAGTACATCTTTTCTGCAAGTTACCTCTAATCTAAATCACCTCTGTGGGACAGGAATGTTTGAAGTATAAGTAGCTGCAAGTTTTCCTTGGCAACATCTCTGAACAGGAGGGGGAATTAGGGCAGTTTGACTCAGTATGCCAGCTTGGTGCTGACTTTCCTCTGAGTCTTGGAAAATAGTTAAAATGGAGGTGAAGGGAGAAAAAAAGTCTATGAGGAACTGATACAATCTCAGAGACTAAAAGTTGAAAGAGGAAAGCTATATTATCTCTTCCTTTTTTTCTTCCTTAATGCTACAGTTTACTCACTGTATTTACACAGGAGGTCTTATGACGTTCTCCTAGCAGCTGAAATGGGAGGAACAGCTGTGTGCTGCTACCTGGCTGTCTCAGAGCATCAAACCAGGCCTGAACCAGGAGCGTGCAGAGACACTGCTCCTGTGTGCACACAGTTGCTTTATCTGCAGTAATTCGTTAAACTTCTCCTCACGTATTTTTAATGCTACTAATATTGGCTAGTATGGCAAGAGTAGTGTTTCTGTGGGAGCATGTCACTGTCACATCTGCTGTAAAGTCTGCTTGTGTACCCTGGTCCTATTGTCTGTGGTGTTCTGATGAACTAACTTCTGGCCCCTGCACAGAAGATGCTCCTCGTGAGTTTGCTTCAAAGGAGAGGTTTTTTTCCTATGGAACATGCAGGTGTGCTTTCAGCCTGACTAGTTTTAACTCCTAATAAGAACATCGTTACTTGGTTCGTGTCATGACCACAGACTCGTCTGCCATAGAGCTGTACACTTTGGAGACATGCCTTCTTCAATAGATAGAGAAGCAATCAGTACTACAATTCACATTTATTCCAGTAACAAAAGTGACAATTTAATTGTCAAATTCTCAGATAAAATGAATGGTGTGATTCATCTACAGAGCAAGATGTAATTGAATCGTAATGGTGAAAGCTACAGCTGCTCTGTGTAACAGCCCATCTCCCTGAGAAGCTACCTTTGGGTTTTTGGCTGCATGCTGACTGTGGGCTGCTGAGCTCTCCAGCTCTTTCTCCGGTTTGCCAAAATCTTAGTTCTTTTCTGGTTTGCACACCTGGTTTTCCTTCCCGTGACAGAAAAAGCAATGGCATATTCTTTAAACATGTATGTATGTAAACCCTTCGTATTAAAGGGTACACACAGCAGTTGAGAAATTGCCTACTTGTCATAGAATGGCTACGTACCTCTAGGTGATGTGAAGCTTCTACAAAATGTCACAAAAGGTTGCTTCCCTCTTAACAAACTATTTTTGTCTACACATTACTGGACAGTGTTTAAGAATCTTGTTTGAATCTTTAATTGAGTGTGATTTTTTCCTGAATACTACAGCTTCAATTTTTAAGCATAAAAGAATGAACTAGAGTGAATGAAATAACATTACTTGCTGTCATGGGGATTTACTGAGCTACCTGGAAAATCTTGCACATTTCATGTTTATCATTCTCCAGTATAAGAAGTATACAAAGCTGTAAACACAAGCATGGTCTTGAACAGTTTACATTTATACACATCTGTCCCAGTAGTGCAAAACAGCTCAATCCTATCTGAGTCTCAATAGATATGCAAACAAAGGAACAGGGAAATGCTACCTAAACAGTGGGAGCATTTCAGTACCAGCTTAACAAATAGCTTCAGCTCTGCCATTGCTGTGTTAGCAAACCATCAAATACCTGGAAGTAAACATTCTTTTATTTCATTCACTCTAGTTGTAAAATTTCAACTGTTGCAACTTGAGAAATTTGTCAACAAGAATCCTTCCAGTGCAGCCTTGCTAACGTGATTTCTTTCATGAACACTATTTGTTACCTGCTCCCCATCCACTTGGAGGACACAGTAGTACTTTGTCTTGGAGAAGCTTTCAATACACAGCAATAGGAATTTACACAACTTTGCACTGTACATGACAGTGTCAGCATGGTTCCTCCAGTGTATTCTACTAAAGCTCTGTGGCATAAAGTGGTAAGGAATCTTTTAATGAGAAGTTCTTGATGTCATTCTCCTGTGACTAACAAGAAAAATCTAGAGCTGTCGGTTTTTGCACTTATTTAATTCACGGGCAGGGAATTAATGTAAATATGTTACAGTGCAAACTGGCATTTTGATTTCCAGGCACAAATACAACCACAGCAGAGTTAGTAGGTTTTTTTAAGGGAAAAATGCCTCCTCCTCATCTGCAGAGAGCTTCTTCCAGCACCAGCAGCGAAGAGAATACAGATGTTGAGTGCTGTAATAGAGGTCAGAATGCACCTCGAGCTTTTACTTTTCCAGAAGTTTGAGTAGTTTGATTACTTAGCCTTTGCAAATGTGTAAGAATTAGAATTAAGAATTTTGCATATTTCAGTGTAATAATATTGAAAAGGTTTTGTCGACTCAGAAATTATGCAGGAGATGCTACTAAACCTCAAGATAACTGAGAGTTTAACAGTATAGCACATATGACTTTTCCCTCTTGTAATGGCTGACCTATTTTAGAAAGCTGGGAACTTAGATTTAGGTAATATTTTACAATAAATTTCTGTATAAGTAGCAAAGTGGTGCACAAGACATCTAAGACTTAAAAAATGCAATATCTGAATACTTCCCTATAAAAAAAAAAGTGTATCAATGAATTTGTTACTGACGCTGATCTACTAATGTAGACCAACTGAAGTCTATGTTTAGGCTTATGAGGAATGAACTACTCTGGCTTATTCACTTGCACATATTTTCTATGTAAATATGAATTTAGAAGTGCCTTCTGCACTAAGAAGGTAGAAGCACGTTCTACCTGTCAAGCGCTGACCTGGCTTGGTGGAAGTGGAACCTTTCTGCCAGGATCCACGTTGCAGGCTGAAGTGAGCAGTGGCTGTTCTCTTCCTGCAGGGCTGCCACGAAGGTGGTTGGGCAGAGTCACCACAATATAAAATAGCCTTGAAAATGCAGTATTCTAAATGTAGCTACAGCACTTGGCCACACAAAGGAATGTTTCTGCACAAAATTACAGGGCTTGTAGTATTTGGGAGGTCAAGTAGTTTTCCTCACTGTCCTTTTTCATCTGTGAAATACCAAACTAGACTGAATAATCTGATTTTTATTACTATTTTATTTCAAACCATATTTAATGTATTAATGTTTTTCCTGTAGCTGGGGACTGACCAAGAGGCTGCAAGAATATTTATTTTCTCTCCCTTAGTAGTTGTCATATTTATATTTTCCTCCATTATGATTATACTCAAAACAACTCTGCGTGGCTGTTTACATCAGTGCTGCCACTTAAAATAAAACCCACAAGTCAAAGAAGTTGGGGAAATGGGAAATCTGGGAGATGAGCTACTTTGGATATACTTCCATTCTGGCACTTTCCAAAGAAATTCTAATTCTGTTAATGAATTACACTGATGTCTGCTCATTGTTTTGTTCTTGTTTGGTTCTTGAAGTAGAACAGTGCTCACGAGAGCACCTCTCCCACTCCCTCAGAGGTGCGTTCTGTCCCTACCACGTGCACAGCCAAACGGTGCTGTCCCCTGGCAGGGTGTGTTGTGCCCACTCACCTGCAGGCAGCTGCAGTCAGTCTGGGCCATTTCTTGTCATTCTTGGAGAGCTACAGGTCCCAAGTCTGTTTCAGTTTAGATACGCATGTACAGGGACACTGCATTCCTCATTTCTGATTAATGGCTGTGTGGTGCTACATATAAATTCGTTTAAGAGTACAAGGTCTTATGAAGCACTCCATTAAGGCTGCACAGGAAATTCTAAAGCCAATTTGAGTTGACTTTCTGAAATGACTATAACTTCTATTTGCACATTCAGCTTTTAGACTTCAATCTTTTATGCTTTTCTGGAAAACAATTCCATCTGCGTTATGCACTGAGAGGATCCTAAGAAGCACATTCTTGCTCTGAGACAAACTTTACATGCAGTGTTTTCAGTGTGGTTATGTTAGGTAACAATGGAAGATGTATCACATGCACAATTCTTTGCTGCAGGAGTCATTGCAAAATTGCAAACCAGTAGACTTTATGACAGTTTTTGATGCTGACGTCAAAATCTGATTCTGAGTTACTAAGTTTGGAAAGCAGTATCCATACACCTGCCTGCCCTGAATAGTAGAAGACTTACACAGATGTTTCCCAGTGTTTTCTTGAAACCATATACACAGTGTAAGAAATTGGAATGATCCTCCTTCTAATTCACCTCTGACACTGTGACAGGTTCAGACCAAGGCAGCCTGCTGGAGGAAGAGTTCTGCAGCCAAACTCCTGCAGTACTCAGTGACAGCCACCAGCGGATCTCTGCATTCCTTGAGATCTTGCTACTTTCTTGTGAGTTTAACAGAATCCTCTGGCTTAGAGGTAAATCCAACACTGATGTACTTCCTCATCTTCCTCTGCCTTCAGCCTCTGTGAAGGAGGTTAACTCTGTGGAAACAGCACTAGGAGCACCATCAATATTCATCCTGTCTAAACGAGGATGAAACACACTTGAGGACAGAATAATGCAAGGTGTTTATTGCATGCTTTTCTAGCTGAGCCAAATACTGAAAGTTACCAAGGCATTGGTAAGTACAAATGACTTCTAAATTCACTTGCTTCAAAGCCAGCTTTCCAGTTACACAATTATCAGATGGTTCTTAGTTTTCTTGTTTTTTCAGCTGTCCGAGTAAACTGACAAAACTGTGTGTGATGGTGGCTTTTTTTTTTTTTTTTTTAAGCAGTGATGAAGAAGGAGTTGTGTGTCTTAGATGCAAAACGGGACCTCGGTAATGCCAAGTGTGATGATCAGGTGTTCCCTGAGGGGTTTGTGTGTTCCCAAAGCAAACTAGGTGGAAAAAATGGAGAAAAAGGCCGGTGGCATGTATGAGCACTGCACCACTGCAGTTGGTAGTGGAGCTGTATGAGCTGCTCCATGGATGACCTTTTGTCTCTTCCTTTCCTTTCAGGTGCAAGTGGGAAGTACACCTCAGGACCAAAGAATTGTGGGATACATTTCCTGCACTCACTTGCAAGCTATTGCAGGTACTGTCCTAATTTGCTTCTCACAATTTGTCACTTTTCTATGCTAACAGTGGCACTGTGCAAAACCTGCCAGCATTGCTCATCCAGTGTTTTCCACAAAGAGCAGTGTGCATTGAGGACAATGGTGAAAGAGCGAAGAAAGGAAAGTAGACAAATACTTCACAAAATCTTTGCATTTCTTTCTTGGAGTAATTAAGTATTACAATATAAGCACTATAAAAAATCCCTTGAGAACTTTTCTTCCCTTTGCTCTCTTGACCAAATACCATTATTTCAGCAAATGCATTACTGTCACCATTAGTTGCATTTATGAACCCATATGGTGGCTACCAGTGTACAAACAAAAGTTATGCAAGCAGAAATCAGAGGTTGAAAGAAGCCTAAATTCCCTGGTTTTACCTGCCAATTTCATACATAAACAGCTAGCAAGTCAACACTGTTGTTGAAAATTTTTCTTAGATGTGTTTCAGAAGGAATCCCACTGTTATATTCGTTACAGCATGAACCAGCACATTATGTCTCCTTTGTTCTGTGAAACAGCATTTTCTAAGATCCATAAGGATAAGATGCCACAACACTTAAGTGGGGTTTGGAAGGATTTGTTAAGAATCCTCACTGAATTAACAAAAAAGAACGAGATGTTCTTTAATAGCAGATGTCTGACTGTGAGATATGTGGATTCCACTGTTCATAATAAGCAGACTGGAATTTCATGTAGGTCATCAGGTCGTGGCTGGGCTTGTTTCCTCCTTAACCATCGCAAACCTTTCTGATGATAGCACTCAACACTTGGCTCTCCTCCTGTCAGTAGGCAGAACTAGACAGTGACCTTATCTCCATTTTACAAACCAACTCCAGGAAGAGAGAGCAGGAAAAGTTAGTAACTTCTGGTAGTTCCGTTTCATTTTTACTGTTCTTACACATATGTTTTGAAGTGAAGTTTCTCCATTTTAGCTGTTGGTCTGAACACTTGTTAATTAAATGTCTATGGAAAATATTCCACATCTCTCTCCTATCTTAGCATCAAAACTATTAGTTCCAGACTTCACAACAGGTGTAGTAATGAAGTAACAGTCAAATCTAAAAGCCTTTGCTTTGTGCAAAGGGAGGAATGCAAACACTTAGTTTTACTCGATGTGATTCTTGGGCTCCTGAGTGAGTGCTGCAGAGCACCAGGCAGCCCTCCTGGACTAGCTGAAGACAGAATGTATGCTGCAGGTTGAGACAAGGCAGAAATGCAACGTGAACAGCAGAACTTTGAATCTGTGCTCTACAGTATGTCCAGGTTAGCCCAAACAGCCACCATTCCCAGGGCGTTAGAGAGACGGAGAGTTTTAAAGAAGATTCATGAATTTTTCAAACACATTTTAACAGTGTACCGTTGTTCAGTTTTCTATTTCTAACTCTGGAATTATGGTAATGCACGGTGAGATTGCTGTTGTAGAGCTGAAGATTGTTGCTGCTATTGTTTGTGTTATAAGCCTCTGGTTTTAGTCCAGTTTCTTTTTGCATGTTTTCTTAGCTATAACCACATTATGACATCACTAAAATACTAAATAGGAATGGGAGAGAAAAAAAATATGTATGTATTGGGAAGTTAACATTCTTTTTTACTGTCAGTCTAAAGCTTCTCCAAATCCAAAAAAAAAAAAAAAGTAATTTTACATTTTCCTATTTATGTTCTTGCTTTGTATTTTTATGCTTATCTGGCTCAAGCAACGTTCAGATAGAACAGACAAGGATCTAAGAGTCTAAATGTCCTTTGATAAATCATATTAGTTTATGCAATGAAATAGAAAACTAAAGTTCATAACAGTTTGGCAGAGCTGCACTTCAACGTGTATCATCTGATTCAAGACATTTCACACATTTAAAAAAATGTCAAAAAAACCCTCAGGTTCAACTGTGTAAAGCTGTGTTATCTGTAACAAGAAGCACTGCTTAAAAGGTTAACCATTTAAATCATCTTGTCACACGACTGGGTGCAATTTAGCTTCCCCTCTAGGATACACAAACTTGTGCTTGACAGTTGTGGTACTTACATGAGTATAAAATGAAGGGATGCAACTGTTCATGGTCAGAGAAGAACTAATGCTTTTTTTTTCCTAAGAGATGTGCTAGCTAAACCCTGTTCCAAGCAATTACAATTTGTTCAGAGCTGACTTTCACCTTTTTCACTAAAGCTTTAGAAATAGATGTAGATTAATCTAACCTCTCAATTCCGTACCTGTTCCTGAATGTTGTTACGAAGGAGCTTTTCCATTTCTGCTCTGGAAATAGCTGCATTTCAGTGACAAATGAGGGGGTCCTTAACGAGTCTAGAATGTTATTTTCCAGGGGGCTGTTAACTTTACGTGGTTTTTCTATGTTTTTCAGTTAGTGTTTAATGTTCTGGGAAGATTTTGCTGCCTAGAATCTACCTACTTCCCAAGTCCCTTTGAGTCATGCCTTTTAGACGTCCTACCAAGAGACTGAATGGAGGGAGCCTCAAGCTATTGCAGCCCAGGTGCAGATAATATGTGCTGGATGCTCTCTCATAAACTCAGACTTGCTTCTTTTTTTGCATTTATTGCAAATCCAGTCTTTGGCATGTGCTGGCAACTCAGACCTTTCCAGAACTGGCTTTACCAATCCATATGTAGCTTAAGCAGAACTCAACTCGAGAGTGAGAGATCTCTCAGTGTTTGAAATCATGGCTTGTGATCAACAATGTCTCTGGTGTTAAGCATCCTTAGGCAGTGATTCTATATACATTTCCGAAGCAGCAAAGCTAGTTTATGCACACCATGTCAGTGTACCCTTGCCTTTCCTCTCATTTACACTATCAGCTGTTACAGGCTGTGCTGTACTTGACTGGGGACCTTACCTAACTGCAGTCTAAATGAGCAGAACAACAAGGTTCTTTTGTTGCTGTTGCTGTTTTGGTGTTTTTTTGTTGTTGTTGTTGTGTTTGCTTTCCCCAGCTCCTTCTGGCTTGGATAGATTACGCAGGGCAGCTTAGTTCATCTCACAGTCAGCATGGCACAGCCTGTCTCGTGGCTAAACTGGGTGGGTCCTTTGGTTGTGACTTGGAATCCATACTCCCTTTGATTATGCTTCACATCTTACATTTTCTTTTTTTGCTCATCTTCTCCAGCACTGATCACTGCTGAGAACTGTTTTTAAAAGCTTGCACTTGCAATCTTCCCATTTCAGTCCCTGGCTGGGCTATCAGCTGCTTTGTTAATTCTCCCTAGTGCTCCTTACAGCTTTCTGAGGAGGACAAAGCAGTTCTCCTTTGGCACCTCCTTTTGCAGTTCAAACTAAAGCCAGATTTCACATAATCATTTCAGATGTGAATGAAATGGGCAGCTATGATTATCCTACAACGAACGCAGGTGAAGTATTTGTTTATGCTAGCTGTGGTTTCTCATAATACCCTTTCATCCTTCCATGAAATCTGAAGCTGAAGGGAACTAGCAAAGAACTGGGAAATGCTGACTGCAGGAACCACTCACCACACGAATACTTGCAGTTTTCCAGCCCAGTTACTGAGGAAAAGGTTGTAGAGCAATTAGCACAAATCTGTATTCTCTGGTTAATCACTGGTGGCAGTCAATCAGATCAGTGATTCTATCTGAACGTTTAATTACAGGGGAAGGCTGGAAGAAGGAAAGTGGAATGTCATATTGGGGAGATATTTCCTAGTGCCTTCTGTTAATATTAACCAATGCTGTTTCAGTGCAGCAGCAGGCAGGCTCTGAAGTGTTGTTTTTTTTCAATGACTGTTCTGGACTCAGGCTTGGCTTCTCCTCTACTTCGGTGTCTAACCAGGTCAGTTACCTTCATCTCCAATGCTACAGATCACTGGGAGCTGTTAAGACTCAGTCTCACTAGGAAGTTTTGCACCCAGATATGATCAGCACCTGCTGTGTAGCTACAGGAAGGCAGACAACATTAGTTTAATGCTAATCTCAGAAAACAGTTATATTCAAGTTGTGTTTAGGGGATTTTTTTGTTGGTAACAGAGCTGTAGCTCACTTCATTGCACACACTTCACTTCATGTGCTTAAGTGCAATTGCTTCCATGACCTCTAGTGGGGAGAACCAGAGATGTCAGAGAGGGGAGAAACGGAGATAGACTGTCACAGGTTCTGAACTTGCTCTATTTCTAGAGCTGCAGTGCTTTCTTCTGTGGTTTTCCGGCGTACGGTGCTGCTCCGAGGCTCGTGATTGTTAACAAGGAAGATGTATGTCACTGTGCAGCTAACGCTTTTTTAGTAATGATGGGGCATGCTGCCTGTTGTCTTTCACAACGTCTTCCTGAAATGTTTTTGCATGTCTTTCTTCTATGTTTTTCTCAATAGTTTCCTGTTTTGGAGAATTTTGCCTCTTTGTGTCTATTAAGTGGGTTTTATGTTTAGTAAGTGACTTTGCTGTGTTCTGTTTCAGGTTGTTGTCATAGTTTTATACCCTCATTGGTAGTGGCTGTATTATCTGATCACTCATCCTAAGCGAAAATATGCCAGATAGATACTTCCAGAAAATGCAAACAGGATTCTGACAATTCAGGGATCAATTAGACAGCTCTTAGACAGCCAAGTAATATAAAATCAGGACTTTGTGTAGAACAAAATAAGTTACTGTAGTCTTGTCATTACACACCAAGCTAGTAGTTGCAAGGCAGGCCAGAAGAGGTTATCTCTCTCTCCTTAGAGATAAGCTAGGATAGAAAGATGCAGGTGATGCAAAAGGAGGGTCTGTGAGTGTGAATAAGCTTCGCTATGAGAGAGATGGCTCTGGAGGGATCTTTAATTAATGTGCATGAATGGCTGATGTGAGGGTGTAAGGAAGACAAAGGCAAGCTCTCCTTGGTTGTACCTAGTAACAGAACAAGAGGCAATGAGCACAAACTCAAATGCAAGAAAGAGCATTTAAACAAAGCAAAACTCCTTTATAGTGAAGGTGACTGAGCACTGGAGCAAGCTGCCCAGAGGCTGGGGAGTCTCCATCCATGGAGACACTGCAAGCCCAGCTGGACAGTTGTGAGGGGCCTATATGTGAGCATGCTTGGGCAGAGCCCATGGACTAGATGGTTACCAAAAGGCCCTTGCAACTTCTTCCTTTCCCTGAAGCTGCATCTTTAGTTAAGCAGAATGCAAACGTTAGTCACGCGCTCTGTTTGTAGTTAGTTGCTATCACCTGCTGTGGGCTGTATTTGTTCCATGTGACCTACTTCTTGTGCTTTTGTCTAAATACATCTTAACTGTCGGGTTTTCTTGTGCTCTGTAGTATACTGGTATGCACGATCAGCAAATATGTCAAGTGCACTTCTGCACTGTATGTGCACTGTGGTAGCAAGGGGGTTTTCCAAGAATTCAGTGGACTGGATTTGTGTCAAGCAGTGTGATTAGGGTATTATCTGAACGTTACGTACAAGTGCTAGAAACTGTAGGTCAGGGAATAGTTCCAAAAAGCTCTTGTATGAATTTGTGTATTACAGCCCATCTGCTACAGATTTGTTGGGAATACCTGAAGATTAGAAGGAAAAAAAATCAGATTATTTGTTGTTTGAATTAACAGCCTGAAGAGATGAGTCACGGTCAGAACCTACTTGAAGGTCTCTTTTCCTGGTCATGTTCTTTTCAATATTTCATGTATTTATTTAGGATTGTATCAAACCACACTTGGTGGAAAGTTTTTGATTCTGTTTGCATTTAACTATCACTTTAACAGAGCCTGCCCCCAGTATTCTGGAAAGTTCAACCACTCCCAGGTTAACTGTGTTAGGAGAATGAAGGTCTGGTGACTGAAATCTGTGTGCTAATGCAGTTACAGCATGTTGCAGAGTTCACATTTTAAAAGCCTATAAAGTGCAGGTGGCAAGCTCAGGTAAGATGACTGATTAACAAGCTGTGAGGATGCAGACTTAAATACTCACGATCTCCACAGTGAATCACCATTGAAAGTGGCTCTGGACATACATAACTGATGTTCCTAATTGTGACTACAACATTTTAACAGCCATCACAGGCTAGCAAAGTAGAATCATTTTGGTTAATGGTCTGTAGGTTAAAAGAAAATTCTAATAAGAACAAGTGACTTTGGCTCACTGTTTTTGCTTATGATTGTGGAATTTGAAAACAAATCTCTTTGAAGAGATGTCCTGAATCAACATCATTTCATGTCTGAAACAAGCAAAGTTGTAACTTCATGACACGTACAGTGAAAACAAAAGGAAAGGAAAGGTAATGTAGTAAACAATTATTCCTAGAATGTGTCTCTTCCTACTTCTTTCCCCCTATAAAGCTTTCACTGATTCTCTTAAAATGGTTACAGTGATTAATTCTTTCTTAGACTTTGTCACCTAATGTGCTTGAAATTAAGGGTAGGTCGTTGCCATAATTAAAAGAGCTGGTTTGTGTCAGTTTCACAAACAAAGAGCGTTTGGCAACCAATCATCCATGTCACTTATAAACACAGGGGCACAACTTCAGCACTCGTAGTCATAAGATAACTTCCCTGCAGCCAGTGAAAAGGATCTGACTGTTCATTTCTGAAGTACAGCCTACCTGAGGTACACATGTTGTACACAGACCTTTAGAAGTATGAAAAAATACTTTCAGCTTAGTAATTCTTACTTGAACATAAACAGAACCCTTCCTTGGATGGATTACTACTGTATGAGTAAATTGAATGTTGACGTATAAATCCTAGTAACATTTGAAAGTTAGATTTTTCATTTTTTAAATTTAGAAAGCAAAGAAAGATCAAGTGGTTTACTGCAGAACATGCTGCCCAGACTTGGCCAAAGGGTGATATTTATTCTGAATTCCCAATCATTAATTTAGCGTATCATCTTCCACTTGTGGCCAGGAACATGACTGTTGGTCAGTTTCCTGCAGCACAGGTGTCCTGTCTTCCTGTTTGTTCAGGAGTGCCTGTTATGATTCCAGAAGAAGATATTTGCATCATCAAAACACGGTTCCTAACGAACTCCATTCTGGGCTAAGCCTTATGTAATGAGTATGCTATTATTCATGCCATTTTTTAATTTCACACCTTTTTTTCTCAAGATGTCTAACAACAGCATAGCAAATAATATCACCATATTATTAATTACAAAAATGTGTCCACGCTTAAACAACTACAGAAGTTGTTCACCCGTTAGTACTATTTCAGAAATTTGACTTTTACTGAAGTGTTTGTAAAGATTCTTGTGACTTCTATCTGCTCATACTGTATCAGGTATCCTACAGAAAAAGCTGGTTGAAACCACGTAACTAAGACACTTCCCTACACAAATTCATATGTGCAGCGTTTCATAACCGAAGGCTGGATTTTCATCTGTTGTTATTCTATGTAAGAATTTTGAATACACCTAATTGTATAGGTGAAATTCCTTTTATTGCAGAAAGGCCCTGCAAGGCTAGCATACCACTTACACCTCTCATAAATCTGAGGCTTCAAATGGCCTTGTCTAGGCTCAGTGATGCATGTGCTAAGTTTGGTGGGGTTCTTTCCTTATTTTAAAGAGAAGGCGCTCCTTTAATTTTGTTGCCTCTGTCTGCCCTGCTGAAGGGATTATGTTTGATGGATAGTAGAGAAAATGAGATCGGAATAGCTGTACGTTATTTTTCTCTTCCTAGTTTGCTTTAATCTCAATATCCTCTAAGTGAAACAGGTAAGATTCTGACCATGCTCTGCTCTGTCTGCTGGGCCATAGCAATGGCCCTAGTGATTTTGCTGGATGCACCACAGGCATGCAATGTTCTGAGTGTCACGCTAAAAGAAAGGCCTTATTTCTTGACATTTCTTTTTTCCTTTGCAGGAGACACTACTGTTCGATGTGAGCAACTGGATATGCTTCAAGATTGGCTGTCTGAATTCAGAAAATCTACCTCCTCCTCCAGCACAGCCAATCCAGAGGAGCTGGTGGCTTTTGATGTAATTTGCGGAGATCTCAACTTCGATAACTGCTCCTCTGGTAAGATAAGCTTTGCCTTTTCCTTGCGTGTGCCTAATCCGACATGGGATAGCAGAGTTCTTGATACATTCATTCTGTGGGTTACAGCAGTGTACTAACTAGTGACTGGCTTGTGCAAGGGAAGGCTTAAGAAACGTCTTAAGATAAGTCTTGTCATGAGCCAAGAACAGCAGCTTACGTAAATTCTGCCAAGTTATTAAACATGATGGTTTTTAAGGCACAAACGGCAGCAATTTGCAACTTGTTGCAGTAGCAACAGTGAGAAGAATCTAGTTGTTTGATGTTACTTGTGTGAGGTAAATGTGCTAAAACACATCACATAATTTCAGTTATTAATAAAAGGGGTGCGTGCTACAGGATTTTTGCAGGAAAAAAAAATCTTGCAATTAATAGCCTTTTGATTGTGCATGTACACAGATGCAAGAGATTAATGCCCCATAGAGAACTCAACATCACTAAATCGATCTTGGAAAAAATTAATGGATGGCTGTGTACCTTCCATGGCTTTTATTTGAGTTGAAATTGTTTTTATTGCGAGTTGAAAAACAAAGAATTTTAAATGTTTTCTTCTATATTTGGAAGCAGGGGGCACTGGAAAAAAGAACACCAGAGAACCGTAATTAATGGCTGGTGAATTTACAGACAGCAGCCTTTTCAAACACAGATAGTATACTGTTAACAGTTATACAGCCAACAGAGTGGTGCTATATCATCTCTGCTTCCCTCTTGGTACAGTTCATGCATCCAGCAGAGTTCCTTGCTTTATGCAGTGGCAATGAACTACTGGTTTGCAGCCGGCATGTGGATCAGCAGAGCTGACGGCTGCAAGGCCAGCTGCATGACTGGGCCAGAACTGAAGTACTGAGATAAGAGCATAAGCCAGGTAGGTGAGGGGGTGTTCAGTCATAGAGATTTCATCTGTGCACTGCGTTACAGGGTGCAGAGTACAGGTAAGCTCAAGCTGCAGCTTTCAATTGGGGATTCAGCAATTAGAAAAATAAAATTGTGTGAGAAGGAAGGGACTCCTAAAGGCCCTCTGGTCCAGCTCCCTGCAGTGAAAAAAGACATATACACATCCAGGCTGGATGTGGCTCTGGGCAGCTTGGTCTGGTGGTTGGCAGCCCTGCACATAGGAGGGGGGTTGAAACTGGATAATCATTGTGGTCCTTTTCAACCCAGGCCATTCTGTGATTCTTTGAAATACGGCTCGATCATGTGCTCAGAGCCCCATCCAGTCTGACCTTGGGTGGCTCCAGCAATGGGGCATCAACAACATATCTGAACAACCTCTTCAGACTATTGAGTTTGTAGATTAGCAGGTGAATATGTGATCATCATCACACGTGAATTCTGTAGTCTTCATAAAAAGCCTAGGTAATTGGGACAGAGAGGAACAACTACTCCAATAATTTACAACAAAATAAAGCAAAATAAGCATTGTCAGATCATAAAAATAGGTACCATTCTCTCATCTCATGGCTTGTATCAGATACTTGTAATGGAAGATTTTAGCGAAGTCAGAGAAACAATTAATTGAGAAGAGACCACCAACCCAAAACAGCCTTACTGTTCATTTCCAGCTCATCGGTACAAAAAGTAATTTAATCACAACTATGTGATCTGAAATAAACTCAGAACGGCTGGAGGAGGTGTTCCAACTCCGAATCCATTACGGGTAGTGGAAATGAACAGTAAGCAGAAAGTAAACAGAATGCTGCAGTGAAACCAAGTTTTTCAGGACAATACAAAGGTAGCAGGAGTTGGGAAAAAAGGAGGAAATTCAGTCAGTAACAGTCTTCAGCTAGGCACGCTGCTTCAAGAGAAGGCTGAAGAGGTAACTGGAGCAGTCCCAGTGAAGGGAGACAGGAGCTGGGGGATACAAATGGGCACAGCTACTTCTGTTTGACTGCAGTTCCAGCTGCAGTATTCTTGGATGGATGCAACGGCTGAAGGCAAATACATCCTTCAAGGAAATAAACTATCTTCTGCATACCAAAGGGGATCCTGCCCAGTCAGACTGTGATAGTCCGCATAAGGGGCCATATAGCATGAAGAGAAAGACGTGGGTGAAGCTGTGAGGTAATGTGTGTGCTCAGCATCCTCTGACTGAGTAGTTCTGGTACTCTAACCAATACCTTGAAGTACAAAGCAAAATTAGTGCCTTTGTGACTTGTCTTTCTAAGGCAAAAGAAAACACAACTATTTGTTTTTGCAAATACAGTTGTAAATGTTGCAACTAATAATAAAGACACAATTAAAACATAGCTTATAAGAATGTTTTTGTTATCTGTAACTTATTCATACTCTGTTTTCCTTTAAAATTCACTTGGTCTGGGAAGTGAAATTAAGCTGGCTATTTGTTATTTGTAGATTGCTTTGCTTCCTTATGCACTAAGCAAGATTAATGCAGTGTTTTAAAATTGGCATGTATTCTTGTCCATTTTACATTACTCATTGTTTTAAGGACATTCGTTAGGATTGCAGCAACTGAACTGCTGGGTTTTTCTGCCTTCAATAATCAGCTTTCTGTAATTCTGGGTATGGGTTGTTTTTGGTGTTCTTTCCCACGCCACAGATTGATACAGCAAATAATTAACGTTGTTGCAGTGAATATCAAGCTTCTATTCTTAGATGTATTTACAGCACAGTTTTCATAGACCTCTAGGTTCATGAATAACCTTATTCTTTTGACAAATATTCTGAAACTAAGTTCTCCCTCCTAGCTGTGGGGAACGATATCACAAATAGAGAATTCTCACTTACTTGAAACACCTTCCTGTCAGGTTCGTCTCACCAGTGTACAGTTTGATTGTTTTTGACCTTTTAGTTTATCATAAAAAACCATTCCAGTCAGATGAGTCCAAGTTTGTCTCATCAGCTCTGACTTCTATCAGTGCCACAGTGGCAAACTGATCCTGGCAAAATTTTAGCCTGTCTTATTTTTGAAGTTTGCAGCCATATGATATCACAAGGGAAAGCCCAAGGAAATAAGCAATTGCACAGACTACATTCTAGACTCTTCCAGAAAAATGAAAGAAACCAACAAGCCAATTGGCTGTTCAGACTGAAAGAACAATTTGCTGCATTGCACACCTGACAAGTTTTTAGGAGGTCAGTCCTTCAATCCTCTGCCCAGGCTCCAAGATATCCTTGTACAGTCTCCTTGCAACTGTGAAGTAATCTTGAATGTAGAGAGCTGATTAGATGTTGGGGAAAAAGCTGGAATCATGTAGTGAGGCTCATCAGCTGGGGTGGATGCATTCGCTGAAAGACCATCAGCTGTGTTAATCACTCTTAATGTCAAAATGAGAAAGTGCTATGGACACTCAGTATTACTGTACTCCACACTGCCTCCTGTGTTGTGCTTCCTCCTTAACAGGGAGAGGTTAACAGCTCCTGTATCAGGCAAGAACACTATTTTGCAAATGGAGAACCAATTTGATTCCTACGGTGTGTAAGCTGCCTTGTCTCTAAATATGCACAGCTCACAATTCAAAAGTTTCTGACTTTAGGGGTCCATTCTCATGCCTACTTTCATACTCTGTAGTCTTGCCAATAGTCAGTGGTAGCAGCAGCAGCTCCAAATGCAGGTGAATATCCACCAATCCCAAGAGAAGACTCTGTGTTGCTTAGAAATTTTACACAGAATCACAGAATTGTAGGGGTTGGAAGGGACCTCCAGAGCTCATAGAGTCCAACCCCCCTGCCAAAGCAGGTTCCCTACACCAGGTCGCACAGGTCGGCATCCAGGCAGGTCTTGAACATCTCCAGAGAAGGACTTTAAGCTTGTAAAAGGTGGAAGTGCTTCGAGAAAGGAAGTAATTGGGACCTATTGCCAGTTTCTTTGCTATTTAACAAAACTGGAATTGCAGCAGCTGGTATTTTCAAGTTCTGATTGTACTTGCTCCTACGTACAATGATCACTATGTTATAGTGATAGGGCGCACAGAACTACAACTCACTTATTTTTATACTGAGCTTCTGAAATTGTAATGTATGTATTTTTCTAGGGCTACTGTTAAATTTAGTGATCCTAGGAGCTTGATGCACTGTTGGGCTTTAAACGCAAGAAACAGAGTAGCAATTAACAAGAGATTAATTTGAAAGCTGAGAGATCATGATGATTATATTTAGAATGTCTTTAATGCTTCAGATGATATCTCAAGTGAATTATCAATTGCCTGTCCTTTGTCTTACTATTACAGCTTGAAACACATTCAGTCAATTCTTCTGAAGCAAGCACAGCACTAACTTTCATCTCCAGATTTACTGAGGTGTATATATAAATCCCCAGCAGCCACCTACTGCGCCATTATGAAGTCAGTCCAAATCTCTGCATCATCTGATCTCAACAAAAGTTTTCTATGAGTATAAGCATATACAGTGCAAACACGAACGGCAGAGTAAGGCAATGTGTCAGGAAACCTTCAGTTTAGAAACTAATAAATACTATCTTTTGTAGATAGACTTGGTAGGAAAACAGACATTAATTAGCAGCATTTGTTGGAATTTCTGGTTAAGACAGGATATTGCTGTGCAGTAAAACTGCCAAACTAGTTCAACCAGTTCTCTAGAAAATGCTGAATAGGAAGGAAGGCTTACCTTTTATTTTGCAGTAGAACATACAAACAATTGTCCACAGGCTTACAATACACAGCTGATGTCCCTTTTCTTGTGCTTCTTTCCCTGCAGAGGACAAGCTGGAGCAACAGCATTCTCTGTTTACACACTACAAAGACCCATGTCGAATTGGTCCAGGGGAGGATAAACCATGGGCAATAGGTAAGATATTCTCTAGCCATCAGTGTATCAGCTCTTGTCTGTCACTCACAGAACACCTATCAGCAGCAGGCAGTACAGCTAACTGGCAGTAACTGTTTGACTAAGACCAAATATTTGCAAGGAGTTTATCTCAAAGGCAGCAGCATGTATTCTGTAAATCTTAACAATGTTTTGTTGAATTTTAATTTAGAAGGAAATAGACATGTCAAACGAGTCCAGTCTAGAGCTTATGCATCAAGCCACTTGAATGCCCTCCTACCCTTACTCTACTTTTTAAATAATATCTAGATCACTTTGCAAAGAGAGCAAAATTATTGTTTCTGTGTTTTCTGTATGCAGTGAAAAGGTGCACCTTTTGATTAGAGTTGTCTGGTGTTACAGAAACATTGTGAGGATGTACTAGTAATTCAGCAATGTTAGGAACTTGTAGGGCTCACCTTATATAAGATTTCACAGAACTCAGATACTCAAGCATGCTGAAAGTCAGATGAGCTCAGTACAGTTTTCAGTGAACAAACAGCTTTTTTTCCTATAGGAGCAATTACAACTGTGAAGATGCTAAATATAAGAATTTGGGACTACTTATTGATGTGGTTTTACTCTGTTGTAACAGAAAAGAAGTTTCTCTGCCCTTTAAACTCGAAAGGCGCAGACAATATTGTGAAAGGTTTAGAGAGAGAAGTTGCTTTTAAAGACTAAGCAAAGGCTCATCTAGAGTGTAAGTAACGAACAGGCCAGTTCCTCATCATTAGAGCCAATTATCTTTTGCTAATTTCTTGTGCATCTGGTTTGAAAATAGGATACAAGAAAAAAAATTAAGGCAAAAATTAGTAAGGAACAGGAGACAGCAACAGGTAAGAGTAAAGTTCAAGTTTTGATTGGAAAGCCTACCAGGAAAACAGAAGAGACTTAACTAAGCACTGTGCTGTAGGTAAAGTGGAAAGAATAACGTATGGAGGGAGACAGCAAAAGAGAAGGTACTAAGTATTGTCATCCTCACTGTTACAAAGTGTATTATTACGTCTGTTCTAAAAATAATCTCTCAGACTGAAAGCATCATTTAGTCTGGCGTGAGATGCAGCCTCTGTAATAACTGCTATGGATACTACTTGTGTAACACAGAAGTGAATATAAACAGTGTTTTCAAATCAGAACAGAGTTGTCCCCCATCCCTGCCACATACACTGTCCTCAGATGCTTTTTGAGAGGCACGTGCTGGGACAGTCACATTTCCCTTTCTGTCCACAGGTACCTTGCTGGATCCTGAAGGATTATATGATGAAGAAGTGTTCACTCCAGACAACCTACAGAAGTACGTAACTCCTGGTTCTCCCACATATTCTAAACAATTCTTTAAAAAGCCAGTTCATTGCTTGCTATTTAACATTTCATAAATTGTGGTGTTTTTGGACTGTAACATACATATATAATTTTTTTTTAACTATGGAAGTCTTGGGGTAGAGGGAAGAAAGGGAAGGAAGAACTGCTCCTTCTCAAAGCCAGATAGAATTGGCTTCAGTGGGTGAAAAGATGAGAGCAACTGCTGTCAGTGTGTTTTGTTTCTAGAGTTAGTCCTACCTGAACAGGTCCGTAGGAGGAGGAACTCTGAGCACTGCCAAAAAGGGCATGCAGGCAGCTTGTCTGAAGATCTCTCTACAGGCAGTCAGTTCCATGGCAGTGGCACTGTAAAGGACAGAAACAAAAGTGAAATGTAATTTTCCTCAAATAAATTTAAAAAGAAAAAAAATATCATAAGGTTTGAAACAACCCATTAACTAGAAAGCTTGCAAATCTCAGTAAGCTCACTCAGCAAGCTCACAAATATAGAGAGAGGAATCTATTAAAAACAAAAACATCAGACATAACTAGGAATGTAACTGACTGTCCTTCAGAAATGCTAGTACAGCACTGCTTTGGAAGAGTTCAGTACTTGTTTTGTGTTAGGGGAGTTCCACCACATACAGAAACCCTCTTAATTTGTAAGAGCCCTAAGCTGAACTTTTTGATTACCTATGCATTAATATTATGAATATGAATTACCTATGCTGAGTAATATGCCAGTGGAAAGAAATTAATTAGCTTTGTACACTTTAGAGCTGCAGTTAATGATGCGCTCAGCCTTTGTGCACCTTCTCTGCCTTCATAGCCAGTTTCATGGACAAAGTGTATTATCACCATGACTAACTACAGAAGATGTCCTAGCATTTTGTTATGAGAATATACTGAAGAAGTTAAGATATCTGAATGAATAAGTGTGCAGATTCTTCAATTAGTGCATGCAGAGGAAATGGTGCAGCCCGCAGGCACAATTCACCTCGGTGCTTTTATTCAGAAGTGCAGTGCATGGTATCGATGGACGCTCAGGTCAAGGCCACCCCGAAGTTTTCCTCTTATCAGTTTTAAACGTACATCTATTGTTTATTGTTATTCCCTTTCTAAGGTCTTGGTTTCGTTTATATTCAAAAGATAAGGATTCCTTACACTCAGTCCTATTTTACACATTCAAAAACCTGCAAAATTTCTGGACATTTCTATTCACATGTTAAAAAACATGAATTTAGTACAGGATTTTGGGTAAGTAAAAGGTAATTTGGCCTCTACAATCAAGTTTGCAAATGCAAATCTGTATGTGGGAGTAACATTCTATTTTATGGTTCCAAAAGCAGGCTTGGAGCTCTTTAAAAAATAAAAGGATAAAATCTGTGTTTTCAAGCAGCTTTTTGAGCCAATCTGTCACCAAATTAATTTGGGGATATTTTGCTTTATTCCCTTACAAGTTACTTGTAATTAAATTCCACTGACGTATCCAAATGATAGACAAATAGCCATTAGATGACCCACAGAGATTGAGAATGTTACTTGTACTTCCTAAGTGTGTATACAAGGCTTCAGCATGAGATAACTGGAAAACATTCTCAAATTCTGGTAACAGAACATACGTTAAGACTTTCTGACTACTAAAAGTGGCATTCAGTTTTCTTCAATATATGACAATTCTTTTAAACCTATGAAAAAAGCAGTAGCTTCTTATGCACATCTGCAGGATAATGAGGATCTGAATGTGTAAATTATGTAGATGTGCTTTGATATTAGAGAAACAGTTGCTTCTGCAAGAGGCCAAGACAGCCTGTCTTCTCATCCCTGCGAGGTACTGGTAATTGCAGTTGTAGAAATTACCAATAAATGCAGCTAAATTCAAAGTCATTCATGAAAGCCAGCCTTAAAAACGTTGGAAGCATTTTTAAAGTGTCTTTCCAAACATTTAAATGAATTACTTAGAGACTGTGGAGTGTTATTGCCAGCATTGAAGCTGTGGAGCCCCTTCTAGCTAACAGATAGCATTCAGATACTCAGCAAAACAGGTTACGGCCTGAAATTGAACCATTCTTACAATTTTTCAGTAATAAACTTTGATCAAGCTTTACAGATATTTAAAACAGACATTTCAATTGGCAACGTAAGCTATGCAGAGAATTATTTCTACGTCAGCAGTCTGCTGTAGTTTATAAATAAAATTAAGTAGTTTGCGTTAGCGAGCTAATTAGACAGTGAAAGCAGAACAACCTAGTTCTTAAGTCTCTACTTAACGTTAAGTGCAGCATACGTGGAACACTGGAACTGGAGAACCGACTTGGTACAAATAATGAGTAAGGCATTTATAATTATAGAACAACTAATAAGCTGGGCGTAATGATCCGAGGCCCTGCTGCAGTGCTAGAAGCTGCACAAGCTTCTGCTCAGAGGCTTCATGAAACGCAAACAGCTGATCTATCGCAACATTGGCATTAAAGCTAGGACTGGAACGAGGCCATTTTAACCTCTGAAACCCTAAACACAGTCCAGAACAGAAGAGCACCTCACAACACAGCTAAAAAAAAAACAAACAGTGATTTAAAAGGAAATTTTTCTTGACTCCGCTGCCACCAGTGGCTCCAGCCTACCGGCAGGAACACCAGAAAAAGTTTCAGTGGCTTCTCAGCTGAATGGGAGGTGGTCCCTTGAGGAGTAAGCTTACGGCTGCCTTACCTCTGCTGCTCCTCACGCTCCTCTGCTCAAAGCAGCTGCAGGCAGTACTACAAACTAGCAACACAGCAATGCCTGACAGAACTTTCACACTTATGGATTAATTGGGATAGGAGATGTTTAAAGGAAAAAAAGGCCCAATTACTTGTTATCTTGCCTAAAAATTAAGGCAACTATTCTGAAAATAAATAAATCAGATTTAGTTTTGCAGCAGTCATTAGTTCTGTTCACCTTACCTGTTAGAATCTCATAACCTGATCTTTGGTACTTGTCCCTATTTCTCATAGGGAGAAACCCTTATGAATAAAGTGACAGAAGTTTTAACCAAAAGTAGATGCACCCCCTCTTGCAATTTGTTCTCTGCAGGTATCTGAAAAATAATATTTCTCCTCCTTGCCCAGTTGCCCTGTGTTCACACTCACAAAGACAGAACTGACACTAAAACAAATCCATCTTTTAAATTAATGCATGCAAGTTTTTGTGGATGATACTGCAGCACTAATCAGCAGTTTCTTCTACTTTGTTTCTTAATTGGCTTTGCCAAATATAAATACAATTTTTGGAAGAGGTCAGTTCCATCAAAGAGATTGCTTTCAGGCATTCAGTCATTTGCAGTAGTTCTCTAAAATCAGCTTGCAAATGGGTTGCAGAGAGTAAGCTAATTTCATACCAGTTATTAGATGACAGTCTAAACTTGCACAGTACATAAAAGGAAGCTTACTTTTATGTAAACTGGTTACTGTAAACTCAAGGAATCTCCAATGCTTCACTAAGTCCAAAGGGAGTTAGAAAATGTCTGACTAAGTAGCTAACTATATGACTGTAGCTTTGCCACTCTTATCTTCTGGAAGCACATGAAGTACTTGCAGATCTCAACTGACCCAGTCTTACTGACTGTAACATTAATGAGACCTAATCAACTGTACCAAGTACTTTGTCCCCTCTCTGACCAGCCAGAGACTTGAAAGAGACAATTTGACAGAGAAACCATTTAAATCTCAAACATAGAAACATGTTGTGAAGATCTAGTTATTGTCTCTTGTTTTTTTTTTTTCATTCTGTATATTCACATAAAAAATCTCCCAAACCCATAAAAATTATCCGAAGTCGAGTATTCTAAACTGGGTGATCAAGAGCACTTTATGTTCTTCCAAGGTGAAATTAAAGGCTTTGTACCCGCCAGGACCCAAGCTCAGGCGCAGTGTTTCTCTTGCAGCAGTTTGATGCAGCTTAATGGTGCAATCAGCTCTGGAGCAGATACAAAGAAGGGCAACAGGGCTTTTGAAGGGCTTGGAGAATGTGCCCTACAAGGAGCAACTGAAGGAACTGGGGCTGTTCAGTCTGGGGAAAAGGAGGCTGAGGGGAGACACTGCTCTCTTCCAATACCTGCAAGGTGCTTACAGCAGAGCAGGGCTGGTCTCTTACTGGTCACAGGTGATGAGAGGAAATGGCCTCAAGTTGCACCAGGGGAGGTTTAGATATCAGGAAAAGCTTCTCTACATTAAGGGTTGTTAAGCACTGCAATGGGCTGCCCAGGGAGAGGGATGAGTCACCATCCCGGATGTGCTTAAAAACCGTCTGGAGGTGGTGCTCAGGGACGTGGTTTAGTGGAGGACTGTTGGAGTTCTGGTTAGGTTGTGGCTGAATTCGGTGATCATTGATGTCTTTTCCAACCTGAGCAATTCTGTGATTCTACAATGGAAACCACAGAGCCTCATGCTAAGATTTTGGCAGGTAAGTAGTAAAGGAAAACGATTTTCAGGGAGGTGACTGAAAAACATTTGCTTCTGTATTTTGAGCCAGACAGAAAAAAACACCACCTAGTCTGTCCCTCTCTGCATGCAGTAACCATGCAAAACAGCTATCACTGTACTTGTTACACTGAGTGCTATCCTGCAACTGCAGCTCCTGCATTGACATGCACAATCACCTGTTGTCTGTAGAGGCACCGTGGTAGATCTTCTAAATAGAACACAAGATTGTAAAGCAAGTTTGCAGTAAAACAATACATAATAGCTTAGCAACACAGAATTGTTGTAGAAGAGTAACGGGAACCTTTGTGGGCTATCTAGTCCAAAAATCACATTCAAAGCAGAGCTGACTTCAAAGTCAAATCAAGTTACTCAGGACCTTAATAACCTTCTGTATAAAATACACTGTTAAGGTTTAACAACCCAAACTAAATTTTTTTAATGGGAAATGTGCAACTTATCTGCCCAAATACAAGACTTGTACCTGGAGAAGTAATTCTTCATTTTGACTGTTTAATGCATGGCCTGGGGCTGTGTAATCTCTGTGTAAGATGAGGGAAATGAAAATAGTGTCACATTCAGGAATCAAACACCTGTTACTTGGTAGTAAAGTAAGCTCAGGGTTCAAGACACGTTAACTTGATGCAGAGGATTGCTCAAAACCAACTGCCGCATGCCCAAATGCCAGCTCCTGAAAACCACGCAGCTCATCCATACCCTTTATGTAAACGTGGCTGTCTTCCTTCAAACAGAGGAACACAGAATTGAGAGTATCAAAAGTCCTTAGCTGTGCTGTAAGGTTATCTGCAAATCATCTCCTTTCTGCTGGATTCAGCAATGCTGGAAATCAACTGGGGGTTGCATTGCACTACAGAGAGCAGGTCAGCAAGGTTCTCCTCTCAGCTTTTTGCTCTCCTGGCTACAAGAGTAGGTCTGCAGGACCAGCACACAGCATCAGTGCTGCCAAACAAGGCTGTAAGAGCACCGTTAGCAGTGGTGCAACCTCATGTTGAAAAATTCTGGAAGAAATTGTTCTTCATGCTGCACGTTTAACAGTTCTTTTGGACAAGCATTGCCCTTAGTGGGGAGTTGGAGAGAATCCAGCGTAATGCACAAAGGCACAGGATGAGCCAACATTGAATGTAATTTTATTTTTTCCAATGAAACAGGGTGCTGGAAAGTGAAGATGGAAGGAAAGGATACTTAGTCTATCCCACCAGCAAGAACCATGGTTCCAGTCAAAAGGGGAGGAAGGCATCATTGAAAGGAAACGGCAGGAGGATTGACTACATGCTTTATACAGAAGAAGGTCTCTACCTGGAATGGAAAGTGGTGAGTTTCACAGTTAACAAAGAAGAGCCACAGCTCACACAACAGACTTGTCTGGATGGCGCTGCAGCCCCTTCAGCCTGAGTCCCAGCTTACATTCCCAGAAAAACACAGTGCTTTGGTATCTTCTACATTAATGCAAGTACTGAGTTTGTAAGCCTACTAGATACATTTTAGATGGAGCTGTAGGAACACTTGACCATATGCTGCCCTCCAAAATAAACAGTAAACCTTGTTTCCATTCCGTAAACTTTTGCCAGACAAAACGTTCTGGCTGATGCTTCCCCTACCAACAATCTGAATATTCTTTAATCTTTTAAAGTGTCTGGATGTGCTTTTATTATGCTTATGAAAATTTACAAGTCTGTGATACAAATGCAGGAGCTGACGTGGAGTAACTAGAATGAGAACGTGCAGTGCACTGTCTGCTCCCTCACAGGGGACCTTGCCTTAAACAGAACTCCAGGATGAAAATGACAAACTAGTTCACACTTATTCTGTATAACCCATCGCAATTACCAGAAGAGCAGGTAATCAAGCAATTCAGCATAGCTCAGCAGATGATAACTCCATCCATCTGCACACTCCACAGGCACGGCTGCTGAGCAGCTAACTTTTTTTAAGGCTTTCCATTTCAAATGCAAAAATGCCCACAGAGCATCTGTATGATAAACCCATCTTCCATTCACACAATCAGCGTGTCAAGCCAACATTTGAATGGATTTGACCCAGATTATGCCTCTGATAAGATTCATGCTGACTGCATAAAGAAATACGTGGCCATGAAGAGGCTACGGACTGCTTCCCCTTAGGACACGCTAGTTTACGCTGGCCAAAAAGCTCCTGCAGAGCTGCATCTCTCTGCTTTCTGCAAGCCATTTCAGAGTACTGGCGAAGTTAGTAGCTAGCCTACAGGAGGGGACAGCTGAATTGGGTTAAGAGAACATTAAGACTGTTAATATTCAGCTTTCAGAAGCTGGGAAGCAAGCAGTCTTTCATACAGAAATTTAATTTGATTGTACAACACTTTGCTAGGACAAAGGCTGGAACTGATACACAAGGAGCAGGGCCCTGACCACCTCATGTTCGCATGAAGCTTAGAATCTCAGCCTAACAAAGTCAGCCTTTCAGCTGTACGCCATGCCCACGGCAGTACAACCTGCCCTTCCAAGAGAGATTTCCTTACAGGTAAGGATTACCTACCACAGCATTACAGATAAGCCTATTGGGAATAACAGTGGTTTACTATAAGCAGAAAGAAAAGGGTACAGCTATAGCCCAAGCGGTGCTCCTGGTTAACTGCATCACTGACGTGCCGTGTGCGACAGAGCACTGATTTACCATCAGTTCCAGCCAATGCCAGACTAGTCCCATACATCTACTAATACTGTAAGGCAGCCAAAAGCTAAAGAGTGGCTAGAAGATGCATCTTAGTGCATGATATAGCAGATAAATTTTCAAATTTCCTCTTTCTTGCTTTTATTTCCACCTGCAGGAAGTAGAAGAGTTCAGCTTTATTACCCAGCTAGCAGGCTTGACAGATCACCTACCAGTAGCAATGCGTCTCATGGTGTCTACAGGAGAAGATGACCCTTAAAACTTACCAGCTTGGAGAGATTAGAAGAAGGAAATGTTAACGATATTAAGAAAATATCACAAGATTGGAATGAACTATTCTGGTGCCACGTTAGGAAAAATGACCAGACCTGACCCAGGCTACTCCCCAGAACGTACCAACAATGGAGTATAAAAAAAGGGAAGAAATTGAAGGCTGTGGCCAAAAGCCACTGTCACAAGTTGCTCAGGCAACAGGGCAGGCCTGTACTACAATGTTTTCACTGTGGACCGAATGGAACTAAGATGGAAGTCCTAACTCCTTCTGAACCAGTGCCATTCTTACTAAAACATGTTTTTATACTAATATATAGCACAATTTAGTTTGTAATTAGTCTGTGGGTTAGTGCTGCTCAATGGTTTTTTGCTTAATTTCTTTGTATAACTAAGAAGCTAAAGCTTTTTTTCTTTTCTTTAGCCTGTTGAAGTTGTAGTAGCGTGCTTGCATCAGTAGCATGCGCCCGCACTGCATGCCACTCTGAGATAAACTAGTAAGATACCATGGGGAATATCAGAATGGAAGTTAATTCAAAAATCAGATACCAGCCAAAACAAGGCATTCTGGGACTAGCAAACCCTTCCATCATTACAGAAAGATATTAAAGCAAACAAAGGAAAACTCTGTTCTATTTGAAAACCAATATTATCCTCTCTCTTTTAAGGATATTTGTAACGAAAAGTAGAATTAAGACATTAAGACATTTTATCACCCTTCTTCCAGCTGCGTTGCCACTGGAACTGTTAAGTGTTTTGTCTGAATAATGACTCCAGAATTGGGCCTTTGCTTTTCTAACCACAAGTCATTCCCTTAAGAAGAAATACGGTTCCCCTGTAATGTTTTTTTTCTCTTATCCACGTGGGGCAGTTCTGAATTATGGTATGGGATGATGTATGTATTACAGTAGAGTGAATAGATTCCTGCAGTACCATTGGGAACACCAGAGCCAACATTCTGCCTTAGCTAGGAAGAGTGAATGGGAAATAGCTTGTAAAATGCATGTTAGATATAGAGTTAACGTAAATGACGTTCTGGGGGAAAGTATAGAACAGTGTTTAACCAATAAGGCAGGATTGACTTCATTCTCCAAAGGAATCAGTACACTTGAAGGGAAAGCACAGCACAGGTAGCTACAGAACTGAACTGTGACTCAGCACTCAGCAATGACTGCCTTTGAGCTGAGCCTAGAAGCAGTCTGTGAGACACAGCCCATTTGTTACACACTCGCAGACTTCCAGTAGGGGTTTTACAGTAAAATTCATATATTCTTCCCACTGCAGCTCCTTAAATGTGGGGCCGCCCCCAGTTTGCCATCTTATCCCAATGACCTGACCTGCTCAGACTCTATAACTTAATTTAATTAAAAAAAAAGAAAAAAAGAAAAAAAAAAGCTGAGAGTCAGGTCCATAGAGATTCCAATTCAAAAGGGTTTGTGTTGATAGAAAAATGAAACCCCTTGTGTTTTAACCAATACTTAGTTTCTTCTGCTTAATTCCTCTCCAATATTTGAGGTCTTACTTCTATATTGCAAGTTCCCCATGTTGAGGAGAATTAGTCTAATACTAACTCCATTAAATAAACTCTTCTTTCAGTTATGCTGGCCACAAACTCCTAATGATCTTGTTATGGTTTAGTTTATACCTGCTAGGAATCAGCTTGAGCTAAATCAAAAGAAATTAGACTTAAATTAGAAATCCTAGTCTGCAGAGCCTCTTGTACTGGCTTAATTAACTACAGTAAACAACTGAACTTATATTTAGATCAGCCTGATTTTGCAAGTTGCAGACTCTTCGTAGTCACGGAAGTACTGCTCAGACAGCACTGGCTCATTCCCAGGAGGCTGTAGGCCCCTGCTCACGCTCTCCCAGGGCCCCTCTACTACTGACGTGTCCTACGCCTCATTCCCAGTCCTGGCCTCCCTTCAGCAGAGACTGCCTCTTGCAAGTGTACTGTGCCAAACCATGCGGTACTCTGCAAAGTAACCCATGGGGACTCAAAAAATGGATCCAGACTCAATTCCCCCTTTTGATAAAATTAGGAATTCAAGTTTACAGCATCAGAGACTTCAGTGTACTGTCCCAGTGCACCACCAGTTTCCCACTTTGTACATTTCTCTTTATACAGAGGGTGCACGTAAGTGCAATGTGTTTTTCTGGTTTCTTATCTTTCCATCCAATTCAGAAAGACTTGTACCTGAAATAATGCTTTTAATCCTATTTTCTACCTTGCTTGTATTTTATGAACCTTTTTAAAAAAGAAAAAAAAAATACAAACAGTATCAGTAGCAATTTGTGTGCTGTCCAGCAGCTATTTCTCAGTAGTAAGATTAAATATAAGGTACGGTATTTTTAATAGCTTTCCTAACAATGTAAATTACAATTTGATATCCATTTCGCTAAGTGTCAGTTGCAGGAGCTGAATTTGACACTGTGTGGGACATAGTCATAAACTACTGCCAAACAATCTTTCATTATTTACAGTAAAACCAACTTTGTCTAAATTACTTCAAAATTAGTTCAACAGCTTTGTGCTGACCAAAAATGAGGCACTTTTGTCAACTTTTTGAAATATGTTGAGAAATATTTTTTCAAATTCGAAGTAAACTGTTTTAGATTTTGATGTTCTTAGCTTTTCAGTGATCAGTACATGGATAGATGTAAAGCATTCTCTTTAAACAGTGCACACGCATTTAACCAGTCTAAGTAGTTCTTAACTAATTTACTGTCTTAAGGATCTACCTTTGCAAGAGACTGATGCTGGGAGGTACAGCTGTGTGGCACCACTGTACAGATGCTCCTTGCTTTTTTTGCATTGATCCTGTGCCTTCTGATGCCTTGATAATCTTGCAGAAGTCAGAGAGCATATGTACCGGTAAACTGTACAGAAACTTGCTTTTCCAGAAGAGCAACATCCTGGGTAGAAAACAGTTCAGCTACACTACTACTACTCTTCCATACCCTGTCTCACAAAGAACCGTTCCGACAATGTCAGTACTGGCAGGATATCAATCATGACAAGCCTTAGACGTAACAGCATATTCACATGAAAAATAAAAAAGGGCAGAGTATTCCCAGGAAATTGAACCCTGGATAGCTTTTTTAGATGTCAATCCTACTTTGCTGAAGGACGGCACGACAATTTATTAGTAGGATGTTATTAATAAGAAATTTGAGTTAAGCTTAATCTACTGTTGCTTACCCCACTTTGTACAGGAGTTTCAGATATCATCAAGAAGTGGGTGATAATGCTATTCTTGGTTTAATAACTGCCACTCAACATGGCTACTGTAGATGATGTGTCATCTGTTTTTATAAAAGCTAGATAACATCTTCTGTTTCTCATGTTCAATTTGCATTTCACAATAGCAGTTCTAGAACAAGTGAACAAAAGACACAAATGAGGACAGCTGAAAACTATGAACTTCCAGAAGATTCAAGGATGTCAGGTCCTTATAAAGTCAGTACCTTTAGATCACTTCAGGAACACAACCTACAGAGAACAGAATGTAGCTTCTCAGGCACGTTCAGAGCCAGTTCCTCTGTGCACTGTTTGGCGGCCTGAAAGGGACACACGAGCCACCTGCTTTCCACCACAGCTCAGCCACTGAGGCGAGGGTCGTAATGCTTCATGCTACGTGAGAAAGTGTTTACCAAATAGTTACAGTAGTGGCCAGCTAGCTCTATTGTCATTGCCAACTGGATGCTTAATTGAAGCAGTCCAAAGCAGCTTAACAAACTGTGACACAATGGCTCCGAGGGGAGCCTGCAGCCTTCTGAGGTATGGCCAGCTTAGAGAAACTCTGGAGGAAGCCATCTTGTCTAATGAGTTGACTTGTCTTGTGCAAGAATTATTACAAGGTTTTGTTCCAGAAGCACTCTCAGCTAGTCAGGCTAGAGCTCAGTCCTGCTTGCTGGATAAGACAGTAGGGTTTAAGGAACTTACAAATCCATTATTTTTATTTTTTAAATAGCCTTTGTTTGGTGGTCCAGATGAAGCAGATCTGACTGTCTCCAGTTTGGTCTCTGAGCTACCCTCAGATCACATCGGTGTCAGCACATATCATCAGCTCAGAAGTGAAGCATTTTCACCTCCTCCTGGCACCGCAGGATGAGAACAGAAATACCTACAATTTTGAGCACTTTGAAAAACTCCCAATTTTACCATTCATTATTATGAGGTTCAAATTCTTACTGAAGGTCTCGTTTTTCCATGCCATCTTGTTTTAAATACAATCTCGATGATTTTAAAATCTTGTATTATTGCTGAGGTTTAGAATCCTGTAAGAATAACAACCTTTTTTTATTTCAATAATTTTTTCGGTATTGTATCCTTCTGGGACCTAACGTTTTTATATGGTAAGCACACACCTTCTGACATTTTGTTATAACTGTATTAAAAAATAAAAAATTAAATATTTTCATTGGTTTCTTTGCCTGTAAGAAAACCACAACCTTTGACCTGGTAAGAACAAGGTATTTTGAACAACAGGGAGAGGTTTTTTTTGTCTTTTATTGGTGCTGAAAGGAATTACTGGTTGATGCAGACAAGATAATAAAATTTCAAGGCTCAAATGTTTCTTTGCAGTCCCCTTCTTCTGGTTTTGTGGTGTAGGGTCTGATATCATTAACAAAAGTTTCACTGTTAAGATGTAGCTCCTTAATTAAACACTTGCCTGCTGTCTCATTGGAGGATCAAGTGCAGCGCCATTGCGTTGTGCCCATTTCAGTGAGTCTGCAGACAATAAAGGCTGAGAGATCCGAGTGCTTTGAATTCAACAGCCTGGCTTCTACTGCTTACACACCTCCCTGCACAGAAACCCTGCTCAGTTTCAAGGCCTGCAGCGTTCACACAAGCATGCACTTCACCTGCTGCAGGCTGCAGAACTCTGCGCCTCATCCCAAGTCCACACCTTCAGTTTGGGATATTCATACTGCATTGCACTCTGCTAGCATTTTATAGATGAACGCAACAACAGTTTATTACGCAGCTGTGCATCACAGAATGGCCAGGGTTGGAAGAGACCTCGGGGATCATGAAGCTCCAGCCCCATGCCATATGCAGGGCCACCAACCTCCACATTTCATAGCAGCCCAGGCTGCCTAGGGCCCCATCCAACTCGGCCTTGCACACCTCCAGGGATGGACGGGGCATCCACAGCCTCTCTGGGCAGCACCTTGGTATCTCAACAGTTTCCCAGTCCCTGAACTGAAAGCAGGTTTGATCTGTATACTGTACAGTCAGAACAACTTTAAAAACAGAAAAAGAAGAACACAACACACATACGTCCATAGATTTCACAGAAGAACGTCAAGGGAAAATGATCCATTTCGGTGATTCAGCCTTTTTGAACAGTCCCCAGTCTTTTACATAAGATGATAGTGAAACCCACCATGAAGAATTCATTTTCTCCACAAGCAGAAAGGAGGGAAAAAAATTAGTGAAATGCTAGCAGTTAAGGAAGAGCACAACGCACACATCTCCTGCAATCAGCTAAGGAAAGAACCACTCCCTCTGAGAGACAGGATGTTGGACACATCTCTGCTGCTTCCTCCACTGTTGTAGAGCTGACTGCATGCTGTTGCTACCACCATTCCACCTGGACAGTTTCCAGTGGTGGATGCACAGTATGTGGCTCTTCTGCAATACCTGATCTGTCTTTCCACTGTCTGAGTCTGAACTATAGTGTCAGCCCCTCAAGAGTGGGTTCCTTGTGTTAGATACTGCAGAACCACAAGGTAAAAAACAATCATTCCTGAGAGTTCATAATATTTTCTAGACACTTTGCTAAGAACAAGAACAGAAAAGCGTGGGTCCTTCTTCCTGTTCTCCCTGCCCCGTGAGTTTAATGTACTTCTTACGACCTGCTGCCCACAGCTGCCTCTTAGCCAGCCCTAGAACTAAAATGCCATCTGCCTCTTTGGCTATCATACAGATTCTCTTGGCAAAGCATCCATTAAAACACAAGCCTCCCGACCCAGTGAAATTTCTGCTCAGAATTCTGCTGAACCAGTATTCTTCAAGTCCTTTTCTTTGGAGATTTAATACTTTGCTGTACTAACTCTCCTCCTCTGTTGATGCAAATTCAAGTTGCTCATATACATTTTCATGGCCTTTCAAAACACATGCTGTTACCTTCTACTGTTGTTTATGACTAATCCATATTTCCTATTTACCACCTCCTAGGTTTTTAAGCCCTTCATACTTTTTCCCCCATACTTTTTTCCCCTGACATTTAGGATAGGCTCCATGTGGCCATCCGTGAAATCAGTAAACAAGGCTTGCTTTAGGAAAACAACCACCCCAATTCTCCTACTTCACCTAATGGGAGATTTAACAACCGCTCCTCACAGCCACCAGATGTGCATGGGAAGAAACATGCATTACTGGCAACTGAGATAGAAGAAAAAGAATTTGAAGGCAGATGGATCGCAGAATCTGTAACGTTGAATCTAAGCCTTACATTCATTGCCTTTCTTTCCTTCCACAAAAGTCTGAGGAACATCTATGACTGCAGAACATTTCAAGCTGTCCTCAGCCTACACATCTCAGTGCCCACCAATGCCATCACCTCTCACAATGCCGGATGCTTTCCCCGCCTTCGAAGCCAACAAATGGATGAAGGCAGCCGAGTCCCAACCTGCACCCTCCTCTTTCCGTCTCCCGCAGTCTCTGGGTCAGAAGAGCACATCACTGCCCTTTTACGGTTCCCAGCACCATGTGGTCACATAAAATGGTTCCTCCGGACTGAGAGCCATCAACAAAATAACAAGTAATCAAAAGATGAGATTAACAGAAGTGCTCCAGCCTTCCCGTGTGCTTTAAATTATAATATGATAATGGAAAACATCACATCACCGGACATTTCCCTATACCTCCCTATTAACATACCAGTTTTCAGCATTCTGTCTGTCAATATTCATCTGTAAATTGCACAATTCCTGGAGAACAGCACCTTTGCTCTGTTGCTCTGGAAATGTTCCCGTGCTGACACTCCACCTTCCCCAGCTCCCACACAGAACGCCATCCTCCAACACCGCCTGCAGTTGTCTGGAAGAACGACTCCAAAACCCCCTGAAGTGCCAGGAAACACGTGTTTCAGAACGCCCCTTATCTTTAAACACTGCAATAAAAGCCTACAGCTTCACAGATCAAGTGATTTCCACTGCTACGTGTCATGTTTCAGAGCACCTCATCTTTTTCAAAAAATTTTAAACAACTTCAAGTCCCCCAAACTTCGTGCAAATCAGTAAGGTTCAAGTGAACTTCATTCACTTTTTTGTTACAGATGCACTGGTTGAGTATCCCTGTCACAGACTTGCATCGCTTTGAACAGACCTTAGCATCATATTGGGCACAATGTCACAATACAGAAAACTGAAACTGATTTTTTTATTTTTGCTGCCTTTATTTAGGAATTCACACAAGACACCTGCAGTTCCAAAAGGTAGCAATTCTAGTACTTGAATACAACTATACATGGCTGGGCTGTTACTAAGTCTCCAGAACAATAATAACCTGAAAAAAATTCACTGCTGTTCAAATTCTTTTTTTTTTTTTTTCTTCCTTTTCCTACATGTGCTTTTAGAGTGATCTATTCACACGGCCAAAGCAGAAGATCCCTGCTCAACATAAGTATGTGAAAGTGCACAGACAGGTTGGGCAGTACTTCAAGAACAGGAATTTCAAATTCAGATTACACAACCCACTTTCAAGATCCCAAACAGGCAAAGCAATTTGCAGTAAGGAAGAGAAACTTGTAATCCCTATCAATCTAAGGCTGGAGCGGTGGTTGCATGTTTCATTGCTATTTTCATTCATTTCTTTATTCTAAACCTATAATAGGTTCCAGGCAGTGATTTTTATTTTGGAAGTACTCCAGAGGTGTTAGCATGAAAGGTATCAAAAACCAGCTCCAGAATGTATCCCCACATTAGCTTCATGGCAGAGGTCCAGTCGTCTCATTCACATCAAGTTTCAGACCATGCATTAACGTCTTGTTCTAATAATTTCAGAGGAATTCCCAAGGTCCCTACATAACACATGCAGTGGGAAAGATGAAAAAATAAAGAAGTCATTGCTGTGCATCCTTGAGCAAAACAACACAGGGCTTCCTACTCAGCAGCCAGTAGCAGCTTACACACATCAGGCTTCAAAGGCCACCTTCCAGGTTAAAAATGACCTGGACTCCCCAGGCCATTTGTTGCATCAGAAACCTGGTAGAAATCTACAGATTCAGAGGAACCCAACTCGCCCACAGAACCCACACACTGCAACAGAAATCCAGCTAGCTGAAAGCAAGCCCAGAACAACTCAAACAGAAAACCTCCAGCTTCTACAACAAGGACACTGAGCCACATCAAACCTATCTGGTAAAAGCTTCTCATGGCCATCACTTAGATTGCATCAGTTTTGCAAAGCTCTGCTGAAACTCCTCAAGTCAACAGAATGTGTCAAAAGCAGCCTGAAGCCTTTTATGTCCCACTCCTATCTGCAAATGTTTTACTCTTCCAAATCACAGCAACGAGATGCGTCAATCTGATGAGCTCAGTGCAGACCTTAATGTGTTCCCTGAATGCCACACGATCATTAGTGTACTGAATATTGATATCTCTGACCACTCTCAAACCAGCCAAAACGGAATCAGCCTCACAGAGACACACATGGAACACGATAATAGCAAGTAATTGATATAAATCCTTCCACCTTAACGATACAAAATGGAAGACAATTAGTAAGTCATTGCAGAGTTATGCCAGAGAAACAGATCTGCACATAGAAAGAATGGCAACAGCCTCTTAAATGGAGGGAGGGAAAAGGCAGACCTTCACATCTAGCCTGTGAGCTGTGATTCTCACAAATGCCTAGTATGACTCACACAGCAGAGGTCATGATGCAGCTATAGCAAGAGCTGCCCCATTCCACAGTAAGACTCTTGTAATGTTAAGATTCTGAAAGCTGCAGTAAAAACAAAGGCACCGACTTCCACTGCTGCCACAGCACCACATGGCAGAGCAGGCAGCCGCAGGGTCCGCATGGGCATCCTGCAGGGAACACCAGAACACGGCAGCGTGCAACCTGACATCACCCAACGGCAGTGTACTCTGAATGGATCCTGCTGCAATGAGTGGGAAGAGAAGGGCATGAGGGGGGGAAGAAGAAAGCTTTCCACATCAAAGGCAATAAGGTACCCTTGTTGAGAGCTTCTCAATTAGCTTAAATGCTCTGGCCTGCGACAGCAGGTCCAGAGTTAATATCCTCATTAGTTTTTCTAATCTAGTTAGGTATAATATTTTAAAATGGATGTAGCAGATTCCTAAATGCTTTCCAAATGCAAATCCAGAGATTTGAATCCCAGCAAAATCCAGCTTCATCTTTCTCTACAACTAAAAAAATTTTCCTGAAGTCAACAGCAATACTGTCAGCTACTGGAAAGCTCAGCTAAGACCTCTGGGCCATCTGGGAACAGGCTGTCACAAGGTCTACAAGACACCAATTGAAGAAAAATAAATAAATCCCAGGCCTAGTATGGTGCCAAGCACTATGCTAAATATATTTCTAATGAAAGGTGTATCACACAAGACAAACTGATTCTCAGTATGCAGCCTGGTCCATTATCTCAGCCCTAAATTAGAAGTGTTATGAAACAGGTATTTAAACTCTATAATTTCCCTCTGCCACTTTTCCTTATTTATAGCTGCCTCAAACTCAGACTTTTAACAGAACACGTCTTGTAACTCACAATAAGCACATAAGAAGGACTTCATGCTGCAGCTACTTCCCTAATTGACTCCTGTTCTCAGAACTGAGGCACACACAGGCTATTGGCGCTTACCCTGCTGAGATCCCTGCTGCCCACAGCTGACCCTGTGCGTGCTTCCACCTCCCTGCAAATCCTTGCCCTCGCCAATCTGCAGCTGTCTGTCCCAATGTTAGAGCAAATCACATGTTGTAAATGCAGCATTTATTGTACACTGACAGAAACAAATGCTGAGCCTGGTTAGGTGCTGGGCAGTGACTCCCCACCCAGTACAGAAAGCCCTGGTCTTGGACTGAGCTCCCAGGGCTGACAATTAGAAGGAGGTTTCCAACCACAAGACCTGCCAAGTTCAAATGCAGCTTCCAACAAACCACAGTGGAATGCAAAAAGAAAAAACCTAACTGTTTTTGTCCTTCAGTGGTTTGTTGTATTTGAAAAGAGAAGAAAGATGTTATGTTTAAGGCTTACCACAGGAGGGGACCAGACAGAGCAAATCAGAAGGTTCCATTCAGCTCTGCTTTTGGTTTGAGGTCAGGAGAAAAATACAGAATTTCTTTTACTTTAAGTAGTGATTATTTACAAGTGCATGCATAATGATCTGTTTGGGACCCTGCTTGCTCCTTAAAAAAAAAGAGAGAGAAAAAAAGATACTTCTATTCATGTATTAAACATGGGCAGAACTGGCTTTTGCTAGCAGACACTCCAATACAAATGGCTCCCTGTCACTGCTCTGGGCAAGGAGCTTGTTTGTATACTTGGAGCTTCCATCCAGAGCAGGGGAGGCACAGGGAAGAGGAAAGGAGATACTGGGTCTGCAGGTGTGTTATAAAGATACAAAGGAAAAAAAAATAAAGTTAAGAACATTAAAAAATATTAAATGGTCCTTAATTATTTTGCAGCCATTCAACAGAATGTACAGTTCTGGCTAGCTCTATTTCTGAGAAGCACGATTGTACTGATATTCCCTTTAGTTTTACGGATGCTTGGACAAAATCTTATTTTAAATAGAATTCTTTGATAAGCTGTTGCCCAGACAACCCAGGGAATGCAAATACACACTGCCTCAAAATGAGAGTCAAAAGCTCTCAGCTTTTTGGAGAGGCAAAGAACAGAGCAGTGTACCTCGTTTTCAGCCAGAGGCTGACACAAGTGGAATATTTTTCCCTTCAGCAAAGGGATGTAGGCAGCAGCCTCCAAGAAAGCAGCAGGAAGCTGGCAGTGGATATAAGGCACTGCATTGATCCAAACAGAAGATCTCCTGTGAGAGAATACTTTTATTTATTCAGGCAGACTACATGGCTTGGCTGACTGGCACCATGACAAATACAAACATGGCAGCATTCTAAATGGGATGTCTTCCTGTTGAGCAAGGCTTAAAGCAAAAAGAAAAGAAGAAAAGAAAAGACTAGCCAGCACTCAGAAGCATCACTTCGTAACCTAATCACAAAACCCCCGTTGACAACTTCCACTGTGGAACAAGGAACCTGCTGCCAGCACATTTGTACATTAGCATACCTACAGAGGAAAATTAGGAGTTCAACTTCCCACAACCCTGGCCCTAACTCATTTTAGGATGAACTGCTTTGATGAGTCAAGGTGCTGTGGAAAACGAAACGCTACTTCTCCTCCTCTCCCCCCTCCAGCTTTGCTCATATAATCTACAAACCTCACATAAATGTCACAGCCCAACAATAAGGGCAGTGCATATGAAGACAACAGGAGACCGATCTTGAAGAGATTCCTCTCTGTGACAAACACAAAGGAAATCACAAGGAAACTGAACGTATTGTCAATATATACCTGTGAAACCTGTGGAGGTGAGTACCCTGCTAAAATAGACAGAAGTACTGTTTTGTATTGAAAGACAAAGATGTAGTCCCTCCTAGATTTCTCCCTGACTTCTCTTTTGGAGACTTCTTTGACACATCTTGCAATGTATGCACCAAGATAATACCAGAGGGTGAAAACATACATTTAACATCAAAGTTGACCTTACTTTTATTTACTATACTATATACTGTACTATTTATTCTGCTGCTTGACATAGAGGGCACTGCTAGATTTTGCTGAATGCTGGCTGTTGTGTATTATGCACAGAGAAAGGTGGGGATAGGTAAGTAGAAGAGTTGCATTTTCCCTGCCAGATTCATACAAAACAGAAACATAACAAGAAATGACCTGTAAAAGAAGTGGCAAAGACTACAACCCATCATACTACAGTTAGAATCACAGCCCTGAACTACCATGGAAGAAGTATCTGTGTGAAGCTAAAATTGAGTCAAGGACATAAATAATGAAATGAAAAAACTTAACAGAAGACAACCTACTAACTACAAACATCCAGACACATGCAGTTAAACCCAAAACCACAAACTTCTGATGTCCTCTTGAGAAAAGAGCTGCTAAGACCCATCGTAACATAATACATTAGCCCAGTTTTCTACACAAGACCATAAAACATTAACATGCCTCCACAAGACCTCCATCCTTCTGCATGCTATGCCTAGGAACAGTGCTCTCTAATGCCACACAGTCCAAATGAGACTGACTTCATTGTCATCTTACCACATTTTCCACATGCCTTGTCGGTTCCTTCACATAAAAGTTTTGTGGCTTTCTTTCCACAGCGCAGTTCCAGAAACACGAGCTTTAGCTGAATGGCAGAAACACCTTTTGTTTAAGAGAAACTCTACTAATTCTGATAATGTTAATTCTGGGAGGCCTCTGGCTTGCTTTTCTGTGAGCTTCTTGAAACTCTGCATGGCTGGACAGCTCATTCCTCACATAGAGGTGGGAGGAATGGAAGAGACGGCCGTTGATTTGGGCAAGGCCATAGCTCAAGGAGATGTGACACCAAGTTCATTTCAGGGACCACCACATTACTTCTGTGAGCAGAATAAAACCACCAGACTGAAGTTCAGAAGCCATTTTAATCACTTGGATGGAAGCACTCTACCTGAGAGACAGAATGACAGACTGCTGTAGGCATACAGCTGAGGTCAGCCTGTCTCAGCTGGCTCACATCACACAGGAGGTACAATAAATATGCATTCATTTGTTACCCTTCCTCCTCTTTTCTCTTGGTGAAGGAAAAGTAGGATATAAATGCCACTCAGAAACCACAAAACAAACAGACCCCCCACACCACATTCCGCTTTTCTGTCTGACAGCACGAGTTATTTTCTTATTTGTAAAGACAGTTCTGCAAGGAAAACGAAAGTTATCCTGCAAATTAGATCTGAAAGCAACAAAATTTCAGTGATAGAATACAAAAGTGACACCTTTTAGCACACCAGAGGTGGGCACATGCAGTACCAAAGTGGCTGTACTGGCTTTTGCTCGATGGGAACAAGACTGGTATGTCAAGCTACGCACAAAGGAGCAAGCAAAACTGCACAGCATTTTTCCACACCCACAGTTGTGCACAGTTTCTTTGGTCTGACAGTCACACAGACAGACTCAACACCACAGGTGTTGTTTCAGAAGTTCCACTGTGACTCCTGGCACACAGCAGACCTCCAACCCAGGCAAAGTTTGCTCCCTCGTGCAAACCTGTAGCCTGGAAAACAGCTGGCACTGCTTATTTCACACAGAAAACACCACCGGAGCCCAGGCCGAGCAGCAGGGTGAAGCCGCAGCCCGCCGGGCAGAGCCACCGCGACGAGACGGGCACTGCCCAGGGCCCACGGCGGCGGCCCCCGCCCGGCCTTCACACCCCAGGGCCATCCTCTCCAGCTCTGCCAGCCCAGCCCAGCCCAGCCCTTCCTCACCGTAACACCTCACGGCTGCGTCCAGCGGCGCTCAGGCGAAGTGCTGCCCCCAGCGGCCGCTCCCTGGTCAAGGAAAGCGGGCGGAGCGAGGAGAACACGTGCGCCCAGTGCCGAGGCTGCGGGCGGCCAAAATGGCGCCCACCGCCTTGAGGAGTGGGCTCGGCCAGTCAGGAGCGGGCGCCGCCGCGCGGAGGGGAAAACAGGCGGGAGCGGCCGAGGGGCTGCAGCACAGCCCTCCTCACAGGAGCTGCCCTGACCTTCCCCAGCGCAGACACCCCCAGCCATCCAGGAACAGCGATTTGGGCGCCGATCCCTTGTTGTAAATGCCCGTGCTGTTGCCTCTGGGGGAGTGTAAGATTGTGCATGCAGACCTGCAGTACAGTCACCTCGAAGGTTCCTAGAAATATGTCGTGTTTCCTCTCAGCTGTCATCTTCAAGTGCTGCAACGAGGGCTGTTTGCCTCTCTCCCTCTCAATGCCATTCATCGCAGCAGCCTGATTTATTTGCTGATTCTTAGGGCTGTGAATAATTGGTTTCTCAGATACTCTTAACATGAGGCATGCAGTCACTTTATTGGAGCAGGACCCGTCAGCCTTGCTGAGCAGACTGCAATAAACCAGTGCTCGCTGTTTGTGTTCTGCAGCTGCCCTTCAGCACAGCCCTGAGGAAGAGGAGAAGGTCCTGCGAGCAGTGGCAGAGCCAACACAGGCTGGGGCCGTGCCCACAGCCAGCCATCGGCCCTCAGTCGAAGGGCTTTCTCTTCACACAGAGCAGCTCTCGTTCTCTGATCAGTGCCTGTGTCCACAGAAGTGGCATCTTCAGGGTGCTCAAATCCTAGATAAGAACCCTGCTGGGGAAAAAAAAAATGTGGGTCAACTTTGTGACAGCCTTCAAAACAACAACAAAGCCCTATGGCCTTCTATATATATTTTTAAACCATGGCTTTAATTACGAAGTATCCAAGGATTTGCTGCCTCCGAGCCTTTATCTGCCGTATCTCGGTCAAACCTCCTAAGGCTGCACTTGAAATCACACTGCACTAAGCAAACAAATGATTAAAGCAGAGCAAGGGAGCCAGGGGATTAGTAGATGCTGCACAGCCCTGAGCAAGTCATTTTTAGCTGCGAGGCCCTAATCTTACAGTGATCTTGGGGCACATGAAATACTTTAACGCCCACACAAACCACTCCTGGTTTTTCCTCATCTGAAAAACAGGGCTGATAATGCTACCTCTCTCTGAGAAGAAGCATCCGAATCATTAATCCACATTAAATGCCTGGAAACATGGAGCTTGAAGGCCATTAAGTACCAAACCACATTAACAGTCTGCAATGCCAGCAGGGTCAATAAGGTAAAATGACGACGCAAGCACCTCTTGTATTCAGCTCACCACCGTCACTAGAAAAATCTACTGTGATGAAGCTGCAAGTCTCCTCTCCTAACAACCAGCTGTAACTACAAATAGAATACAAAAGATGAGTGCCTAAATGAATTAGTCCTGAACTGCATCCTCTATCTCGTTAAATGCAGGAAGCCTTCACAGAGCAGTTTTGAAGGGCTAATGAAGGAGAAAAGCAAGCTCCTGGATCCCAGCCTTGGGTCGCCCGGCCTTCAGACAAAAGGCAGTAGTTCTGCAACACAGAAACAGAACTTGCAGCTGCCATGACTTAGAAAACACCTTTTAAATAAAATGCAAGACTTTGCTTCATCAGGACTGACAACTTCACTGTTCTATTATTCATGTGATGTATTTAAAATGGGACACTTCACCTGCCTGCTCATTGTAGTACAAGTCCATATCAGTCGTAACAGCAGTTGTCAGCTTTAGTACTCCTTTTCTATTTCAGTGTGTGTATGCATGGCGTATCTTACAGCATCACAAACATTTTATTTGCACAGATGAGACAGCTGCATTGTAAGTCCGTGCACCTTTCCCTAACAGAAGTAAACATGCATGAACTGAAAATGCACTGAAATATTAGGAGTGGATTCTCAGCACCCTCTTGTGGACTGGCTCTAGGATAACCACGTACTAACATCCACCAAATGTTGGTAAAACTTCAGAGCTACAGAAAAGTTATTTAGCAGCAGCACTATGGTAGGGAATGTGGATGGCAACAATTTTTCATGTATGATCATTCTTAGTATTTTAATAAAACCTGTCCTTACTGGAAGTATTTCTTCTTGTGCCACTTACAAAAATCAGCCCATTACTGGCTCTCATGCAACATATGAGCTGTAATGTCAGTTCAGTGGTGGCAGGAGATTTTGTTTCTTTTAAGACATGCATCTATGCCTGCAGGCTTAGTCAGGATCAAACCTGTCGTCATTTAGGGGGGGAAATGCCTTTGGAAGCAGCAGTGAATAAGTTTCTTTCCTGGAGCAAACAGGATGATCAACTTATTGAGATGCCAATAGCCAGGAGCTCTTCCAACTCATCACATCACAGCAACGCTTCTGTCAAGTCTGGGAACAGATAGGAGTTGAAATGTTGCTACTGGGTAGATGTGTTTTTCTGATAATGTGGCTTTTTTTTTTCCTGCAGTGTGCTTGCAGTAAAATACCCTGTGGAAAAGGACAGAGATAAGCGCTTTGTTTTAAAAATACACATATACAAGGAATGGAGAGTTGCCTCCTACGTGAAGCTGTTTTCCACACAATTACAGATCACACTATGTTTTTAAGTCCACCCCAAGGAATTTACAGAAGCCAGGGAATACTGCTACACCACAGGGCTGGCTGCAGAACATCTGCAGATGCCCCACTCCTGGATGGGGCTTTGGGCAGCCTGACCTGGTGGGTGACAACTAGCTCACAGCAGGGGTTGGAACAAGATGAGGGTCTCCTCCCCATGCATACTCTGATGATTCTATGATGATATGCTCCTCATAACAGGTGAACAAAGCTTCCCCTGATTCACCCAGATTCTTAACAATATTTTTATGTTTCTAGCGAACAGAATTTAATGAATGGTGTGGCTGATGCAAATCATTGGTTCAACCTAACAACTTCCATGTGTTCTAATCAAATCCCCAAAGCAGGTTCAATGCCTAAGCACATGAACATAACCAGAAAGCATTAACAATGTTAATATCACTCATGGCAAACCAGGTTTCCTGAGTACATTCATCAGATTCTGTTCCTCTAAAGAACACGCAGGTGCTAAAATATGCAAAGTGTTCCATATTTCCTTCTTTCTTGCATCAGCAATATAATTACTGCTCTAGGAATACTGAAACTTGAGATGTTTTTCCTCACATGCTAATAATGACTTATATTAATTGCCACTGTCCAGCTCTAGAAGCACAATTCTGCAGAAATGCTACTACGTTTTCCTTATGGCCTTCGCTTTTGCTATGCTCACCTTTGCAAGTCTGAACGAAGTCAAGTCTCACAAAATCAAAATGGTTTGAGGATAGCTCTGAGTCACGGTGCCCAGCTCCTATCATAGTGCCTACATACCTCCAACATACACCACTAATAACAAAATACAAATTCCCATCAAAATATATTTCTTTTATTAGACATCATAGCAAACATGATGTCTAATATTACATTTATTAGACTTCTTTTGTTAAGAAGTCTGTTCAGGCACACACATATATACAGTTATCTTTGAGAACGTTAACACTAGACATTAAACCACTGTAACCTCGGCTGCACTGGTTTTATTTCTTAAACATAAATTCTGTTACGTTGCTGTCCTTTAATTCTGTGTTCCCATCAGAACATTGCATGCTTCTGTTAGATTCTGCTTTAGTTGTGCAGTAAGCAAAGCACCTTCAGCAGCTTTTTGTATTGCAAACTCTCTGTACCAGGCCACAGGAGGCAGCACCTAGCTGTGTTCTCCTGTTACCTCCTTCAAGAGAAGATATAAAGTACAAACCTCATGCATTCAGAGTTGCATAAATTAATTTATTTTACATATAATTGCAATACAGATATAAAAATGCAGTCTTCTTGAAAACAGAGTTATACATACTGGAACAAAAGGAACAGTAACAGGGTCAAGCTTTTTAGCCCAGTTGTTGTTCCCCTTGCAATTGTAGGTCTTAATGGGTCAGCATACAACAAATAGATCTGTGATACTAAACTCTCTGTGGGCTACGAGCAGTGTATCAAAATTAGAGTATATATAAGTATATATACAGTTATATATATATAAGTATATATATATATATATACTTATATATATATATGTGGAGAGTATATATAAATTAGAGTATATATAAGAGTAACTTATATATTCCAATCAACTTTGTAAGAAATGCGAGTCTGAGGTCAAATATCCTAAAAGTACAGCTTCCAAAAGTGAAATCCACAGACATTATCAGGAGCTTTACCCTCTAGAGAAAATTGTTAGTTATGCAATCCTTCTCTTCCCAAGTCCTTGCATTTATTAAGTGCTAAGATCTTGGTCAGGAAAATATTTAGCAGTATTTCAGATGGCTTTCAGGTCCATAAATACGATCACACACTTAGGAAGAGGACAAACTCCTACTCACCGTGGTGACCAGGCAATGCAGAGCAGGCTCCTGCTCCCTCATGGCTTCTTTACAGTTCTTGGCAATTCTTGGCAATTGACAGAAGTTGCTGCTCAGGGAAATGGGAGCAGCTTTGGTGTGCAGTTATCCCTGCAGCTGGGTGACATGATTTAGGGCAGGCAGTACATTGATTTTCTATGTGACTTCACAGAACACACAGACAAGGCAGAGCAATTGATTGCTCATCTAAAGCAGAATGAATTGCACGCACAGTCACACCCTGCAGTTTCTGCCAATAGAATTTGTAATGCAGCTAAAAAACCTGTTATGGACAATACACTACTGCAGAACAACTTACACCTTACCTGAGCTTTCAGCTATTATCCAGACCATTATGGAATGGATATAAGCCAGAAGTTTGCATGTATACACATTACCTATATCCTACAGATATCTGACTGTTTTTAGGCTATGGCTCAATTTCTTTTACTCTGGTCAGACTATCATCATTTGGTCACTTACAATTAACCCAAATCTGTACATTTTCTATTTTTCAGTTATATATTTCTAGACTTTGCCCACTGTTGAGTAAATGTCTCTTCAGAAATGCAGCATATCTGGCTCCAGAAGAACGTCAGTGCAACATACTTTAATTCACAGACTATTTCAATTTAATACTAACTACAACGTACAGGAGTCTGCAAGTAGCTCTTATTTTTCCTTTTCCCTAATGAGCATACTAATACACATATGTAGTTTGACTTGGGATTTCTTTTTGTGCACTCTGATGATTAATTTCCATTAGACAGCAACAAGTGCAAAGCCTAGAAATAAATGAGTTTAACTCACACTTATCTAAAGTCAGCATAAGGTTTAGAGTCTTCATCTGCTAATGCCAGATAATGCCCAGTACACCAACTATTTTGTGTTTCCATCAGGCTATTCAGCACCCCAAAATACACAGTTTCACACCAAGAGATGCTAGCAAGTATGTGTATAGTTGTAATATGAATCCTGCAAGCAATGCCTGTCTATAAGGAAAGATTTCTCTCTCCCTCTCTGGGTAGGTATTTTTAAAATGAAACCAAAAAGATTTAGAAGTATTTTTCAGAATGTTTGCTCTCTGAGCACAATAAAAAAAAACCCAAATCTCTGCCATACAAGGAATATTGTATAAGTTTATTATAATTTACATCACAAGTGAAAGTATTTTATAATAGCTTAAAATCCATGGCAATCTCTCCTGTCTTTGTGTCAAAATTTATTGCATACGTGACAGCACTAGGAAAGTCTGCCAGAGTTTCTGATTCAATAACAGAACTGAAAAAATAGACAGCTTGCTTGCAGTGGGGATTCCATTCACAGTTTCCCTACAAGAAAGAGTTAAAAATGAAAGTGGTTACAATCCTAGGATGGATTACCTGGACAGTAATAATGCAGTAAAAACATAAGAGTTCTTATTTTCAGTTCAGTACAGAAAGATCAGATCCAATTTCTCACAATCATTGCCAGTCACTCGTTAAAGGAATGCGTAACTTGAAATCTAACATGCTCTGCTGCACATTGAAGTTACAGACAACAAACAGATTTGGTCAAACAATATTTACAAAGAGTACCAAAACCACCTCATCCTTCTCTAGTTTTTTCTTTCTGTTTAACTGGGAAAAGGAAGTTGTATGCTGTTAATAAGCAGGTTGTATTTAAGTCGTATAAATCTTACTTTGAACTAGCATCCTATCTGCATTCTGTACATGGTTCTCATCTACAGAAGCATTTGGAGCCAATTCCGACTCTTATGTTAAGAGTCTTCCCACAAAGATACAAACAGCTCTGCTAGTTCAGTTCACATAACATCCAAAGAGTTTATAAGAAGCACTATGTAAATCAAGCATGGCCAGCTGAGACTCATCTTTCAGCACTGTAATCCTAACAGACTTGGAGAGATAATGAAATTAGATTGAAGAAGTACCTTTTCATTTGAAATCTGCACCAGCCCTGTACTAACTGAGATATCAGCAGTAAGATGATATTCCATCCACAGAACTGCTCCATGGCTCTTTCCCTTTCTGGAGAGAGGCAGGGGATTAAAATCCATCACCATAGCATTATCTTTATATAACACTGATGTCTTTAAACACTGCACCCATTCCTCATCTAGCTGGGAGAGAGTGAAAGCTGTGAAAGCATGAATAACTTGTTTCTCTGAAAACAAACTGAACAGACGAATAATTTGGTAAATGGTTTGCAACTTCTTAAACATTAGCAGACATTAAATCTAAAAAAGAATGAAGAGGAACTTAAGTCATAACTGCATCTGCTAACAAACACAGCCATTTAACAGGCACGTAATAAAGCATGGCAGAAATGACATAGTGTCTCTGGAGAGTATCTCCTTTATAGACCTTCATGTTTCATTTTTATTAGTCACACAACCCATCTCACTTCAAGTCTGTGCTTGACAAGGGCAGGGGTCACACTGGCATACTGCCTCTAAATACAAGTGGTGCAAAGAGACCCTACACAGATGGTTTTGGGTTTTGTGTAACCATTAATTGGGCTTCACAATGGAAACATCTACTTACATAAAGCCTGCATGGTTACAAGTGACTTCCCCCGTTTTTTAATTTTTAACACCATTTCATATCTGAGCAGCAGTAATTACAATCTGCAGTTATGGTGAAAAGTATTTCAGATGACATGAAAAATACCAAGGCTGTCAGAATTACAGCTAAAGGGAAAGATCGTGTACACTTCAAAGCTACTAAACAGAATAATTTGAACAGCTAAATAGGAGCTACATCTGCAGGATCACAGCAACAGGGAACAAATTCAAAGACTGCAAACAAACAAAACCAATTTGTTTTGTGTAAGCGATAAATTAACCTGTTTACATTTTAAATCATAGCGACATCTATTGAAATGCTTTTCTTGAAATACAGGCATATTATCTAAATGATTACCCTCTCACTGTTGAAGCCTATTGTGAGTAGCAATGGGAAATTTCTGTTGGAGTAAATTCCACAGCTTTAGGTTACATTTTTTTAAATTGTTGCCTAAGATCCCACTAGTTAACACACACAGTTTGAAAACCATTTATAGCAATGAGAAAACTCACCGTAAAAGATTTACAGAGCCCTCTGTGCTGAGGCAGTGTTGTGGTACAGTCTCTCTGAAGTCAAATAACAAAACCTCCTGGGGATTGGAGAGTGACTTGCAAGGATATTCCCACAGAGGGTGAGGTTCTGCTTCCTTTGATTCTCTAAAATTCAGAGAATTCTGAAGAAAGAAAAAGTAATAAAATTATCTGAAAACAATCCAGAGGCAAATAGTCTCTGTATTCAAATAAGGCATTCTGACTTCAGAATATTTAAGCAATAAAGTTCCAACTTTGAAGTTCTGTACTTCTTAGGTAAAGGAAAACCTTGTACTGCATGCATGTACTAATTGCTAGTCCTCAACAGGCAGATAAAAATGGGTATTTTCAAGATACAGTGCATTCAAACTCTCTCTTGAGATGAATTCTACCCTACAGTGTAGAGTACTGCACTCCCACACAGTGACTATGAAGGCAATCTAAATGGCTACCACAAATGTGGAGATACACAACACAACTCTAGAAACTGACAGAAAAATCTCACCCTTCACCAGTCTCATCAGTTTCTCAAAGAGCCCTGCTCACTATTAAAAGTACCTGCGAGGGCAAGTGAGGACTGCAGGATTCATTTATCAACAACTCCTAGATGAGTTTATTCAAAAGCCACAGTATTTATGAAAACCTGGAACAGTGGTGTTGACTAACACACTCATTGTTAAACAGCCTTACTTTAATCATGTCATCCATAGTCTGGACATCAAAACCTTCACAGGTGCCACACGGACTCCGGATTCTCCATAAGTCCTAAAAAGGAAAACAGGATTTTGCTTGATTCTGTTAATGAAGAGAGCTTTAGCTGTAAAGTCAGCTGTTAGTAAAGTGCATGTACCTCCCTCCAGCCTGTGCGTATCAGGTCAGCCAAACCTAGCTTGCCACACAGCAGGGCATAACACAATACAGCTCTAAATCACAGGATGGAATTCAGACCTAGTTTAGTAGAATTTAAGGTAGTCAATACTATGAGGATTTGTATTTTAGTTGACCTTCACTAAGTGAATTGGTCTGAATCAGTTCCTTCCTAACTAGGGATATATCAACGCTGAGCACTTCCATCTGAAGACAAGTAAGAAAACAAACCATAACTCTTCCTTGTAGAATGTATAGCTGGTAAAGAGAGGCAAAAGATACATAAATATTACATATTAAACTAAGACAAAAATGTTCCTGCCCTAAAATTGACATAATTTTCCTTCAGAAGATCTGAATTCTTACTGCAAGAGCAATTTCTGTGTCATCGTAAGAAAAAATATAAAGAGAAACCACTCAGTTGAATGAATATTTTAGGGAGTATTTCCTCACCTATTTTGATGGAAAACAAAGTTAAGTGGTACTACAACAAATTCATGATAGCCAGATAAAAATTAAATTACTGGATGAACTGAAGGCAGTATGTTCTCAAAAATTCAGAGCACATTGTATTGTCTTAAAAATACAAACATACACAGATGGCAACATTTACTCACAAAATTAGTGTTCAGGGCCTCACAAATGTTCTCCAGTCACTCAGTGTACTTGGTTTGAACCAATTACTCAAGCATTCGGTTTACACTTTGCAGACTAGTGTGAACCAAGCATCTTACAGCTCATTGGACTACCATGCTTCCCTTTAGCACTCCAAAGATGAGTATACTCAGTTCAGGCACTTCTTGCACATACATACTCACTGAGTTTTGTTGACAGTTTTGTTGACAATTGACAGACAAGTGATTCACTTCTACTTCTGCCTTTTCATAGACTGCATTAATGGTCTCTAACAGAATAAGAACACTCGCTAACCGGAGACATACACATTTCTATTACCTGTTCATTACTGTTTCACAACCAAATATATGGGATGGAATGGGATAGTTCAGCTTGAAAGGACCTTCAGCGATGGTCAAGTCCAACTGCCTTACCACTTCAGGGCTTACCAAAGGTTAAAGCATGTTATAAAGGGCATTATCCAAATGTCTCTTGAACACTGACAGGCACGGGTCATATCAAGTGCCTCGACAGGAAGCCCGTTGTACTGTTTGACCATCCTCACAGCTCTTTTATTAGTTTTGTTGCCTCCTACGACACATTCAAGTATTTTAATATCCTTTTTATAGTATGGAGACCAAAACTGCATGCAATATTCAAGGCAAGGCTTTTCTTGGGAAGAAAAAAAAGAGCTTACACATTGAATACTCACAGTGAACCTATAAACCTAACATTTTCTCCCTCAGTTTGCAGGAAAGACTGACTGACAGTGAAAGAAAGATTAAGGCATGAAAGATTTACAACATAGTTTTCCCCTCTGCAGCCCACAGAAGACTTCAATAAAAGAGATTTTCTACTACACCTGTGTTCCAGGTCATATTCATCTCACCAACGGTAAACAAGATGCATCAGAACTTTAAATAGGATTATGAGACATTTTGTGTAAGGAATCTCTCTGCATTCACCTCTAAAGATAACATCCCATAACTAATCACTGGTAGCTACAGACTTCTACAATGTTCTGTTGTTAGAACTATGAAATTAGACACGTAGCATCCTGCTCCCTGAATGAAATTATGGACTAACATGTTTATAACTGGAAAATGTTCATCACGTTTCTTCTCCTGAATCCAGCTCTAGCTAATTGTCTAAGTGTAATGAGATACTGCTATTCTGACAACACAGAACAGGCTATAGAGCTTCTGCAGAATACCTTACAAGAGTCTGTCTGTTTCTTCTGTCTAATCCAGAACGGACAAATGCAGAGCTTATCTAAAACCAAAACAAAACTCAACACATTCTAGTGTTCAGATTCACTAGATTCACCAGTGAACAAAGAGAAAAGTGTCAAATTTAAGTTATAACTTTTGGAGTAGTGGAACAGAGCAAATTCTATGTTCTAACACGACAGCCAACAGGACCATCTCTGAACACAACACTGAACACAAAGGCATAAAACTGAGGTTCAGGTCATATGGATGTCATTCTAGGTTCAGCTACTAGATTGCAGAATAAACTTAATCACTCTGTAGGCTTCAGTTTTGTCATCCAAAACATAAAGAGAATAGTATTGACTTTCTTATGAAACCCTTTGAATTCTAGGGATGTAAATCCTCAGGATAAAAGAGCACGAGATTAAAATTAACTGCTTATTTCAATCTGATTACTGTTGATTAAACATCTGCTTCCTATTACATGACTCAGATTTACATTATTTTCTCAGAATACATTTCAAATTCTCTAAGCTTCTGCAGAAAACCATGAAATCTATGCAAAAAGATGCAGTGTGGATGAATAATCACACAGGAAAAAAGAACTTGTATGTTTTCATGTGTATAAATCAAGGGTAGATGTGTGGGAACAAGGTTAAGGAGTATCAGAATGATACTCTATTTATTTCTCTCTGAAGGGAAAGAAAGGTCAGACAAAACTGCACAGTTGGTCAATTAGAGAAATAGAAGAGTCTATAGAATAGTCAAATAGAAGAACTGGTATTTTGAAAAGAAACTGAAGGTTGTGATTATGTGAACACGTTAGATAATATTCATTTTTGTTTTATAGACACATATATTTTATTTGCCCAATTTCAGACTAGAGTGTTCCCTCACTTCAGCTTCTGGACAGAAACTCAGCACATTAAGTACTTCTGCAATTTCCATTGTCATTGTAGGCAAACTCTTAACAACCTTTACTAACCATCTGACAGCTCTTAACAAACATTTATGCCTTTGGAAAATTTCTCAAAGATTATTTTTCATCCTAACATGACCCCAAGTTTAGAACTGTGTGCATTCTTCAAGGTTTCAAAGAAAATGAACATTCAATTATGGAATCACTTGTGGTCTTGCACTCAAATATCATTTACAAAATTGTTATTTTACATTATGTTACATTTTATAAATAACCACAACTCTGACATGCTCAGTTCTACCTGTCTAACCTAAACAAGTATTTTAAAGCATTCAAGCTTTTCATTTAAAATTGCAAAAAATTTTCAAGGTAATTTTCTGACAAGGGATGGTTGAAATGTCAAAACTCATCTCCAAGATGTCAAATATTCTCTCCTCAGGTGGCAAGCACAACACACGTCAAAGGGAAGAGCATTGTAACTGCATAAACTTGGTGTTAAAAACTTAGGAAAGTGTACTCAGTTTTAGGTGAATTCATATCAATGCAAAATGGATGCTTTAAAACAGTCTCACCTGAAACTCCACAATCATCATGTGCAAGGCAGCAGACTGAGGTAAAACAGTGACACTGCTGGCAAGATGCTGGGTCACAGCCGTTCTGGCGTACCAGAAATACAGGTTATGCCATGGCAACAAGCTTGTAGTGAAAAATGGCTCTCCAACAAGAACAGAAATCTTGGCAAAGAAAAGAGACAGAAAATGTTGTAATAGAGAACAACAGCTCAAAGGCTAGTTACATCTTCAATAGCTGACAATGCAATACAGCAAGCAAAGTGATCTAGATACAAACTTCTCCAATCCAAATATGGATTTGATGCTGTGTAACAGGCATCTTTTCAAGTTGCTGAATTCCAAACGGAAAGCTTAATAAGAAGTGTCACAGAACTCTGCAAATTTGAGGATTTTAGGACATACTGATAGACTGCGATCTTCAGACTGTCTTGAGGAAGACGAGCTCAGCCCCAAGTATCTGTGCAGTTAAACTGTTTAACTGGTATTACAACAGGTGTAGATTATGCTGGAAGGGAAAATCGTACCTTTCATAGGCAAAGAAAACAAAAACAAAAGCAAAACCTCCAAGTCTTTAACCTGTGCTTCACTCAGTTTCTGTAGGTAGAAGTCTCAAATGACTGCTACTTTGTATGAACTGTGGTTCACTGTGGTTACAGCAGCAAAACCAGAAAGCAAAAATCACTTTCATATTCCTCTTCCTGTCACACCTCTGAAATTCAGTATGACAACTATTCCGTACCTTTTTATCTTCCAAGTGAGATGATGTCAGCGACTCAGGACGGGCTTCTACTATTTTAATTTTATCTTCAAGATGATTGGCTTTAAAAAACTAGAAAAAGAGTAACATTCTGTCTTTATCAAAAGCTACAATTGAGACACATCCACACCAAAATAATATTTTAATAAGAAATAAACAAGAAACAAACACCCAAGAGAAATTTTTTAAAACTGCCTTCCACAACTCGGCCCTCAGGACGGGACAAGTCTGTTCCTAAGGGATGCATGCACTCAGAGGATCCTTCAGCAGGAGGAAAGAACTGCTAGTTGTCACCTTCTAGGTGAGGCTGGTGCAAACTACATGAAGCTCTCACATTCCACTCATCCTCACAACAAATATTTACTGCTTTAACACAAAACCAAATACTCACTTTTTTCATGACAGAGCAGGACACAGCAGAGTTTTCTAATGTAAATACCTACAGAAAACACACCACAGATAGTCAAACTAGCTTTGCAGTTCTTAGTTAAAATGATTACAGACTGAATGATGCTGGAGATGTTTTGATACTCTAATGAACTGACTGTGCACATGCCTAATAAAAAAACACACATCTGTGCTACATTCCTTTGTCAATAAAATTCCCAATAACTACTGGTATATGATGCTGTTTTCATAGCTGTGCAAGAGGGAAAAAAACCCTGTACTGAATGCAACCATTTATTTTCCTTTTTTAAGATGCACATAACATTAATGTTTGCTCTAGGCATATATTTACCTCTGCACTAATGCAAGGGTATTCCTAAAAAAGAAACTCTTACAGTAAAACCTTTAAATCCAGACTGCAATCAGCCAGATATTCAAATTTCCACTCTGACAACAGTTTGGGGATTTAGGTTTATCAGGATGGAAGCTTTAGGGGGACCTGACATGAATGGCATTGTGTATAGTTTATGTTCTGAACATGGTTATGGTGTGATAAAAAGTTTTTACTATACTGCCAGTCAACCTACAGAACTTCCCCTAATTTTCCTGCTCATCAGAATGTTCACTCAAAATATCCAGATTAGTTAGGCTTATTAAAAATAAATAAACCTGCAAAGACATTTCAAAGTAAGGGAAAAAGAAAACACATACGAAAACATTCAGGTTTCATTCAGTATTAGTGAAGCATTAAGCAGTATGCTGCTATGAGTCCATAGGAAAACAGACTGGCCCCTTGTAAGACTAAAGGCAAAAATATGGGAGCCGTGGGTCCCACAAACCTCAGCACGTTTGTTCATTTCTGTGGGCTGCCCAGCATCTCCCTTGGGATTGTACTACATTACACGTTCCTGGACATTCAGTCCTACTATGACAGATTTTGGTTTGAAGGACCTCCAGCAGGAACACATCAAGTAAGGTATGTATGCGTGCAAATGTGACAGCCAGGCAACTCTCAGTCTTTCATCTACACACAAGTTCAGTATTCTTAAAGCCTCTTATCTGTCTGTTACAGACTTTCCACTTTCAAGTGGATAATAAATGTAATTATAGAACTGTGAATAGAAAAGAAGAAAAAAAGCCTGCCAGACATTTTGGCTGGGGGAATTTTTAAAAGCCCCAGTATGTATGAAGGTAAACAGCAATCAGCAAGGAATGAAAAACAGCACTTTCATTCCAGGCTTTGCATTGGCAAACATCAAAATTGGTTGCTGTTATCTCCCTAGAGTTCAGCTTGATGAATTTAACCTACTTTTCAACACAATGGGAGCCTCCTTCTCGCTTGTCACTGAAGAGGCACTGGAAATAATTAAACAATGGACAGGAGTACAACAGATCTGAAAACACCAAGCAAAAACACAGAGGTCAAAAAAAAAAACAACCCAGGAGGAAGTACTGTACCTGCTCTGCTCCAAGATAGTGAGCCAATACAGGCAGCAGGCTGCCATCACTGATGCAAAGGCAAACGCTATCTGTTTTCAGAACCTATGGGGAAATTAATTGTCAGTTATTCCTATTCCAAATGAAAGAATTCTCATGTCCTGGACATTTTGGAGGTGTTTTCCCTCACTTTTTATAGCTGCATAGAAAATAAGGACCAAGATACACATTGCTAATATAAGGACTTCAAGCAGAACAGAACAGTGTAAGAAATGTTCATGTAATCCCTCGTTTTAGGTAAGAAAATGGTTTCACCAATACACATGGGTGTGTAGAAGAGCATATTTTTATTGCCATACATGTGATCATAAAAAGCCCGTCTTTATCCAATCACCAATATACCTTCTCACAAATACATAGAACTCCTAAAATTCCTATGAAAAAAATGCTTGCTTGCTGTTAGAAAAAAACAAAAGACATATCAAAGAGGTGTTTGTTGTACCATAACAAAATCCAATTTACATTTGCTGATGTAAATAAAATACGGTCTATGAACAAACTTATTTGCAAAGGAGAAAAAAATTCCAAAAACCATTACTACAACTAAAACAATACACCTGTCAGAGAAGCCAGGAAACCTAAAGGCAACGTGCACTCACGTTCATCAAAGACTTGATGTACTGGCGTGTTCGGTTCTGATCATTCAATTCCCCAAAGCGTGGTCTGTTCCAAAGAAGGTGAGCCTGGCATCTACAAACAGGACTCTCAACACGAGCATCTGCCTTGTCCTCATCTTCTTGTCTGGAACAACAAAAATGGCACAATAATTCCAGCAGTCCAAAGCTCAGTTGTGTTTCTATGCATCACTTTTATTTTTTTTCCACCTGCTCATTGCAGTGCGTTTTAATTAGTTTAGGCTTCCAGTAATTTTCTAGTCTCTAGGTTTCAATCTTGTTCCTCCACAAAACAGTTCAGCTGCAAGCACAGCAATCAGTCCAGCTTGGAGGAAGCTACCAGCCCCTTCTTACACACATATCTCATTACCTGGCTCTCTGCAGCACATACCACACGGAGTACTCATCGCGACAGGCAGTCAGGTGCACCTTCTGACCCTGGAGAACCTGCTCCTCTTTCGGAAGGAAATAAACACACTGCATCCAGTGATCTCTCCACTGAAAAGGAGTTGACAAACAAAACCTTAGGGATTCACTCAAACAGTAAACGCACAAGTAAAGAAATACAAAAAGTCAATCAGTAAGAATGGGCACGACTTCGGAGCACTGGTAGATGACTGGTTGAAGGATTCCTGCTCGTGTTAGCAAGGCTGAGTAAGGAACAACACTGTGCACTGAATAAAGGTACTCTGCATAGTTGTCTTGAAATAGGATAAGCTTGAGACCAATGGCTTGCTGTGCATCTAAGTTTGTGTTTCATGAAATGAAAACCAGAACACAAACACATTTTATATTTATTAATGCTGTTTTACCTCTGTAGTTCACTTACATTAGAAACACTTATTGAATTGCTGACAGTGACCAGTGGTTGGAGTCTCATGAATCAAAGGAGCCCAATTAGTGTCACTGTGACAACACAGCTATCTACGTTTCAAAAACTTGCTTTCAGTAATGCAAATGTGTTAAGCCAACTAAATGCCTTGTTAGTTTTCCCTTTTATTCTCAAACACAGTAAGTGCAAACAAGTGCTCTGTAGGATAAAGTTAGTCAAAAGGAGCCTACAAGTAACTACAAAAACACAGGAGACTAGTTTAACACTGATCTCCCATTCCCTCTCAATATCCCCTATCAACTCAGCAGTTTTCCCTAATAGTTGTCTTCTTTATGGGAATATAAATATATTTAAGTTAAAAGATTTGGAAATTTAATACAAAAACTACATGGAAGAAAAACACAGCCTGATATTCAAGGACAGAGACTAGTTTAAAAAAAAAAAAAAGTGCTAATTATTGTTTTTTCTTGAAAGTAAAATAAAAAAAACAAGAACTGTACATCTACAAGGCAACCTCAGCTTCACATTAAAGCAAACCTAAAATTTGTGCATAAAACTAGCATTTCTATGATTTATCACCTTCCAATGCATAAAACATTAGCAAAGTTTCTATACAGTTTACAAGACAGCTGTTTAAAATACCCAGTAGAACCTTAAAATAATTACTGGAATTCATCTGATGACAGTATCTGAGGGCTCAGTATTTTACCTGGAAAGCAGATGTGGGTTTTACCCAGTATGGAGCCATTGTGCAATTTATTGTTCCAGAAGGGTCCATGTCAATATCCCACCAGGAAAGTACAATTTGTGCCTTGCCAGATTTTACAGGCTCCAGCTGCACTCTATAGCAGGTAGATGCACTCCTTACTGGCTTACTGAAATCCACACTGCAGAGAAGCACCGAAATTGTGAAAAGAAACAGTTCAGTATTCAGGAATTCTCACCTGCTTGCTAAGCAGAAAAGGTGTAACAGGAAAGCTTTGTTTTGAACAAAGCAGTGCCTACTCCACCTGAACATAGTCACCACATCACTGAGGATAGTGAAGTCACTTGAAGGCATCTGGTTCAGTTGGATATCACAAACAGAAGGAACACCTGGACAGTTCTCCATTTCTGAAGGGGAGACAATAATTTTTTCACCATCCTTTGCTTCAACATGAACAGGAAACAGTTTGTTCCAGGACCACATTCTTTTGGATTCCACTAACTGGACATACACTGTTGCCCTGTGAGGCACTGCCTCACATCCTTCCTGAATGTGCAAAACAAAGGGTAAAAAAATTCAACAAAGCTGATTTATTAACATACATGAAAATTAAATCAATTGAAACACCAACCAATTTAAAGGAAAAGTAATTAGACTGGGAACTTTGAAATCTTAAGCTCCAGTTATTTCACAGACTTCTGACACAGAACACTCTCTCTCTGTGAATTATGATAGGCCTGCCCACCCCACTGGGCATCCTTTAGAAGGACTACTTTGAAAGATCTCTTTGTTATATTAATGATACAACAATATCAGTTTATTTGCTCAGTTCAACTTACATCTGCATTCTCATTCTGAGGTGACAGATCTATCTTGAGCACTTAACAATTAAGTTCTCAACGTTAACATAGAATTAGTTATTGCAATGACAATGCAATATAGCTTATATATAGATATAGAATACTGGCTCAAATATTTATTCAGTCACAACTTGATAGCCGTGTTTAAAGCACATAAAAGTTGTTCTAAATAAACACAGAACTAAAAGCTAACTGTGAAGTTCAGTAAGCAAACAGATCAATTACAGTGGAAAGCTGTAAAAAGTTATGGAGCGTTATTATCTCTATAGGTGAAAACAGGGGAACAGGAACAGGAAAACAGGCAGCTTGGGGAAGGAGCAGCAGAAGCAGTCTCAAATGAGGAGTCTGATAATCGGAGTGTAGAAGAGATTTTGGGTAGCATCTCTGCTCCCCCTCCTCCAGCAATGACCAATGAAGCCGGTGCTCCTCATCTCATGATAACTCACAGCCTAGGAAGCCTAGAAAGCTGACACTTTGTCACCTACCTGTATCCTACTCCAAAAACAACCCCTAGGGAGAAATCTCACACCACATTTTCTTACCTGTACAAGGTATTTGTGCGCATGCTCGTAGGTTGGTAGAGCACCTTCTCCTATCAGCTCTGTGTCAAATAATTCTGTTACCAAGATATTTGCACGACACTGCATGTCTCCGTCTGAAAGACATAATTTACTATGACTGCACTAAGACATATCTTTCAAGAAGCTGGTATGCTGAAAGGACAAGTCATTCAAAAACACTCTCCTGACAGAGAATCTGTTGAAGCATGCAAAACATTCTCCTGTAGAAGTTTACTGACTACAGAACTACTGAAATATTACCAGAAATATTTCCTTGGGAAATAATACTCCAATGTTACTTTCTGGAAAGAAAAGGATTTCCTTTGTTTAATTAAAATCATTTGGAGAAGCATAAAAATACGTATTTCCTTAAAGTTTTGAAGTAGTAGTGCAATACATACACAAACCTAGCTTTAAATTTCTCACCTGGCCCAACGGTGACTTCAGTGGAGTGCTTGTTGATTACCTTGATCTTGTCATGGAAACCATTCTTCTCCACTATCTTCATAGCAGCATTAGCCATGGGTTTGAAAACCTGCAAAATTCAAGATTGCAACAAACTGGTTAGCTAATGTTGGCTTTCAGAAATACAACAACACAAAATGCAGCACGTTTAGCATTGCTAAAATTGTACATCTGTACTTTTTCTTGTAGCTGAAGTTCACGACCACAAAACAAGAGACCTTAAGCCTCCCTTCCAAAGTTCATAGGCCTCACATGGCATTGTTCAAGCCTGGCTCTCAGCTGTCTCCAAAAGCTACTTCACTTTAACTTTTGAAAGACAAGAACACACCTCATGAATTGTGTCACATTTACAGTAAACAAACTTGTCCTTAAACATAAAGGGACACACGCACTAGAAGTGGCTCCAAGAAACCTTTATGTGCTCAAGATGTAACAATAAGTAAATAAAATAGTAATTAAAAGGGGAAAAAAAAGAACCAGTACAGAAACAGTCACCAGAATATACCATAATTCTGCTCTAATTAACAGTATAACATTCAGAACAAAGAGAAAAATAAAGAGACAGCTTGAAAATAACAGAATAATGGAGAGTGTAGTAAAAGGGCTCAATGACCAGACTGTAAGCATACAGATTTTGAATATTCTATCCAGCCTCGAAATCTGACTACTCAGAATAAGAGAACTGTGGCCACGTTGAAACCTAGCCCCAGTTCCATAACTGGAATAATATACTGCTATTAGAACTTATATACCTGTGGCTTCCAGACACAACCTAGGGGCAAGTGAATATTCTCTTTTTTTCTACAGATGCACTAAAAGAATATGTCAAATTGGCCAAAATATCCCTGCTATCACCCTTAACGTAAGTAACTGCTGTTAACAACCATCAGAATTCAAAACTGCCAGTACAGCAGGAGATGCTCTATCTAAAAACAGAGATGGAAAAATCAGTTTATGAGGCAGTCTCTCTCTTAAAATGTGGTCCATGTTTTGATTTACTGGTTTAAGAGCCCATCAACAAAACTGAAACTCAGGAAGATCAGCAACATGGCTTGAGAATATTCACTGTTTTCAAAAATATTCCTCAAGTTTTCCATATTACACTGGAGTTCAGTAGAGAAGACAAAGCAGTATAAAACTGCACTGTTAGATGATCTGCTTATTTACAGAACCTGGTCCTAAAAAAATGTTCTATGCATTTTCAGCTATACTCTTTTAAGATCCATCTCTTTTCATGCACATAAAGATATCAAATCTGCACTTCAGAAAGCAAAGCACAACACAACAAATGCACCCACACCACTGACTGTGAAGACACAACAACTGCACTGAAGCTCTTACGAAGAAATTACAAACGTGGATGCAATCTGTAACAAATGCTTACCTCAACTGCATAGCAGAAATCTGCCCCTGCTGAAGCTGCCATCATAGACAGGAGTCCCGTGCCAGTCCCTATGTCTAGAACAATTGCTTTCTCACCTCTTCCCTTCACTCGGCTTACGGCTGCACGAATACCTTGGTAATATTTCATGTTCTGTGGAAATGAAATAAGTAAATACACATACATACATAGGGATTTCTTTCTTAACAAAACAAGATCAACAACCTTCTGCCTACTTTCGATTTTTGTGCAGAAATTTTCCCTTCTCAGACTACATGTGTTCATCATCAGAAAAAAGGCCTACAGTCATTCCTTATGCTGTACAGTCACACCAAAGCCATTGTTAGTGAAAGCGTTTAGAAATACAAGACATTTTGTGAAGCTGATGATAATAACCACGTTTTTGCTTCAAGGTGTCACAGTGTAGACACACAGAAGGTTTTTAAGGTTTGTGACTAAACAGCTAGGGCATAAAGAACATTTAAACTACTCCTCCAGGTTTCATCACACCCGTAGATATGCTAGTGATCTTAATTTTCTTTGCAATCTTGATCTGTAAATACACCAAATCATAATGAAAGAATAAAGACAGACTTTACTTACATTCCTGTCAGAACTATGAAGCCTAGCTTCACATTTACAGCCTGTGGAATTTTACCATGAGCTCTGTCAAGGTCCCAACTAAAATGTCAAATACAGAGCAACAAAAGCAGCTACTGAGTGCAAATATCACATTCTGCAGAAAAAAAACACTGCTCTAGAGACAGACATAAGAAGGCATCTCCTGATCTAGGAACAGGACAGATGTGGAGTACAAATCTGAACACTTCATCCTTCGGAGAAATCCATACCATCATGCAGTGACAGCTGCTCAAGAGAAAGAATGTGACTGTTTCCTCAACGTTTAAAAGTTCATTGCTTCTATACTTACCCTGTCCTTATCGTGAAGCATGTCTGCATAGCGTGATCTACAAGAAGCAAAACTCCAGTCAACATACTGCAAAACACTGCAGACTGCTAGGTCTCATTGGACAGCCTTTGTTTCCCCTATTAATGCAACCAGTCCCACATCCCATGAATGTGCAGATAACTATGGCATGCTCTTTGAAGTCCCAAGTGTTTTCCCAGACGTAAGGAATTAAGTAATTTCAGTGGCGTGGTCATGAATTCCCATGATCTAATTAATTGCTGGTATATATCCTCTCTCCTACAATGGATCCAAAAGTATGGACCTATGGACAGACAGCTGTGAAATAACAGCTGGAACAGAGGGAGGTTCATTCAAAGCAATTAAAGGCTGTCTAATGCTGGTCTGTCATTAATTACCAGAATCTACACACCAAAAGCTGCAAGGTAAATTAATCATAAAATCACAGAATCATTAAGAACAGAAAAGACCTCTCAGATCCCCAAATCCAACACCATCCCACTGTGCCCACTGCCAACGTCCCTCAGTGCCACATCCCCACAGCTCTGGGACACCTCTGGGATGGTGACATCCACCTCCTTGGGCAGCTGTGCCACTGCCTCACTGCTCCGTCAGAACTGGAATTGTTCCTAATATCCAACCTGAACCCCCCAGATTAGTAGCAACCTGAGTCAGGAACAGACAAGCATCAATTCTGTGTGGCAGAATGGATCTGAAAGAAATCCAGCCAAAGACTTTACCACAATTGGATGAACACAAAAATCAGCACCTCCAGGAAATGTTCAGGAAAACCTGAGTGGAACTTCTTGGAGAGTTCCCTATGGAACTGTACACGTATCATTCAGCCCCACACACACCATAACATTCAGCCTGTCCCATCAGCTGCAAGTCATCGGGATTTCTATGGAGATGGAAGCAAACCCGAAGAAGAAGGCTGACTTTTCCCAGCATACCTTGCAATTTCTTGGTGGTAGTCATAATCCTCGTCCTCTTCTACCCACTCCAACGAGCCCGTGGTCGGGTTGGCTCTTCCACAAAACGTCTTCATGGTCGATCTCGACGTACGTTATTTACGTACGGGCAATTTTGCTGTCGGAATGCAGAACATTGGTTTTGTAGCAAACAAAACACCTTCAGTGAACACAACTGACATTTCACAGCTCGGGGTGCAGGCGCAAACACACGCACATCCCTGCTACGCCCACCTCGGCCAGCAGCACAGCTCGCTGCCTTCCCGCTGCGCTATCGGAACGTTTTCAACCCAAATTCATCCCGCAGCCCTAAGCGGCAATAAAAAGCACAAACCAAAAGCCCTCCCCCAGCCGCTCCCCTACCCGCCGCGCGGATCCCAGCAAACCACGCGCCGTCTCCTCCCGCGGAAGCGGCGCGGCCGCCCGCCCGTCCTGCACCGCGGCGCCGCCGGCAGTGCCCGCCCCGTCCCGGCGTGCCGCGCGGCGCCATGGAGCGGGCGGCCGTGCTGCGCGTCCAGCGGAAGCGGGGCGGTGCGGAACCGGCCGAGGCGCTGCTGCTCGCCTGCAAGCGGCTGCGCGCGGAGCCCGGGCAGGGAGCGCCGGTGGAGAGGGGCGTCTTCAAGCTGGTGGCTACCGTGTCCTCCAAGGTACCGCCGGGATCCTGGTGCTACTGGCGCTCGCGGGGGTGGGTGCGCGTTGGGCGGCCTGCGGGCTGGGGCTGGTGAAGCCGACGGCCGTGCTGAGTTTGGTTACGCAGGGGTAGCGGCTTCCAGCTGATGCACGGCCTTTGGTATTGGAAAGGACTGGTTTATCTGTTCCGTTGTGATTGGTTGTAAAGGATATTGTGAGTCAACTTGTGGGCGCTTCTAGAAAGGAGCGTGATCACCGCTGTTGGTGTCACCGTTTCCATTCGTAGAGCCGTTTGAGTTGGGAGGGACCTTAAAGGGCAGCTGCTCGCACTCCCTGCGCTGAGCAGGGACACCCACAGCTCCATCCGTGCTCACAGCCCATCCCCGATGCTGGCCGTCCACGGGGACGGGGCATCACCACCTCTCTGTGCCATTGCCTCGCTGCCTTTATCATAAAAAACATATATAATATATCCAATGTATCCTCTCCTTTAGTTTGAAACCATTTCCCCTTGTCCAGTCACAGCACACTCTGCTAAAGGGTCTGTCCCTTCTTTCTTACAACCCTTGTAGATACTGACAGGCTGCTCTCAGGTCTCCCGGAGCCTTCCCTTCTCCGTGCTGCACGGCCCCAGCTCTCAGCCTGTCCTTGTAGGGAGGTGATCCATCCCTTGGATCAGAGGATCCCTCCTCCAGATGCACTCTAACAGGTCCATGCTTCTTCTTTTTTTCCTCTGCCAGAACGAGCCCATTCAGAAATACGTTCAAGAAGGGATCAGTAAAGACAAAGCAGCACAGAGCCTGCGGCCTTCCTTGGGAAGCACACAGCGGATAGCACAGGAGCTCCGCTCCTCCAAGCAGGCGAGGAGGAAGGAGAACCGCTACCGTGTAGTTGCCAGCCATCGGCCGAGCTCCAGCAGGACGGCTGTGACCCTCACAGACAGCCAGGCAGGGAGCGATGGTGGCAGATCGGCCCCTGCAGCAGCAGGAGATGCGTCACAGGAGGAGAGCGGTGCTGTGGATAAGAGCTCAGACTGCGGAGGGAACTTCCAGCTGTTTGATATTGTGCAAGAGGAGGAGGTGGTGGAGGACTCGAGTTTTACTGCAACAAACCCACAGGTCAGCAGATAAACCTAGCATACTTGAAGTACTTTTCTGTCATGGGCTCGTACGTGTGGGCAGACTGACAGCTAAAGGTTTTTGCATCCTAAGTATTCCTGTGTTCGACAGGAGCTTCAACCAGAAATCTGTAACTTGCAGTGTTTAACACATGGTGCAAGAAGCATCTTCTACGAGTATCTTGGAGTGCAGTAATATTTGACAGCCACACAGAGTTGGCTCGTACCACTCTTTTTTTTCTGTGCGCTCTTCATGTATATTAATGCTCCTATTTATCTGCTAGATGGATTGCTGAGTCGTTTTCTCCCTGCTAGAGAAGAAAAGAAGTCTAATTCAGTGTCTTCTCATCCACCTAGGAATGCCACTTGTAGGCAAGACTCCCCTAAATGCTTTTGAGCATCTCCTTGTACTTGCAGTATCTGCAGGGTTCTTTAGGTTGGTTTCTTTTTGTGTATGCTTTGTTTATAGCAGGTGTTTGACAAGTTTCTTAGCTCCTGTTTTCTTTGGTATGAGTTAAGTACCTTTTTGGTTGGAGGCATATCTGCTCGATAGAACGCTTTTAAAAGCAAAGCAGCTCTGCCTTCTATATAGGCCAGCCCATGCACACAGGAAATTAAAAACGTTCTGTATTTAAGACTCCACATATAAAAGAAGGTAGAAGGGCTGCGTTTGCATCCTTTAGTAGTTCTTTCATTGCATGTAAGTGAAGGATGGATGCTTTTAAAGAAAATTCTCCGGTAAGGCAGAGCCCAACCAGCTGTCATCCTTCAGCATTTCTTAACGATCACACTAGAGCTCTGCCATCAGGATACAGTATGAACTCCTGCTTCTTCTAAAGCCAGAGTAAGTAGTTCAAACAGACGTTTGAGATCTCTTACCTATCAATCTGCTAAATGGAAACAAAACTGAGTAGGGTCAGATCAGGAAAAAATATTCTGAGAAGCTGTAGCAGAGGAAAAATGTAGACTTTCAGATACAGGCCACTAAAGTAAAGGTATTGCAAATTATTTACTAGGAAGGAGAAAACATGAAGACATTTCTTCTGTTTTACTGTAGAGTGAAGAAATAAAATAAAAAGCCTATTTGCAGAGCATGTCAGTATTTTCTTGTTGATTTCTCACATTTTAGTTGTTTCTCCCATAGACTTCGTATGCTGTAAAACATTTGCATTGTAGCAGTGCTGCTGTATGCACATCTCTTGCTTGGCTGCTGTCACAAAGGAAACTTTAACCGAGACTTTGTGTGTCTGGTTCCAGTGAAGATCTGCATGTTTATTTTTTAACAGAAAACTGGTGATCCAGATGTGATTCTTTGCAATGCAGTAGAGATGATCCGTGAGCGTTTAAATGTTTCTGAAGATCACAGAAAAGTAGAACTCCGTGAGAAAGATGAGTATGTTTATGACATCTACTGCATGGAAACATCGGCTCCTGGTTGGATCCAAAATATCCTCTCTGTACAGCCTTATACAGAAGAATATGAACTGGTAAGGGTGTTAAAAACAGATTGATCTTAAGTAGGAAGGGTAAGAATAAATATGCTTAGAGTCCTATGAAGAATAGCCAAGGAAGATCCATTTTATGCTCAGCGCCAGTTCTGTGCTCATTCAAGTTACAGTTGATTCAGTCAAGTTCTGATATGACAGAGAATGCTGAACGTGATGTTTGTCTACTAAGAATTCAGCTGGCCTCAAAATGACAAATGTTAAGTAATTCACATCCCACTCTCCCTACAGCAGACTGCCATGTTACTGTGAACATACTGGCAACATGAATTTTTCTACAGTGTGCTTTGTGGGACTGCTGAGTTACTGTGCTTGCAGCACATCAGTTTCTCCTGGCTCTTTATGATTGTTGTACAAGTAGCCAAAAAACTGCTTACTGCAAAGTGGGTGTATTAATATTGAATTTTCTGTCTTGACATACAGGTAGATGATGATCAAGTTCCAGCTGAAATATACGAAGATGAAGATGATGAAAATGATGAAGGTAACTGGCGTAATGATTATCCTGATGAAGATGAATTCTTAGCTGAGGAAGATGATGAAGAAAAAGGTATGCCTGTCCTAAGTATTGTTTGCTTTCATGCTGTGCACATATAAATCTCATCCATTTTCCCACGTTTTCTTTCTAACAACAACAAAGAAAACCTGACAGCACTGCTAGATTGCAGTGCTTGCAGACTGCCATTGTTAGACAGTGGTTTATCTTTTGTGGACCTACAGCAGATCTTGATGTTTTTGCAAAGTCAGAATTAAGAACTCCTTTTCAGGGTGCTGCGATTGCAAACAATGGTTTGATTTGAGAAGGAATAGATGACTTGGTTCCACATGCTCAGGAAACAGTCTCTTAACTCCCCATCCGTGTACTCAAGTATAATTAAGCACAAGTCAAATCTCACCTAATACAGTTGTTCAAACTTTCTGTTTGTTAACACGTGTTACTCAAGAAGTTAAAATAGTCTGAACTTGTTAAGCAAAGGGATAACATAAATGTTAATGCACTTCTCTTTAGACTCTGAAGAGAGCTCCAGTGATGAGGACCAGTGTTACAGGAGAAGAACGTGGAACAAATACCGTCAGGAGGTTCTACAGGAATTTGGCTATGATGAGATCCAGGACTTGGATTCTGACTAACAGCCCTTTTTTTGGAAAATGAAATACATACAACTATTGCAGTAAGACTGCAAATCCAGACAGCTGCTGCTGGCTCTTCATAAGTGTTACAGGGAAAAACAAACAAACCTGGAAAATCACTTTCTGCTGGAAGTTGTACTAATTGGGACAATAGAAAATCATTCTCTACCTGAAAGAACTGTAAGCTAAATTCTTGCCTGGCTGGCTTTTAAATAACATTTTAAAACTTTGTGGCTGGCATGGTTCACCTTGATGCTGTCTAGCTCAAGTACTACACTGGAATTCCGACAACCACTAAAAGCTTCTCTTGCCATGTGAGCTATTACAAATGCTCAGTCAACTTCAGCTGATACCAAACAGGTGGGTCTGAGTACCAACATTTGATGATACAAATTTTCTTTCCACGCAGAAGATGCTGTATGACTTAAAAGAGAATATTCCACTAGTTACATGATGCTGAGGGTATGACCGGAAGAAATATTCTTGTCATGACTAATGTACCAAGTTTAATGTACCAATGTTCAGGATGAACGTAGCTGCCCTGATGGATTCTCAGAAAAAAGGCACTGTCTCCTCGTGCTTTCTACTGTATTTGTTCCTGAGTTTCAAGTTACCTTCTTTACAAGTGTCTGAGCATACAAACTGCCTTGAATCACCCATTCTTTGCCTCTTTGTCCAATAATTCCAGTGGAACAATGTATATGAATTTGAATTGTAAATAAAGAATCTTTGGTTAAGTTTTCTTTACTCAAGGATCACAGAAGTTGGTTCAGCTGAATTTCCTTTAGCATTTTAATTGCTGTAACTTTTGCACAACCTTCTGTAAGCGGGTACTTGATTGCTGGCACTGACCTATGTTGTAATGTTGCCTAGCAGCACCAACGCTTAAAAGGTTTTGGTTTTGCCAGGAAAACAGACTGCAGAGTTCTTGTAGTCTGGTTAGTAAATATATATATGTATTTAACGTTGGCTTCTTTGTGTACCTGTTCCAGTCTGTAGTAAATCTGAGACCGTTTTTTTACCTTAATCATATACATACTTAACCTTGATTACCAAAACACCCATTATATTTGCTTCTACCAAGAAGTTTAGGAGTTGCTGTGCTACCGTTGCACTTTTCCTCCACCATTAGATTGCATTAGTGCTGTTACAAGGGAGAAGCTTTCCGCCCATCCCTTCTTTGGACAAGGATGAATTGTCTGGCCTCCAGCTTTAATATACAGAGCAAGTGAAAGCTAAGCCACAGCACCTCTAAAGCCTACTGAAACTCCATACTGAGTAACACTTTCTGTCGTGTAATAATTATTAAAAATGCAGGTATTATCAGCCCTTGTTGAAACCTGTGAAGAATTTCAAATTCTGCAAGAGTTCTTAGTATATTATGCTACTCTGAAGTGTAGTTAAATTTCCCTCTTAGGTCCAGAAGAGGGCAGCATCCCAAATGCTACTCTCTTTGTCTGGCTTAAGTCTTGAAACACAGGTTATTTCCTTTGCTATATACTTAGCTTTTGCTGTACTGCAGCTGTCAGCTGATAACCTAGCACCATCACCTGTGTAATTTTACATGTAAACTGTGTAAAAACGGGATTAATCCATCTGGCCCATCCCTAACAGTTAATAGATCTTGCAATCTGAACATGTCCTTCAATATAGCAAACATTTTTGTAAGAAGTATCCCCCAAACTGACAGTTGCTTGTTTAGACACTTACTTAAAAATATTTCTCTCCTACTTAAGTCTGTAATAAGTGGCTAATGGGATGTTAGATCAAAGTCAGTCATGAGCTGTAGGTGCAGCAGGGACTTTGTGGTCTGTTGTGGTCTGTTAGTCCTGAATGGTGATGCCAAGGTAACAGACAAAATGTTTTGTTTCTTCTCAGGAAGGATACTGTGACTATTAACTTATGTCACAATCCTAGCCTGTTAAAGCTATGCTGCCCATTGGACAGATGCCTTAACTTAGATACTGTGAACATACACTAATCATACATAGGACTAAAAAGCTGCAGTAAGAAAGCTAAATGCTATTTTTAAAATTAAATAGCAAGAACACCCTGCACGTTGACCTTCCAACTGCGTTCAAATTTCCTCACCTGGAATTTTAACCTCCTTACGTACCAACGCTGCTTCATGAAAATGGCCCAGACTATTTTTGCATCTTTTGTATCTTGCAGTTATTCATAGCTTTTTGTTTAAGATAACCTCAAACAAGAATTCAGTACAAGAATCCAGATATACTCACTGTTATTCAAGGAGATGATGGAGACGTGCAGCAGTTGAAGGAGACATGGCTTCAGCCATAATCTTGTGGTCACAAGATTAAGTTCACCTTAAATGCACAATAACTGTACACATGGACAAACTCAGCTGAGAGCAACGTTTTAAATTAAGATAAAAACCATAGGAGTGTTTTTTGAAGGGTATCTTGCTTTGCTGGCCGAACAGTGGCTTCATGTTACCTTTTGGTACATCACAGTTCAGTAGCAGTGTCCTACTGTTAGGCTTAGAGCTGTGAAGTTACACATATTGCTGATTAGATCAGTCCATAAGACACTACTACTCATTCCTGGTTTCCTGTTTTCATTCTTATTTTTTTTCCTGCCACTTAGTTTTCAAGATATAGTTGCTGCCATGGACCATTGTGTTTGCTACAAAAGTGGTCTGTTCTGTGAGTTTATGGACAGTCATTTCCTAGTGAACAACAATGAAATTCAGATGGGGACTTTTCTGACTGAAGTAACATTGCGAATGTGCGTTCGCAGAAACAGTTCAGAAACAAATGCTTACAAGCTTCAGACTGAACATTTTAATTATGAAAGTTCCATATAACCGTGTAGTAGATGACCACGTACTAACAGCCTGACAGGAAAGAAAGAAAACATAATCACTGAATCCTAAATCAAATCTTCAGCATCAAGGAATTTGTATCATTGGAAAGGTGCTTTGTTGATTAAATTCTTGCTACAGATAGATACCACATTTCCATGCAGCATATGGAAATGGTAAGTTTCTCTTGAAGGGACAGAAGTCTTAAACACAGTAGCACAACTTGATTCATTTTTCTGCTAGTAATGACAAATTACATGGTGTGATGCGGCCAGCTGTCTTCTGGGATAAGAACTGAGTTGGCACAGCAAATCATTTCATGCAAACATCCATTATAATTAAGCTGGAAATGGCTTCCAGTCCTTTGACTCAAAGTGATTTTCAGTTCAGTTAAAAATGCATTACTTCACTTGCAGTTTCTGCAGAAATCTGATTTGATCCATTAGCTCTTACCATTTTACTAGCAATTCTGAAGAAAATTCAGAATGAAGAGTATTTACGTGTAGCTTGTGTACCTGAAATGAGTAGGTAATAATTATCCAATGATAACATGCCCTGAAATACATCTCAGTGTGAGGGGATGACATGAGGGCACGGTCTATGCAGGATTCTATCTGCAAGTACTCTGAGAGATGAGCGGAAACAGTTTTCCCACTTTTTCCAGTTCCATTTATTCCCTTTCACTGCTGTAATCACTTTACTCCTTTCTGTTCTTAGAATGGCTTTCAAATTTTAGTTAGATTTGTTTTCTAATTTCTTTTCTTCACTTGTGTCCATCTCCGTTAAAACACAGCAACAGAGCAGCTGCATGTTTCGTGTGACTACATCTGCAGAGGAAATAAAAGACAGATCAGAACTCGTGCTCATCTCAACTGTAATTATACAACATGTACACAAATAATGACAGTTAATTGTCAAGAATGCTGGCTCACTTCTGTTAAGGGAAGTACAAACCACAAAAGAAAGCACTCAGTATTTTCAAACAATACTTGAATTTGTCCTGTTGATTTCATTATCTCTAGCCTAGGGTGTTTTTCCTCTCAAGCACTCTGCCAGTTACTGAAATAAAATCTTTTTTTTCCCTATAACTAAGAGTGTAAAATTGGTAGAAAAAAAAAGCAAAGCAAAACAAAACACACAATGACAATATTATTGAGTATTTACATATTCACTAACTGCTGCAGCAGCACATCCTGTTACATTCCAGGATTATGCTATAAATCTTCCTTCCCACATCCCTCATTATGGCTTTCTCAGTAATGATAACAGAGCACTGCTGGAAAGAAATGTATCATTTAACTGCAGTAATTCAACTGAAGGAAAATTCAATCTGTATCTGACACAAACAGCATCTTTAACCGACTGATACATTACAGCAAGACAGGTTATTTGCATTGCCAAGAACATCCAGCCCTTTTGCACTAATCAGCCTTAATTAAAAAAAAAAACAAAAAAACTTTTCATGTGCTTGATTAGACCAGGGTGTTTAAAAACTGAGGACAAAATCTGCAGAAAGAGGATGGTATTTTAATGAATAAAAAAAAAAAGTGAATAAAAATTGAATATATAAGCAAGCATAAAATCAGTATCCCTTTTCACTAGGTCTAGCTGGGATGCAGATAACATTCTTCATAGCAGACCATATGATGCTATGCTTTAGATTTGTAGCTAAAACAGTGCCAGCAACACTGTTTTCTTGCTGCTCTTCTTCCTACCCTTTCCCCCATCCTGCTGCAGAGGGTGGGGAGCTCTGTGGGTGCTGAGCAACCAGTTGGAGTCAATCCACCACAACTCTTTTCATCAAAGAACTCAGATTCACCCACTACATTTTTCTCTTTCCTAATAACATCTACATCTATGAAGAGACTTACCTAAAATCTTGTTGATAATCTGAGGTCTCCTTGATGCAGGTAAATAGACTCCCAGGAAAAAGACTGGAATCCCAGATAAAGCAATGGCAATTCCAATCAGTGAATTGATGGTGTCACTATAGAGTGGCACAACCACGAGAAATACTGAGCATATGCAGAATATTATTGGGAAAACCACACTGAGCTGGAGACAGAAAAAATAACACAATGTTTTGACATAACTATTATCTACAATTGCATGTGTTTTGGTGACAGTTACAGTCTCTTCTCTCTGGATCTGTTTATGAAATAGCTTGTTCTTCCTCTTGTATGTCTGGTTATTTAAAACCATTAAAAAACAACAACAATAGTATGAAATCTTCAAGACAACAGCTGCTAAAAATTGCGAGGCAAAATGAGGTATGGTACATCCTCTGTGTCCAAAGAAAGTGTGTAGCAGAATTGTATGCTTTTAAACAAATCCATTCAATCAGAGGAAACGAGGACTTTGTCACGGGGCATATAAACCTTAGGTAGGAGATGATGGTAAGAGGATCAGATATTAAACTGAAACACCAACAGAGTTAAATGTGGTCTACAGTGACAGAATTAACTTAAGCATTCCTAACTTGAGATTTCTAATCTAATGAAACTATTTTAAGGAAAAAAAGGTTCCCTACTGCATTAGCCTACTGGACATTTTCAGTTGACAGAGAGATGGGATACTGCCTGAACTAACATACAAAAAAAGAGCACATTATTACAATACCTACTTATTCTCACCTAGCTAACAAGCTATGTTCCACTGGAGAATGTGGAAGACATTTTGTGTCCTATCAACTTGTAAGCTTTGGGCATAACAAGCATGGTACAGATCTTAGTGCACTAAAGTTATGGAAAATAGAGGGGTTTAAAACAACTCTGTATAAGTAAATTTTACCTTCAGTGGCCTGGCTCGATTTGGTTCCTTCCAACGTAGATACAATTGACCAGCAATAGACAGACCAACAAAAAACCAGTAACTGAAACTGAAGTAATTAATAAGCTTGAAGACATCTTGCACAGCCAGGTAAATTAGGGTCATAGCACACTGTCAGAAAAGAAAGAATAGGACTGGGATGAACAAGAGAAGTTTGAAACACACTGCTTATGCTGCTTTTGCATTAAATTAACACCATCCCTCTCTCCTTGGTGTTCGATACGATTTTATGCCTCCCTCAAAATCTGCAGTCTCAGAAATCACCTTGTGCTGGTGATGATAGTCAATCTGAACTTCTCCCTTGTGCCATCAACTGAACAATTATTTCTGAGTATTCCCACTGCTGAGATGTACTGATGTTTCCCATGCAGGCAGGAGTACAAGTACGACGCTTCTTACAATTTACCCACGATTAGAAGAAATAATTTCTTACTCCATATCAGTTTGTAATAATTCTTTAGTATCCATTAGAGGTTTTTATCAGCATGACAGGTTATACAGTAACTCAATTTTTAAAGTTGATAATATCTTCATCTGCAGTTTACTTTGCATACAGAAGCCACCTACTAATTTTATGAACTGTTTTATCTGTATTTAGCTTAGAGGAAACAAGTCTGCTAACAGATCTTACACAACAGTCACCAAACAAAGTAATCCAATCACATTCAGTCACTTTCAACTTTCTTTGTTGTTAGTTGTACGGGAACTGTTGAGTCACAGCCTGAACCACTGATGGAGCACCAGGGGAAAGGACCTGGTCAGCCCTGGGAGCACAGGTGAATGCAGTTCAGCTGTGTGACAGGAAGGGGTGGAGCCTGGCTGCACCTCTCTTAGACCTCATTTAAGGGCTGGCTGCCTCTGGGGAAGGGTCTCTGGTTGCAGATCCCTTCCTTGTGGAGTTTTCTTTGTGAGCCTAATCTTCAGAGATGGGTGAGTACTTCTCTTCTGTAATACCATTCTGTTTGTGTTAGTCCCTCTGCTACTTGCTCCCATATCCCCCTTCCACCGTGCTGATTTTCTGACTGTAACAGGAGTACAGCAGGTTGTGGGTTGCTTGGTTTTTTTTGTTTTTTGTTTTTTTGTTTGTTTTCCAGTTAAGAAACTCTTTTTGAGACTGTTACTCAGTTTTGTATGAGTTTCCTCTATTGTCTCATTCCAGCCTATGTAGAAACAAGGTTTTCTTTTATATAGTTCATATGGATCTAGACTGTTGAAAATAAAAATTACTTACATTGAAAAGCAGTGCTGGCACAGGTGTGAACCTCTCTACATGGATCATAGACAACAGATCAGGAAGGTGACCTTCCCGAGATCCTACAAAAAACAGCCTTTAAAAAAAAAACAAATCACAAAGTAGATATTGAGGCCATAAGACCAGAAAGAACAAATTACAGAAACAAACCAGTAGCATTCTATATATGTGTTTACACTCCAAAATTTCGTACTTTAAACTAGAAAATGGACTCAGCCTCTCCTATAAAGTGCACTTTACAACAACCATTAAAAAGATATATAAGCTTTTAGGAACACGTCATTAACAACCACTTTTTAGAAAACCATCCTCCATATGGAATAATGTCTATAGAAAATGAAATAAAGCCCTTTCACTATAAAAAATGTATATATGTCTGAAAGCTATTGTTTAAGACACTGCAGTTCACAGCAGAGCAGTTTTCAGTGACAGCCAGAAGAGATGGGTGTATAGTTTAGTGAGATCTTTCTGCAGGTCTGGTCATAAACCAATCGTGTGTGACTTTACTGTCAGCCATAAATTGCTCTATGTGATCTCACCAGGTTGTGTTTGTTCTACATAGAGACACTGTGCATATATTCAGTGAAGGGGAAGGATATCAAAATGCTTGGACAAATCTATTTAAAGCCAGTAGCTACGCCTATAATCAGGGCTCAGGAAAAAAGATTTTACCATATTCTATGGTTTTGGGCTAAAGCTTAACAGCAACAACTTTCAAAACTTTTACTTGGAGAAAAAGATACTCGATTACAAAGTAAGTTCCAAGTGAATACGTTTAAAAACAAGAACTTGCTGTTTTTATCAAGTGAAGTGGATGATAATTCAATTCAAATAACTTAAAAACATGAGAACTTTCCTCCTAGACAACATTCATTTGACCTTTAATTGTACTCTACGTCATACAGAAGCTTTAGGGAAGTCAGGCAGTGCTTAGGGCAGTGCTACATTTACCACACTGTGGTTTATGTCATCTGTCATTTTACTGCAGCTATTTGTTACAGGTTCCAGTTTGACACCACTTTTGCCCTCATAACAGATGAGTGCAATAGTAACACACAGGAATACTGCAGAACACTTTTTAAACAAAAAGAGATACCTTGACGATGCTAGAATTGAAGCATTAAGTCCACCAAAACAAGAAAAGGCTACAGCAATTGGAATTGTCCAACTGAAGATACCAAACACCTCGTCAGCAAATGTCTGATAAAAGAAAAAGCAAACATGAAAATATCTGTAACAAAACTAATGTAAAACAACATAATCAAAGCTTTTACTGTAAGTTTATATGGAAAAATAATAACGTAGTAGGGACAATCCATAATGCAGCACACAGCATTTCTCATTTCTTCATTCTGAACAAGAACAGAACTCTTTACCCAAGCACCTGGACTCACATTTTCTGTTCACAAAATAGTTCTCACAAAAGACAGGAGTGTTCTTACAATTTTCTCACTAATCTTGTACATCTGATTATGTCTAACATTATTAATGAACTCAAGTATAGCATATTGACTATTCTCTTGCTTTTCCAATTGTTTTTGCTCTTTAGCTCTGTCATCAGGACCTCTAGGCTCTAGTCTCACAGCTAATAGAGGAAGTAGTTTTTCAGACAGTCCTTTATTAGTGGTGCTAGGCAATACTGCAGGCCAGCTGCATGTGACCTTCCGTAGCACAGTGCTAAGGAGCCTGAAGCCCATGATTTCACAGCAAGCAGTAAGAGGCACTGAACAGCAGTGATCAGAGAAGCACAGCACACATAGATAGTAATCTGCATCCTATCTATGACAGCTCATTACTTCCATTATTCCTTCTCCTGATGCAAACTAACAGTCAAAGTAGTGATGGGATAAGGCCTGCATTGGCACTAAATCACTATGGAACAGCAATATATGAATTACACAAGTGTATTCAAAAACACCACCACCAAGATTTCGTGGGTATTAGGACATACACAGTAAAAATCTCACATCTCAGCAGGTAGCAGTCGCGTATCTTACAAACCTCTCTTCATATCACTCCTTCAGCTCTCTTTACTGTTTTCAAGGCCATCAGACACAAGAAGCCCATAATCTAGCTCAGCTTTCTACAGATCTGTCTTTTCTACTACAAACTTTCCCTTTGGATCAGTTTTTAATATCCTGATCCTTCGAACCATCTCCCTGTTGGTCTCCCCTTTGAACCACTACTCTTTATTACCTTTTTTTTATGAGCTAGGAAGTCCAGTCAAAGTGAATTACTATTCAGAAATGGCCTTTGTTGGTAGAACATAAAGCTGGCTTTAACAGTGGTCAACTTTTGATTTGGCTGTTCCAGGAACAAGATTAACAAAAGCAATGCATTATGATATGTTTATGATATCATATTATGATATGACTTTGGAATGGTTTGATTAAAACCTAATTGAATTCAATTGTTGTTTTTTTTTTTTTTTTTTTTTTTTTTTTAGGCAATGAGTGACTTTTTTTAAGCAAAACTCTGCATATAGCTTCAATGTAATGCAGAATAATTAACTGGCCAAGTTTTGGTTTTATGTCAGTAAAAGTTTCCTGCTTTTTTTTTGTCTGGGCTGACAGAAGTGCTTTGTTTTTCACATCATCCAGGTGAAGGTTCAGAATCCCATTCTGCTTAGCTGTACACTACCATCCACATTAAGAAGGAAAATATTCCATCCTTTTGTTGGATCTAGTTCAACCTCAAAGACAATAGGATTTCCTGCTGCTAAGGAACAGCACAAAAGCACACGATTGCTTCAGTGAGAGCATTGCCAAAAGGTTCAAAGTTAACTGTGAAACTCAACCTAATTCTTACTAAGCATTGCTTCTCCTGGCTTCTCCTTTTTTGGGCACATTAGCATATGTTCCCTCAAAATGCAACATCAACACAGGGGAGAAGAAAAACACGCACACACAAAGTCCCACAGAAGTTACAAAAACTGGGTACCATGGATTGCCCATTTTCAGTCCACCGAAACAAAAAAAGCAAATAGTAATTTACATTAATAATATACATGAAAGATTTTTTGCTGCTCAGGATTAACTACAAGAATTCAGTGCTTCTCTCAGATCTTTATCAGCTCTAAATGCAGCTCTGACCAAACTGATCTCACAAAGCAGAACACATCTTGTAATAACCCAGTGAAAGCATTACAACTTCTCCAGAACAGGTTAAGAATGAGAACTAGCTGAAAACTCTAACAGACAACTGTTACAAGGATGTTCAATCATTTTAAAGGATGACTTACGCCAGGAGTGCCTCATTTCCAAAGCCAAACAGCAACTGAAGTTAGATACCAACCTTGTAACTGTCAGAGGATTTTTTCAATAGGCAAAGCTAAAATACAGAAATCACTCAATGTGATTAAGCTGTTTAGTAAGGTTGCTTAAATGATAAGCATTTGCGTAAGTAACATTAACAGCTGCAGTTAAAAAAAAAAAAAAAAAAAAAAAAAAGGAAAATGTAAGGATGTAGTCTTATGCTAAAGATGCAAACTAGCTGGAGAATCCCCTTCCCCAAAAGCAGGTCTGTGTTTGTTCTTTGTGTTTTCCAATTCCTTTTGGAACACTTAGTATAGGGCCATTGCAGGATGCCAAATGTAAAACTAACTCAAGTCCATTTCCATCCTATCATGCATATCCCATCTTTCTGAGATGTGCTAATGTTATTTCACACATCTTGAAAAACAGAAGTCAGTCATATGGGCAGTAAAACCCAGAGAGCATTAAGGTATCACTGATACTAAGGTATCCATGGTATCACTTCCACAGAACATACACAGATGAAGATGTTGCACCGTCAGTGTATTCCAGAAGCAGACCTGTGACACTAAGATACGTAAGAACTACTGATCCATCTCAAAGGCTAAATCATTAATTTTCCTGGATCTGTACCAGTCAGCCCCTTTGAAAGAGAGAGTAACCCACTCAGGGCCTTTATCCCCACTGTCATTTCTGATTTATTTTCTGATGCTCTGAATGAGATTCTTGAGAGAACAGAGGGTGGAGCATTAACAGCAAGAGCTTCACTTTACTAGGTAAGGAAAGGCAAAAGAGTATTTTAATTCAGAATGATCCATAAAGTTCAGCTTGGTCTGCCAAGCAGATCTGTCTGCTAAATGATCTTTCAGCAAAACTTAGTTGCTCAGTTGAAAGGTATCTGAAGTAAACTTTCTAGAGATAGTACCTAGTAGAGGTAGTGCCTAGCTTAACGTGACAGGTATAGTCCCAAAGGTTTTGTGCAGCTGTTTTCTCATCTTGCTTTCAACATTAAAAAATATAACTAAAAAAAAAATCAGCCAAGTTCTTACATTACTACTAATGCATAAATCACACTTCTATCCCTCACTTCCATACTAGTAAATCCTCCAACACTTTATTTTGACAGATGCTAAGAAATGTCTTCACCAAGGCTATGCTATAGTGCTTCTTTATCAGGGGACGTTACTGAAAGCTAAAAGTGGCCATGATAAGCATTCAACTGGGTGCACAACAGATGGTTATTCTGCATAAGAAGGACAGAGAAAAGTACAGGAAACAGTCAAGTTATCAAGCACATACACCACGTGCAGTATGCCAAGAGAAAATAAAAGGGGAGGGAGAAGAGTTAGTGGCTGCTTTCTGCTAACACTGTAGTTTTACAACTGTGAATCCTCCATAAATGAGCTGGGGCTGGGCTCTGAACTGAGCATCTGACCAATTCCACTTTAACTACCACTACTTCTGGGAGCAGTGCAGTGCGTTTATAAAAACAAATGAGCTGGCAACAGGGGAAAGAATAGAGCATTTGGAGGGGTATGTGGAGGATGACAGAGGAGCCTACCTGGAGGCAGCTATAGCAGAAGCATTTAGTCCACCATAACAGGAGAAAGCCACCACTATGGGGATGGATTTCTTCTCAGGTTTCTTCTGAGAAAGTCTAAAGAGCAAGAAGGATTAAGAGATTAAATTGTCATCTCTGCTATAGTCTGTCAAGCCCTGTAGCCCAGACTTCAACTACAACTGTTCCTAATAGCCAGGAAACATAAAAGAATTCAGTGGCTTACGCAGCACTTGCAATTAAAGATAATGTCTTTTTCTGCCCTCCCATACATTGGACATGTAAGATACACATACATACACACACAGTGTAGAGAGACACGTACCTAGAATCACTTCCTTCATTCTGACTTTCTTCCCAGACCATCAACAAGGAAAAATAATGAAGAAAGAAGTCAGGTGCTCCCAGCCATGCACTTCTCAGCTGAACTGCCCTCATTTCCTCACAGTGTTATGCTTCATTCCCAGAAGAACTATTGAATTACAGCTTTGTTTAAAGACGTGAATGACTAATTTAACTACATTTGTGACCTGGTTTAGTTTGATCTCATGATCATCAGCTGGTATTCAGTGAATGGTTGCAAGAATATTTTATCCTTCTAAGTGTCCAAACGATAGTTCTATATGAATGCCCTGAACTAAATGCAGCAGGAGTTATCCCACACAAAGAGCTGCCACAACAAAGCACACAGGATCCCACCTCACACCCAGTAATTCAGGCACACAAGACAATCAGAATGACCCACGTTTATTTTAGGAACCAGAAGATGAGAATTGCTTCGTTCATCCATCATATGGCTGCACATAAAAGTGCACATGAAAAATGTCAGACTGCATTGAGAGCACAGACTGCAAGCAATGCTGGCAAGTCAGAAATACAGTGCTGATCAGATGGATAAACGCAAAGAGAATGTAATCTAACAGGAACCAGAAATTTATACAAAGCTACACTGAAAGACTGAGGTATTTTGATTAGGAAGGCTTAAAAGGTATCTACAGAGCCTCTTTACATAGCTCATTTCAAAACCTCATTGCACATGCAAGTTTTTCCAGGCTCAGTTCTACAACATTCTTACCCATATTTACCTCATATATAATGTGAAAGAGATAATGAGCAGTCTGGCTAGTATCAGGAAGTGCAATTAATTCTGTTATGACTTCTCTCTTGAGGCAGAGTATAAACGCATCCACGCATTACAAGATTTGGCAGACTGAACTGTTTTCTCAGTTTTCAGCTTCTCAGGCCTTTAAGGGGCTAATTCCTAAGGGAAACATAGACCATGATCTGTGGTGATCAGGAAGCTGCCCAAATAAAAAAGCCACTGAGCACATCAGGTTTCTTACTGTCATAGATCACATTTGTCGTGATACTGTATGATATCTGCTCAGTCTGACCAAGTTAGATTTGTTGTTGCGTATTATAAAGACAGGAGAGAGGGAGAATATCAACTGGAAGCACTGCCAGAAAATCATAAAGGTGACATAGAAAGGCATTAAAGAAAAAATTGTTCAGATCTCCTGTCATTCTTGTTTCATCTGCCATTCTGTTGGTCGAATTATTTAAAGAGGCATAATTATCTCCTTGTATTATTGATAATTCTAATAAACAGTTCTTCCATTATAAGGTACAGAACATGCATTTCATCCAAAGGGACATTACTGGAAGGTGTGAGCATAACTAAGGATAGTGGATGTGAACAGGCAGCTAAAGACAAGCAGGTTTCCCTCTTCAGGAAAGAAGCCACTGACTGGCCAAATGAAGTAAGGCAAATAACACACAAGGTCTGATAGTAACTTGGCAATTTCTGGCTAAATTCAGAAAAAAGAACATTTCAAAAGTTGTTCAACTATCCACCATGGAAAATTTAAACCATTAAGTCACACAGACTCCCACGTTTCTATCTCACTGGAGGAGGAGGTATGCCAAAGCAAAGCAAGCCTGTTTTAGAATATGAGAACACCAGGTTAAGTTGGACTGATCAGTGCCAGATTCACAAGATAGAATTCAAAGACACAGCTGAAATTGGCTGTAGATTGGGAATAAAGATGGCTGAGCTGTACAGCCTCGTGGAAGATGACAGCCAGCTATGCAGAGCAATCAGCTGCTTCTATCACAAAGCATTTTTAACTTTTCTGACTGGAAGCAAGCTGCTAAATGCTACCCACTGTATGAATGCAATCAACTAGACAGAAAAAAGAAAAAAAGACATGACCACACAGAAGAAGCAGGGAACAAGCTACGTTCACAGGGTATGCCAGCTAGCACACTCTTCCCTGTTAGAAGATGAGGTAGCCCAAAAAAGATCAAGTGACTGAGGAGCCAGCTGCCCTCTTCATGAACAAACATTACAGTGGCACTCTTAATAGCAAGAAATAGCTGTTCAAGGACATGGGAAACTGAAATAAAATTTCTGCACTTTTTTCTGTGTGTTTTTGCTACAGAGGAACTGATTCATGTGCATTAATCTCAACAGCAGCGGTTGTGATGGCTTGCATACAGAAGTGAAACAGAAGTGAGAACTGAAACACTGACAGGAGAAAGGAAGTGATTTTCACATGATCAGCAAATGGCTGAAAAGCATTTGCAGACTCCTAAGGTAGCTGTTGCCACATTACTTCACTTACTTCAACAAAAAAAGAACTTTAAGAAACTGAGTTTCTTAGCTCTGACAGTGGAATTAAACCAGAAGCAAAGCCCATGCTGAACTAAAAGGAAGGACATTATATTGTTTAGTTTCATATCGGTCCTTGGTAAGATCTCTTTCACCTCTCAGCCATTAAGAAAAACAGAATGTGAGGTGATGTGCAAAGATGCACTACTGCTACCATTTCTTTTACTTGGAACCTTTCCTCTCCTCATTTAGAAACTGGTGGCATGCTCCTTCTAGCTCAAAGCTGTTTGACTGAAATGAATGTAAGATACTCCTACCCAGATCGATGCAGACAGTCTAAGTTTAGCAGCTGCTTTTACTACACAAAAGGTTCTGAAATGCAGCAACATTATTGAAATTTTTCTTTAAAAATTCCTTATAGTAATCTTCATGTAACCACTACTTACAAGATAAAAAGGAAACGACAGCTGTCTGTGTCACACATCACGTGTGGTCTGCTCACACAGCCTACAATGCACTCATGAAGAAACTCTCCCAGTTATTGCCATTTGCTGCTTAATGGTTTGCACTGTTCTGCAGACTCAGAGCTAAGGGCAGCTTCCCTTTCAGGACAGGCTAACCCACTAAACCAGAGGATATATTCCAAGAGCACACCTTCTGCATTCATCTACTGCAATCTGAAATATCAGCAAGCATTACACAGCGTGTGTCAGATCACCAGTTCTACTCTACCCCATTCCTTGCTGAGGCCCACACTGATTGTTAATATATTAGCAGACCAAGCTTAAAATTGGTTTCTAAAACTGGGCAATTGAATTTGAATCAGCAACAAAAAGGAATCGTTAATGAGTCGTGTTAAGTTCAGCTGAACTTCCACCTTTTCATTCTAAAAGGGATATAAGAAATGGCACTCAGCAAAACACTGTTTGCCAGCCAGTAGCATCTGAGCAAAAATGCCTTTAGACAGTTATGCCTTTAGTTTAGTTAAACTTTTAAGTGCAAGCATTTGGCAATCCTGAGATCTAATGAAAAAGCACAGCCGTAGATGTCTAAAGTCAATCATCCCATTAAGTTCCATTAAAACTATCACAATCCATAAATCCCTTGGAATCTCAAACACATTTTCATTTATACTCTAGTCACCTAACATGTCAGCAAGCAATTAGATTACTGAGGATTAAGTCACCTTCCTTCTTTTTTTAATCTTCCATTTTCACATGCATCCCATAAAAGGAGACCTGATCATTTCTGCGAGCTGCAATTTCATTATGATTATATTGTGTATATATGTATACACACACAAATGTATATATACACAAATAAATATATACTCATTTATCTAAAACCATGTCAAATAACTATATGAAGTACAGGTAAAATCACAAAGAATTAGCCTTGGGTTTCACCTGCATGTTAATGTCCAGGCATCCCTGATCCCTTCTTTATCTAGTCACCCATTCCTGCTGCAGTGCAACCACCTGCTCTCCACAGCCACAGGGACTGGATGGGCCACAGACTGAACCATTCCCTCAAAGTTCCCAAGGTGGATCAGCCCTCCTGGTCCCGTCACCAAACAGCCGTGTGAACCCTCTGTGCTGGCAATGCCAGGAGCTGAGCAGTAAACACAGCGTGCTCTTGGTGGGCAGCCTGCTCTGGAGAGTTTCATTGCTGTCAAAACAAAATATTTTCCAAATCTTCTAAAGAAAACAATAGTGTATTGCTTTCCTGAACTCATGATGGACAGTTGTAGTGGCTTTTAGTTTTGTCTGGATTAATTCATTATAGAGAAGAATTTAAAATACTATTGAGAGCACTGAAAGATACTGTGTATGGGATACCATAGCCTACAACAGAAACATTGCGGAGACATCATGACCCTTCCTACATGCTGACTCAAAATTAAATATTTTCCATCCCTGTCTTCTCTTGTTTCATTATGAGGTGTTTCATCAAGTCTGTAATGATGCATTTTATGACAACTTGCCATCTCTACATTCAAGTTAAGAGGAGGCCAAGGATTAGAATTTATCTGCTTTCGATATGTTTTGAAATAAATGTCTGCATAACTACTTTTGAGACAACAGCCTACAACTCACATTTACCATAAACTATTTTGCATACTTACATTAAACCCCAATACTTCAAGTTTTAAATATGTCAGCTAAGTGCTCTTGCCTAACCTTCTGCCCAAATGCATCTATACAAGAGCTTGCTGATTGGCTAAACCAGCTTTTATCACATAATCCCCTATGGGAACCAAGCGAGTATTTCCTTTATTTTGATTAATTTAACTCCCTCTGTCCATTGTCCAGCTACTTAAATTTTAGAAGCTACATGGGAATATAAAGAGGAGGAAGGCTATTTCTTTTCCTCCAATGTAAATATCCAGACAGGTGGTGAGATTTTGCCCATAAAATCTGAAGGATACATTAATCAGAAATACAGCCACAGGAAAAGAAAGCAAAACAAAACAAAAAAACCCTTCACTTTTGTATAATGACCAGCTTTGAGTATAAAACACCTTTTGTCCGACTTTCATTTTAAGAAGCTTTATACTTTAATTGGACTTGAACTTCTATCCATATACAAAAAAACAATTTAAATACTAAAAGCTGTTGTTGTAATTAATACAACCTTGGGAAGACGGGGATTTAAGTTATTGAAAAGGAGATGTAAAGCTAAACTAAAGCTAAAAGCTAATGCAACACATTCCTCTCCAGATATGCATCACACCAGTGAATACCCAAGCAGAATGTTGGGCTTTTTAAATACTACAGCATGAAGGAACAGAAAAGACCATTATGTACTAATGAGTCTAACTTACAATCAGCTCAAAACACACAAGTCTTGTTGGCTTCCATGCAAAACACATTAACAAGTTGTATCTGAGCTTATTTTATTCAGTCTGCTCATACATTACCATTGCACATCATTTCATTGACTATTTTTCACGTTAAGATCAAATTTTCACGGCGAATCTTTTCTTCTCTCTGTATTCACTGAAGCACTACAGGAGAGTAAGGACTTTTTTCCTGTTTTGTTCCGCTTGAGAAACACATGGAACACATCCCTAAGAAGTGAAGGGTGAGTAACACAGCCAAGTGCTACATGTTCAACTTACCACTGCCACAGCATCACTAGAGAGAACAGCCTGAACATCCAGCACTGTATAGTAAGCTACATTGGTCATAATGTAGATGACAGTCACAATTGGCATAGACACAGCAATAGCCAGGGGCAAGTTCCTGTAAGACAAGGAAATAATAAAACCCACAGCCTAAGGAAAAAATCAGTAACAGAATTATCTCACTGATTTGCATCCTTCACCTTAGGGATGAAAGGTACGAAGATAAAATAAAGACTTCAAAATAGGTAGCTCTGGAAGACTTTGGTTTCTTTCAAAACTGGAAATTCTAATACAGAATACTAGCAGAATTAGAAATGTAATGTAGTACATCTTCACATAAATTATGTACAAAGAGAGATTCTATGCTGTTCTTCAACACCCTAACTTTAGGGTTTCCAGATCAGTGGCAACAGCCTTCAAATCCACCTGCCTTAAATTATTTCCTACTGGCCATGTTAAGCACCATAGGTAGAATCCAGAGGGGCAGAGCTCTGAGCCACTGCACTCATTCTGCCTGGAGAATGCTGTAGCTCTACCATGAGAGCATGGAGATCCACTATGCCAAAGCAAAAGCCTTTATCTCATCTGCACTCATGACAGCACAGAACAAACTAAGCAGGCTGCTTAATATTGGTGATTATGGACATGGTTCAGTGGTGGACTCGCAGTGTGAGGTGCATGGTTGGACTTGGAACCAAATATACACAGCACTTCTTTCAGCCTTCCTCTCCCAGTCACTCACTTTAAAGTCAAAAACACAGAATGGTGACACAGATGAGCATCTGACACGAACACAACAGAAACACACAAAAGCAAATGAACAACAGAACCACAAAACAAAAATGAAGCACACTTCAGAAGATTCTTCAATGCCAGGCTAATGCAGAAAGCTGGAATTTGAATTTTATCAGCTTCATTTGTCAACGAAAGTTGTGTGGGGCACTACTGCCTGTAAATAACAAACGTACCAAAAGAAGTTTTCATCAGCCATGTATCCTGTGGGACTTTTTTTTTCCACAAACAATACACCTAACACAGGTGTTACCCAATTGTCAACACAGAACAATACACGAATTCTGAGATGGGAAAGTACAGCACTCAGAAGGGGATGCCTTTCAGCAGGAGCAAAAACAACAAACATTTTAATTGCAAACATAACATGGACATCTATTCTAAACACCTATAATAAATCTTTGCAAGACATTTCAAAGAAATACTGTCATCAACCTGCAATTCAGTCTGACTAAAAATAGTTATGTTTAGAATTAAAAATAATTATCCACTATTTTATATTTTTAACACACAACTCTACTGTTAAACAAATGCACAGCACAGAACCCTGGAGTAACAGAAGGAATTGTACAAGTCCACTGCTGGGAGAATTGAAAGAAAACAACAAAAACTCACGTTCTTTATCTTCCAGCTACAGCAATCCAAGCTGTTGCTTTTAATAGGAAGCAAAAAAAATCAAATGGCATTCTATTTTTAACGTAAAGGTGTCTGCTTACAGACTCAAGACCAAACAGGACTAGTGTAGTCAGTCACAGTTTTATACCACGCGTTCATGTAAAAGATAACATTCTTCAATATTAAATTAGAATTACTGCACAGATAAACATAGCCCAGACTTGCACAGCTACTACAGTGCAGCATTAACACCTGTTGCAACTAAAAGTATCAGATTCATAGAACGGCCTGGGTTGCAAAGGACCACAATGCTCATCTGGTTCAACCCCCTGCTGTGTGCAGGTCACCAACCAGCAGCCCAGGCTGCCCAGAGCCACATCCAGCCTGGCCTTGAATGCCTGCAGGGATGGGGCATCCACAGCCTCCTTGGGCAACCTGTGCCAGTGCCTCACCACCCTCTGGGTGAAAAACTTCCTCTTAACATCCAACCTAAACTTCCTCTGTCTCGGTATAAAACCATTCCCCCTTGTCCTATCACCACCCACCCTCACAAACAGCCGTTCCCCCTCCTGTTTATACGCCCCCTTCAAGTATTGCAAGGCCACAATGAGGTTTTCCTGGAGCTTTCTCTTCTCCAAGCTAAACAAGCCCAGTTCCCTCAGATAGGAGAGGTGCTCCAGCCCTCTCTTCATCTCAGTGGCCCTCCTCTGGATCTGCTCCAAGAGTACGTGCTGGCTTGAACTAAAAGCGTATCAAGCATTGAATAGAGCATTCTGCAATCATCTAGACTCATTAGTTCTCACAACTTTGATTAAAGCTAATAATTCTTAGCTGGTGATTATCCATGGCCTTGCCATCAGAGAGCATGGAGTAGTTTTCGTTCATTTCCATATAAGTTTAGAACTCATTAGCAAAAGACATACAAAATGAGCAGCTGGGAATAACCAGGTTTTAGGAAGCTCAGATCTCTCACCTTTCTGGGTTTTTGATCTCTTCAGTCACAAAATTGAGCGTGTCCCAACCAGAATAAGAGAACAAGGCAGAGTAGAGTGCGAGGGAAATGTCTCCGATATCAACAGAAGATCCCTCAAAAGAGTTCTGAAAGTGTGATGAATATCCTGCATACAGAGAAGACACAATGAGCTGCAGGATAATCAAATACACCAAGTCATTTCCTTTAGTTTGGCACACAGACACAAAAAACTCAGAAATTGTAACTTCCTCAAAGCTGCCTACTGAACACTTCATCTCCACTCTGTGCTTCAGCCATGAGACTAAGCAGAGCATGTAAGGAACTTCAAGCTATGCTCTGTGGATGACACTACTACTATAACAACACACCTTCCTGCCTACAAGGGCACAAAAGCTTGAGGAACACTGGATTCAGACTGAACTACAAACAAGGAGCAGTGATCGCACTCAGACTTTTAATAACACTATAAAATAATTCGCTCTCTCCTGCTGTAACCTTTTAAACTTCCTGTCATTTAGCCCATGCATAAAACAAAGACTAGGCTTGTTTTCAGATAACAGTGACAATACATAAAAGCAGATTTAATAATAAAAAAAAAAGTTATCTATTAATAACAGGCAACAGAACAATAAAGAGAATACAAAGTATTGCTGAGAAAATTTTTTCAAGCTAAGAGGGAAACGTGTGTTTTTTGTACCAGCATTTGTGAGAATGCATGTCAGCTTTTGACCTTCAGCAAATCAAAATACCTTCCTCATCTTGGCAGCTGCATATATTCAGACTACTTCACACATACAGAACGGTGACTTGTGATGCCACTCCAAAATGTGCCCTGCACTATGCATCCCAAAGTCTTTAGAATTCATCAGAACTGCACAGGAAGTATTTGAGACCTCTTATCTACCCTCACATCTATTTCCTGCTTTTTATCCTCATCACAGATTGCTATTCCCTTGGCACAAACATACGCAGAGTAATTGCTGAGTTAGAAATTGAGAAATGAGCCAAGGAGAAGTTAGTATGGAACAAGCTTAGCAGCTATGAAACAGACATGCTGAGCACAGAGCACTCTGGCAAGGTGCTCAGCTGTGCTATTCTTGCTCCATTCGCAGTAGTTTCTTTCAGCAACAACCACTTAGAGCAAGGGATATAAACTGCTGGACTCCCAGGAAAAGGCATTTGTGGCAGCTTTGAAGCAGGGTAATTTTATTCATTTTAAGTTATGTCTAATTATTCTGTCTAAGTTAGCACAGCAATAAATCCTCCTCAAGGGAAAGGCAAAGAATAAAACTTGGTTGAGAATTTTCTCCTTGAAGACACAAGCCCAGCACACACAAGACACACAAAATCCCCCAAAGCATCAACTTTCTAACTTTCAACAGCTGTAACAGCACTCAGGATTTGAGCATGAAAACAAGGACGAGCTTTTGTCACACAGATCTGGTCACATGCTCTTACACGTCTGTCTGCCTTCAGGTTCAGTCACCTTCCGACCCGCACTAAGTTAATTTTGTGAAAACAACACTCAGTTGACCTCAGTGCAAAGTAAGATGTTCTTGCACAGGAACTCACAGCTTTCTTCACTCCTACTGTATTTTGCTAGCTCTGCATTTTTCTGTTTCCCTTTATTATTCCCCACAGCAGGCAGTAAGTGGCATGAAATGGCTGAGCAATTAGTTACTTTCTTTCTCCTAGCTCAAAGTCAACTGAGATAGGATAGCTTATCACAGTGCCATATTTCTCCATGATTATATGCTTACCCTGGCATATTTTAACAATTCCAGTTACGATGATAGCAATAAGAGCAGCAACTTTAGCATAAGTGAATATATCCTGCACCCGTGTTCCCCATTTTACATAGGCACAATTTACAAATGTTAGAAGACCTAGAGGTGGGGAGAAGAAAAACAAATTAAAAAGCAATTTGAACATTATTCAATTTAATTCATTTTTCAAAGATAATAAGCACTCACCTGTTACACTGCTACTTAGACTAAACCAAGCAGAGTACCAGCATGTAGGTATTGAAAACACACTGGTTGAAAACAAACCAAAAAACAACAGAGGAAACACACATAAAACACACTGTTTCAAAAGAGGGAAGGAAAGACTTTCCCCACATTGGTGGTCCTCTAAAAACATGATCCATTTCCTGGCTACCCCTCATCAGATACATTCTGCAACAATTTTGAAGTTAGAGAAACCGAGGCATGAAATTATTAACTTAAATTCACCAATATTGTTCCGATAAATGAAAGATCATCCAAAAAATCCTTTAAGTAAATATTTAAAATAGTGCTTTAAAAGGTTTTCCCCCCCTTCGTTGTTAAGTCTGAGGATGAGTTCAACAACCACAAAGTATTTAAAATACAGAACTTGGTCACAGGCAATTCGTTGCTCTTTTCCAGTTGTGTTACACTGAATTAACAACTGAGACTAGAATAGACCTGACCAAATGACATGGTAACTATTGCAATATTGTGTCAGGGAATTGAAACAAGATGATATTTAAGATCTTTTCCAACACAAATTATTCTATGATTCTGTATTTTTAGTAACTGGTAGCAAATACTGCATATTCAAAGTATGTCCTTCCCTCTACCCCACAATAAATCAGTGTCAGACCTATTTCACAAGATTGAAATGGAGCTTAAGTTACAGATTTCACAAGTATTTTACTAACAGCAGCTGACTAAACTTACTCATATGATCAACTTCCCACAAAAATGCTTTTCAAGCTGCTGTTGAAATACTGTTTTTGTGGCTCTCAACACTTTGCTTTTTCCTCAGGCAGAGAGCCAACCTGAACTCCAGTGCTGAATACTTCACAGGTTCACTATCTTCAGTGTCCTTTACTCAATAAAAAACGGCCAGTGAACACTTTGCTTATCCAGATTACCATTCTATTCTTTATTTCAACCCTTATGCATTTTCCTCCAATTCTCAGTGCTTCCACTAGCTAGCAAAAACCTGGTTATGTTGCACTGCAGTTTTTATCTCCACAGAATTTTCCTGTGCTGTGTCTTTTTAACACGTGCATACATAAAAATTCAACTTGATAAAGAAGTAAGGTGGCAGCAAATCAAAATTAGAGATGTGATAAATCATTTCCTTTCCCATAATCCAAGAATAATATGATCCTGTTAAGATATAAAAGTAATAAGCACAGTTACCAAACAGAAGAGTAATCACGTAAAAGATAACAAAAGAAGGGTAATGATCTCATTGCTGGTGCGGGCACTGCAGAACAGCTGAACCAGACTCCACAGAGCTTGGCAAGAGGGGAAAAATAGTTGTATCAAATTTCAAAAGGCAGCAGTGCCAGCTAGCAAAGAACCCTCAGGATAAAAACAACTCTACTGGTCTCTGCTCTTCAGAGTAAACGACTGGTATTACTCACAGAGTGTTTGCTCACAGGGTGTATTGCAGGGTGCATTTCTCAAATATTTTGTTAAGGAATTTTCAATTAGGAGCAACTCTTACTAGCTCTTCCTTATTCTGAGTCAAGGTTTGCTCCCCAGGTAAAATGCTGTTCTGTCTCTGGACTCTTTAAAAAAGATAAATGAAAGAAAACAATGAAGAATCTGAACAAATCACGTTCTTTCTTTTAATAACATTATCCTCTCATGTTTTCTTCAATTTAATATCACTTAGCTACTTAAGGTTGCTGTGAACTGCCATGTTTAGTTCTGCAGCACCAGATGCCAACCCAGTTTCCAAAACAAATGACCAAGCAGTGCTACGTAACTCTGAGACAGACCTCACCAGAGTACTGCTGTTCTACTGTTAGAACAAAACACCACCAAGAGCCCACCTATTTTCACATACAATCTATACATAACCAGTGTTCAGAATTTGGCTGCCAGCAGCTTCATTAATACAGCATTGCCCTTATCCACAGGTAAGGAATGACACAACTGCAGCCCTGCCAGGGAGCAGCATAGGCTTCAGCAGCAACAGCCACATGAAGCTGGAGAGCAGGGATTTGTGTCAGCCTGAAGCCTGGAACAAGGCAAGACAATCATTTAAACCACAGCATGGACAGTTACAATAAGTCTTTCATCTCCACGACTGTGAGCTTGCTGTCATGTCTTCAGAAGAAAAGGGAGCGGGGAGGGAGGAAGAAAAAACCAAAAGATGCTAGATTTCCTCTCTTAGCAACAAATCTGTGCCAGGATAATTTGGGACAGTACCTGTCCAAGGAACGTGGACATGATGTTACAGGTCCTTCATTCCTGCCCTGAAGCTGTCACAACAAAATGTGCTCATACATCTGAGGGTGGGGAGGGAACACAGTTGAGTAAGCTGACAGATATTTTTGTAGAAAGTATGCCATTATTCTTCCCATTAGCTGTGCCCCCAGGCCCACGTGAGTGCTTTCCGAGCAGTAACAAATTAACCCCCCAAAAATGGAGAGGGGAGTGTCTACAGCTAATTAGAGCTCAACTATTGGAAGCACACACAGTTACAGCACCTGTTCCCTCCCCACAGTTCTGCACAGACAACCACACAAGGAACATCACAGCTCTTTCAACAGGCTCCCTGTTGCCTCAGAAGGGAACCAACTAAGAACAGCTCATCTCCTTCCTGCATCAGTAAAAAGCTCGAGTTGCCTATCAGCTGAATGACAAGAACACAGGATGACAGGGAGGGCAGGCTCCACAGCATGCAGTGAGACTGCAAAGTACGTAACCAAGGGTTGCCAAGAAGACTTTCTGAAAGATATTTTTCATTCTGCACTGGAAATGAAGAACATGCATGTAGAATAAAAACTTAATATGAAATACCTAAAATCAAAACAAACATCGTACAATCAGTTCCATTCTTTCCACGCAGCAAAACAATCCTGATTTGAAGCACATGATGTTTTTCCTCTATACTGACAAACCAAGCCAGCTATCTGATTACAAACATTTCAGTGCTCTATCTGCACACAAGATTTCCTGATTTCAAAACAGCTTTATAACAGGTACAACTTTTTCTGATGCTACTGTTAATCACAAGCATAAAGAACCCTGACTGAACGATCACCACCAGGGTTTGGAACTAGACCACCTTTAATGCCCTCCCAACCCAAGCCATTCCGTGATTCTCTGATCTTCTGAAAATCGACCAGAGTAATTACCTAATCATGTCTACACTGAGAAGTTATTGAAAAATAAATTACAGCAGAATTCACAGCATAAGAAAGCACCAAGACCACACCAACAATATCTCAGGGTTTGATTTAATTTTTCTGAGGGAAAACCACCTGTTTTTCATTTTTCTCATGCAAGTCAACTTAGAAGTGTTAAACACTGTTCTGCATCTGCATTAGAACACATCAACTCACAGAATAATACTTTAAAGTTGTTCATAACCCTGGAAATAGTTGTTTTTCCTAGTGTAACTCAAATCATTTCAGTACACAACACGGGGATTTGGTAGGATTTGATTAAATGAAACTTAATTGCAGATAAAAAAAAAATGACCATGGTAGAAATACTTACACTCACAAGCAGCTGCTATGAGACGACAAGCAATATATGGAGGATCACAAGATGGAAAGAAAGGCTGGACTATGTAGTTAGCAAAGGTGATTGCAATAACTGCCTGACTAGTCGGCTCAACAATTAGAAGTGAGGTCCACAAACGAATAAAAGCAATGAAGCTCCCAAATGACTCCAAGATGTACGCATAACTGGCTCCTGATTTTGTAATAGTGGTTCCAAGTTCAGCATAGCAGAGAGCTCCAAAGACTGAAAAAATCCCTCCAATTGCCCAAATTACTAGAGACAATCCGTAAGATTTGCTGTAGATGAGAACTCCTTTGGGTGAGACAAAAATACCTGAGCCAATCATGTTGCCTACTATCAGGCTTATCCCGTTTAGCAAAGATATTTCTTTCTTCAGTTGCATTGTGTTTTGGTTTCCATCCTGTATTTCAGAGTGGTCGTTTGGATCTGTCTTGTCTGATTTACTGACGGGGCTGTATTCAGCCAGTGAGCTATGAGACTTAGCACAGTCTGTCCTTTCTCCCATCGTGGAAGGGCTGTGAATTCTCCACGGCTCCGAACTGCAATCAAGAACAAAAGAGACAGCTGAAATCATGATAAAAATTGTTATTCTGTAACATTCTTGCCAAGTCTTCTTCCCAACTTCCCACCCTATGTGAAATCCCCTTCTATTACTTCACCTGTGTCATTACACAAAGGGAAATCCATGTGTAGTTAAAGCAAACAAACAAAAAACCAACATAGACACAGCGTGATACAAGTGCCAGCATAATTTAAGAAAGAAATTTCTACCTCTAGGCGGGGGAAAAAAAAGTAGGAAGGACAGAATTGAGGAACTACCCAGTTGAAAAAGAGCAGAGTCAAAATGAGGAAACATAAATAAATGAAAGCATTCTAAGACCAAACTGGAAGTCTGAAGCATGAACATAGATTTACTGCAGTGCTTACAAATTCACCAGATGTGCTTACTGTACTTACACAGGTAATCTAAGAGCAGGACTGCACGCTTTATCAACATAATGTAGGCCATAACCAGGGGCAACGGGAAGAGACACTCAGTCCAGAATTCCCCTCATCTAACTGCTGATTTGTATCCCATAATAGTTTGCTTTTCCACCTTAAACCTTCTCCAAGAAATTCGGTTCCCAGCTCCCACTGCCTCATTTTTTGGCGTTATCCAGGAGTGCAGCCTGCCCATGAAAAAAACACACTACATCCAATCCAAAGCGTTGAATGGAATCTAACCAAAATGGCAAATGTACCTTTGATTACTAGGCTATCAACTGCATGAAGTGTAGACCCTACAGAATTACTGGAATGCACTACCTGCTCCTCATCAAATCTTCAGTGCATGCTTCTGCCCTTTACTATAGAACAGCATGCAGCTACTCAAACCACACAGGTAGCTATGCAGCTAGTAGCAAACAAACATACAAAGTTTTGCTCGTCCCGTTAGAGGAAGCTTTCTGGAGGGAAAACTTAGTAATCAAACTTTTCCTTAATTACCCAGCCAACAACTGGATACTGCAGAAAAGGAAATTTGGCTTGATGGAACTTAACTTCAATAGTTTTAAAGATATGAAAAGGATAAAGTCTATTTTCAATCAATAAAAAAGTAACTGAAACACGATTTTTCTTCAACTCATGTGAATGTTCAAGCTTCTCTCATATCGAAATAGAGACCGTGTCCTTTTAAGTAATGAACAATGAGGTCCTCAATCTGTTTAGTTGAATGCCTTCCCATTTATTTTCTTCCCTCAGTAAAGAAACACTCTAAATATGCTTCATTGCTAAATACACATTTTATCAGTTTATACAAGTCAACATCTTATCTAGTGCCATCACATGCCATCAAATTTCACACTTTTGATTGGACCAAAACGTCCCATCTGTCCAGAAACTGCTCCTTCAGAACTTAAAAGCTAGACTGCTGCAACAGTGCATCCCTACTGGTATTAAACTAATTAGAGAAGAGGGATCCACATCATTTTCATGTTTGACTGTGCTCATATGACAAACTTCAAAGAAAATGTCAAGCAAGTTCAGCTCACCAGTCATTACCAGTCTTCCTTGTTATCTGTACCTGGCCACTCTTCCTAAATATGCACCTGTCTTCCACTGCTTCTGCCAAATGTGTTTGCAACCACAGACTGATTGATCTGCTGTTATTGGTGTAGTAGAGCTAAGTCTTCAGAAAGCAGCCTGTCAGTCGTACGATTATTTGGTTTGGTTTGCAAGGGAAGGCTGTTATAATTGTGTAGTACAAAACATAACAACCAAATACAAATATGATTCAGCCATCAGGAAGAGTAAATGTGTAAAACAGCAGGACAAGCAACGCGGGTGTCTTCATGACCAATTTGTGAACACCTGTCCCCAACAAAAACAGCACTGAACTTGAAACTGAGATTTAACTTGAAGTATCTACTTTGTCTCAGACAGGACACTGGCTGCAAGCATATTCCTGAAGGCACATCGCTCTGGAGAAATCTCAGCAGGGAAAATAAGAGTACTATAGGTATTACTATGGCATCCAACTGCCATTTGGAAAATGTGCCATATGTAACTACACAGCTTTGTGATTTGCTACGCCACGTGCCCCACTCACTACTCCCATTTCTTCCAGGAACACCCTTCAAAAGCACTGCTCATTTGGAAGCAAGACTTTGAATAATCAGGCATTAAAGAATCACAGAATCAGAGGGTTGGAAGGGACCTCAAGGATTATGAATCTTCAACCCCCCTGCCACATGCAGGGCCACCAACCTCCACATTTCATAGCAGCCCAGGCTGCCCAGGGCCCCATCCAACCTGGCCTCCAGGGATGGACGGGGCATCACAGCCTCTCTGGGCAGCTGTTCCAGCACCTCACCACTCTCATAGTAAAGAACATCCCCCTGACATCCAACCTTAATCTCAAAACTTCAAACCATTTCCCCTTGTCCTGCTGTTATCTGCCCTTTCAAAGAGTTGATTCCCCTCCTGTCTGTAGGCTCCCTTTAGGTACTGAAGGCTGCAATGAGGTCACCCCACAGCCTTCTCTTCTCCAGGCTGAACAAGCCCAGCTCCCTCAGCCTGTCTTTGTACAGGAGGTGCTCCAGCCCCCTGATCATCTTTGTGGCTCCTCTGGACCCTCTCCAACAGCTCTCTGTCTTTCTTGTACTGGGGGCTCCAGACCTGCACACAGTGCTGCAGATGGGGCCTTAGAAGAGCAGAGTAGAGGGGGACGATCACCTCCCTGTCCCTGCCAGCCACCCCTCTCCTGATGGAGCCCAGGATTCCATTTGCCTTCCAAGCTGCAAGAGCACACTGCTGGCTCATGTGAAGTTCTTCATCTATCAAGACCCCCAGGTCCCTCTCCACAGGGCTGCTCTCAAGGACTGCTCCTTCCAGTCTGTCAATTGAATCATTCTAATTAAATCAAATTTGATTCTTTCACACATAGGCAAGTGCTACACAGAGACATTGTCATTTACTTCACAGTCCAAAGTCCAGAAGTAAATTTAGTTACCTGTAAGTACAGACCCTATCACTGTTCAAATGCCTCTAATCTCAATTAGCAGCACGTGACTGCTGTTCTACACAACTTTGTTACTGATGACCTTGACTGTTTCTTGCTCTATTCTACCCTACCTGAGAAAGAAAAACCACAATATCCTCCCAAGCTCGCTTACCTTCTCCCCAACACTCTTTCTTCCTCTTCAACTCTGCTTCTGTTATTCACAGCTTGCGGTATCTTCCAACATCTAACATTTGAGCAAAGGTGCATTCAACAGCTCACTCAACATTTGGCATTTGGTTCTCTTCTCTAACCTTGTTTGTTTTATACCCTTAAAGCCTCCAGGGCAGGAATTGCTTGTTCCCCTGAAACCGGTGTCTTATTACACTACTCCTAGGTCAGAACCAAAACTACCATCAGGTTTGGGGTGTTTCTTTGGTTTACAAACTTCACTTAGCCGGAACTAAACCCACTAGCTTCAACCAACTGAAAGTTTGAAGACATATATATCTTCAAACACAAAGCAATTCTGTAATATTCCAGCTAAAAACAGAAGTCTAATGCTGCCAAAGCCCTGCCATAGGACTGCTAAGGCTAATGCAGGCTTATGGCATCACACAAGCTAACACATGTATTTCTTCACCACTCACCCTTGTGCAATACAAAGTCTTAACCTCTTGTTTTTGCTGATGGTTGCAGATGTGAGGAATCTTTTTGCTGATCTGCTCAGGATTTTTACTGGAGTAACAGTGTCATTGACATAGAAAACCTTCAATAGGAAAACAGGACGTAATGATCTGAAATTAAGATCACTTCAGACGTGCACATTCTGATAAGGCCTATCACATACCGGCCACATTCCAAAAGAACTAACGAAGGTTAACGTGCCTTTAACCAAACACTAGGAATGAATTACAGTGTGACCTTCCTTCAAGAACAGGGATAGACGAAGACCCCTTTGTCCCACTCAGCACGACAGTGGCTGTCCAGATAGCAGGGAAAACCTTTGAGCCCATGTCCAGTACCAAACACTTATGTACAGTACTTGCTCACTAGGAGAGATGACCAGTATTCCTGCCTCTGTCTTCTGCTGCTGTCCTGACTATGTGAACTAACCCTCACTGTAACATAACTTTACAGAGATACTCTATCTGCATATCCCAGCTGTAAAACTCCCATCAAGAAATTAAACAGTTGGTCCTGTGGGTAAGAGCCAAGCCCGCTCTTCACCAACAAATAGCACAAACGCCTTCAGGGAGTTAAGCACCAACAGTGCAAAGGTTGTAAGTCCCAGAAATGCCTATTCCTTGTAGTGTATGTATTTAGGCACTTCACAGTCTGAGCACTTATGTGGGAAAGGCTTAGTCTGTCTAGGATGGTTCTTATTGCTTCTGGGAGAAGAAAATCCTGCCCAGGCCACACACAACCAGCAGACAGGAAGGCCTTGTGACAAAAGTAATCCCCAGCGTAAAGATTTAACCTGTTCAGCCAAGTCTTGCGAGCTCCCATACATGAACACAGAATCAGAGTCACTAAGGTTGGAAAAGCCCACTGAGACCCCCAACCCATCCCCACCATTTCCACTGACTGCATCGCTCAGCATCACATCTACACCTCACTCTTCGCATCCTATAAACCAACACAAATCCTCAGAACAAATAAATGAGCTTCTAACATCCACTTTCAAGAAAGGGCAAGGTGTGTTTATTAAGTAAATTAAGTCATTTCTAGATCAATTATTCACTTGATGGTGTATCAGTAAATACGCACCTGTGCAAAGCTGTTCAGCAAAGCCACCCACGTGCTCTGAAACCCGGAGAGCTGCTGTGAACATCAGACGAAGGAAAGATCAGCCCACTCACAAACAACTTGGCAAATTTTGCTACAGTACCCATCCCATACAGACCTATCTCAGGAGCAGATTTCACACCCAGCCGCCTTAAAGCTGTGGCACAGAGCTCGCTGCGAGTGGAAAACAACACGTCACTACGGCTCCGCATTGCTCACGCTTCCCATTTATTCCCCTGGAAATTCAAAGCAGTTCCCGGCAGACCGCCCTCAGCCAGGAACCGGGCCGGGAGGGCGCGGGCAGCTGCTGGGAGGGGATGTCTGGACAAACACAGCTGCAGCGCCCAGCACGGAGGCCGCGGCGGTCCCAGTAACGCCGGCGTCTAGAGCTAACGCAGCTCAGCCCCGCGGCGGCCGTTGCAGCGCGGCCACGGCTCCGTGTGCCGTCAGCAAACACGGGAAGCGCGAGGATAGAGCCGCTGGGGCCGCCGCTCTCCTCGGGGAGCCAAACCGAGCGCCGTTCCGCGCCCTCCGGGCAGCGCTGGCTGCGATCACGGCAGCCACCGCGCGCCTCGGCGCCTCAGGGCTGAGGCGGGAGTCGGGCGGGCCGAGCGCGGCTCCTCAGCGCTTCGGCGACAAACCCGCGCGGCTCTCGCACCTGCGGCGGCCCCGGGTGCTGCGGAGAGGACCCCGCTGCCCGCCGCCCGGCCGGCCCCGCACCGCGGCTCCGGGCGGCTGCACCGACGCGGCTGCCCGCGTTACCTCCGCTCCCGCCGGCTCCGCGCTCCGGGGATGCTCGGTCCTTACCGCACACGCACGATGGCGGCCGCTCCGCCTCGCAGCCTCGCGCCCGTCATGATCCGCCCCTCCCTCAGCAGGAAACCGCCCCGGGGCCCGAGCTCTCGCCCGGCCCCGCCGGGTAACCCCGGCCCACCGCGCCCCGGCTCCAAATGAGGCCGGGACCCATTCTTCCCTCGGGCGCAAGATGGAGCTGGGCGCCGCCGGCGCCGTTCCCGCCTCAGCGCTGTGACGGCGGAGGGCCGTTCCCGCCCGCAGCCCCTGTGGGGACATGGCGCCTCGGCCCCTTCCTCACCTCCTCGTTCTGCTTCCAGCCGCTCCCCACAGAGGTCAGCAAAGTGATAGGTTTGGTCTCTCCGGCTGTTATCTGCAGCCCCAGCAGGTGAGCCAAAGGAAGGACTTTTCGGTAGGATACATTGGGATAAAAGCTTTACAGCCAATAAAAATTATGAGACTATGGAAGGACTCAAAAGGCAAAATGAGTGTTGTAATTCCCACGATCAGTTGGGCTCAGTGACCTTGATGGGTTCTTTCCAACTCAAAATACTCAATGGTTCTGTCACCATGAGGTGCACGTTCCCAATTGCCGCACCACTTGGTCTCAAATCTTGCTGTTTTTCTCCATTATTCGCACACAAGGCCACTGTTGCCCTCATACGTCTCTGCAAATACTCCTTACATTGTGTCTGGGCAACAATGATTGGAGTCTTTTTTTAGTTGGCTGCTTATGTACACAAACTGGCAGAAGCTTCCTGGTCGCTCCATTGGGACTCGTTTCCAGACTGCATAGTGCTGTGGCTAAACAAACAGTCATTCACAGGCTGTAATCTGAAGCAGTTCGATAATGTCATCTCTGTCATCACCACCTCTGTTTCAGCTCTTTTTTTGGATTTTGTTGGTTTTAGGTCTCGTGCAAATACAGCCACACCGAATCCATTGTCTCCTAAAGATACGACAGTGTGACAGTGTCGTAAAGGAGCAAGCAATGCCTGACTGTGGTCTTCTGGATCTCAGCAGCCCTGCCTGGTAAATGAATTAGTTGTTTTCAATCAACTTATACAGAAAAGAAAAAGACATAGAAGGCATTCCTGGAATATAGCTCTATTTTGTACAGTATGAAGTTGTAATTGCACTTAGAAAGATAATATGACCCAGAGACTGGCTGGTAGATAGAAATTGTGTTTAGTCACTAACTACAAATATCCACAGTGCTCTATTTATACCTAGCAGTATTTTCAGGTAAACATACTTGAAGTCAGTCTCACACATTAATTAAAAAAATGGACTGTGTGATGCAGATGCTGCTGATTTCAGTTGGTGCTAGACTGCCTTGGAAGCTCCCTCATAAATTGAATTTACTGGAGACAAGACTCACTCTTCCAAGAAATGCACTCATAAAATGTCAGGAAATTAGAACATTGCCTTTAGGAACATGTAATAGATGAGAGCTGAAGAGGCATCAATATCAAACCTTTACACATATGGTGGCAGTTCAGAGGAGGACATTTTATTTTATGGTTTTGAAAAAATATTTATTGAAAAAAATGCCCATTTGGGAATTTCAAAATAGAAGTTCACCCTCTGAATTCTGAAAACTTGTAAAACTGTAGGTGTTTTTGTGAGGGACCCATTTAGGACATCATCCTAAGGCATCCTAAGACATCCTAAGACTCATGCAAGTACTCCTGCAGTTTTAGCAAATCTGCTTTTTTTGTATAATATTTCCACTTTAATACAACTTAGGAAATATTTCCACATAAATACAAATTAGGAAATGTAATTCAACTAAAAAAAAAAAAAAAAAGGTTGAAGAATAAACAAGTTAAATGCTCTTAAACAAACCAAAACTGAACTTACATCATAGTAAAGAAAGCCAAATACACAGGAAATGGTTTTAGAACATAACAGAGCTGCAGTAAAAACTGCTGTTTGATCTCAGTGAATCTGGAGCCTGCTTATCAGCTTTGTGCTTGTTAGCAGGTTAATCCTGGAGCGTCGGATGAGTTTAAGCACTTGCCATGTAAGTCCACCCAAAGTGTATTGCTCATGCACTTCACTCAGGGAACAAAAGAGCACGAACTGAGCTCCTTAAAGGTCAACACTGAACAACGTGTATCCGTAGGAAGTAGTCATTGCTAGGCATAAGGCCATTAACTGTCATGAAGATGGCGCTTCCAACTGAGCATTTGAGGGTTTATGTTGGTTCCTTTTGAACATATGCTGTACAAAATGAGAAACGTGGGACCACATCTGTGCTTGTTTTGAAATGAGCTATCTTTAGGGCTTGTGCAATGATTTGTGTGACAGTCATTCTGTGGCTTTGACCAAAACTCAGGAAATGACAGTGTTTGTGAGCCCTAAAAGAAGGCATTCTTTTTTCAAACTTCACCATCTGAAACAGCACAGAGTCAACCACATACTCTGCAGAAACAGTTCAAAAAAATGAGTTTAAGTCCCTTTGTTTCTTTTATTTGGTTAAAGTTGAGTGACTTTGTTTACAAAAACAAATTAGACCCTTTGCCACTTCAATCTTCTCTGTCATACAAACTTTTGCTGTAGCTATTTGAAACAGAGTGATTATTACTTACAAATGAGAGTGACTACAAGCTCCAAAATGCTAGGCAATTAAACAAAATGTCTAAATTTAGGCTTCTAAATATATCTCACTGCTCCTTGCAGCATGCCTCCTCCTACGCTGTTTCATTGGCTCTCGGCATTTGACTGGATCCACTGCTTATCTGGCCCCCTTGGTGAGGCAATTCTGCTCTCTAATTTGGCAAAAAGTACTTAATTGGGTTAGGTTTTTTTTTGCTATCATAATCACAAAATGCAAATACGGAGCATGTGAGGAGAGGAGAGAAAAGGAAGTGGCAGAGGTGAATGGAAAATGTCCCTCTAAGCACCAGAAGCAGAGAGATGGCTTGGTCTTGTACAACTGCACTCTTATTTACACACTGTTAAGATTAGTCCTTCTTTTATGGAAAACTTAGTTTCTCTCCACTGCAAGTTTTTAAGATAGATTGTAATGTAAGCATCAGCACTTCGTCTTTTCATTTTATCATCTGCCTGCTTCTGTTACCTGCCAGCTGTCTGGTCCTTTTCACTGCCTCACCTACATTGTTGCATGTGGTTACAAGCTCTTTTTCTTCAGTGCTGTCCATGCTGCAAGGTACAAGTAGAGATGGGCATCTTCTGAGTATGGACAATTTTTTAAATGTTACCAATAGACCTTGCTAGGAGAAAAAAGAAACAGGAAAAAAAATATACAAATAATCAGACAAAAGGATTCCAGTGTTCACTCAGCATTCTTTTGATTAATGCCCCAAGCTATTTTCATTTTACTGTTTCCCACTCTAATCTTCTCTATTATAAGTGGAATGTGCAATATTTCCTGTCTTTCCTGGCCAAATTTGGGGGTTTATTATTTGGAAAAAAAGTGACCTTTTGTAGTTACACTTATTTTTGAAGAAACAGATTGACATTAAGACAAGTAAAACACTCAGCTCAGAGAGCCTGTCCTTTGTTGCAGGTGGTCTTTCCTGTACTGAATTACCTTCATAAGGCTCTGGCTGTGTGTTGATGTGAGGGGATGAATCACTGGCTTCACTTTCTTGCAAGACAGACAGGAGTTGCAATCGTCGTCTCGCCAGGAATTAAAAAGCTGCAAGGATTTTTAAAGATAAAGCTATTTGTCCTTGTCTGTTTTGAAGGCCAGTAAAAAAGATTATATATAAAAAAAGCAAGGTAAGGGGATTTCTAGCAGTAAAAAATGTTTCTGACAAATAAATTTTTTTTTTCTTGATTTAGGGCCCAAAAGTGGTCGCCCAGTTTCATGGTGTTTAGATACATCCTTTTTGGATGTTTTTGAAGACATCTGTTGCATGTTTTGTTGTTGTTTTAATATTACACAACTCTCACTCTTCTAATTTGTGTGCTCAGTCTTTCTTCAAGCAGCAAAATTCCTTTATGTTACAAATTCCATCGTGTTACCATCAATCCTTTTCAGATGTACCTTCTTCCCTTGCAATACCTGCCTATCTCTCTTGTTAAAAGGAGTCTGGAAGTGGAGTCTCCTAATGCTCAGAAGTGGTTACACTGATAGCCTGTTAGCAGGCAGCTTGCTACCAGAGGCTGAAGCCAATGTCATCACTTTGTTTGTGTTACCATGCTGAGCACAGACTTTGCAATTAAAATTCCACCAGATGTTTCTGAGCAGAGCTACTTTGCATTAATTCCGTGTTCTACAGTACGGCTCCATCCGTTCTGACCACACTGATGCATCTTTGCTTTCAGTGTTTCTTTTCTCCTAATTACTGAATTATTCTGTAAGGTTTGTGCAATGAAATAATTTTATACATTTATAAAAGAATTCAAAGAATTCTCTTTCATGTCACGTGAAGAACTTAAAACAGCACACTTCTAGCATGTATGTAGCGTACTTCTGGGCAGCAGTAACAATTTTTGACTGAACTGCTCATAAGGAAGGCCTTTATTGCCAAGGCTTTTCAGGATCCTTCAGGATCAGCTAGTTAGATTTGCTCCAATTTTAGGCTGTGTTTAGAAGTGAAATTTTCCCAAATGTAAACCCAGAGACCTTTCTGTATAGATTCCCACACAATGTGGGCAAATCAGACGTCATGCCTATGCATTCTGGCCTGAATTAATACAATTTACATATAAGCAGAAGTGAACAGACTAGTAAGCACTCCTTTGAATATTTAGAAATTGGGGCCATTATACAAGTTCTAATTCATGAGTTTACGTAGCATAGGCATTCTTTGTGAAGTAATCAAAACAATGTTGTTTCACAAAGGTGAGATCAGGTTTCTTGTCCAAGACTGCATGCCCCATGAGCAAGATTTTCAGAATATGCCTAGATTTTTAAAATCAAGCCTTAAAAATTGAGATGCAAACCATTTTAACGTTAAAAGAGTCTTGAAGATTATGGGAATTGCATTTTGATGTAGCACAGGAGGATTTATTGCCAGTCCATTTGCCTTTGCAATCAATAGGATAGCCCTGTTAATGGGTTTAGTCTTTTGTCTGCCAGCACAATTGTTCCAATTTCTGATTTGTTCTTTCCCAGTATTAGAAGGTATTCAGCCCTAAAGTTAAAATTATGGTTGGCTTTTCTAACAGAAATGATTTCTCAGCAGTCTATTTGTGTGTATTTTGCACTTTGCTCCTTTGTTCCACACTTGGCTCTTGATTATTTGATGCATAGTGTCCCACAGAGCAAATCCTAGTGGACTAATTAAGAACTGCCCAGAGTATCCCGAGTTATGCAAGATCCCCACAACTATGAAAAGCCTTTTCAGCCTCCCAATCACATACTGTGAATTGCTGTAAATCAAACTTTTGAAAAGAATCAGAGCCGTGCTGCATGTCCTCTAGTTCCAGAAGAAAATGGTTACCTTTTACACTTTACTGCCCTTTTTTTTTTCCAGTATTATTTTCCTTAGCTTAAATCCCGCAAACTTTGAGCATCTTGAATACCAGTAATTTAAGGAGAGATAGATTGCTGATAATGCACATTGGTGACACTGATGTCTTTATTTTCATGTGGATGTGTAAGAGGAAGTGAAGTGAGAGCGATTGCTTGGACTTGTATGGCAGAGCTGAGGCTGCACGATAAAGGAGACCAAACCTCTGCTTCTGGGTGTCACATTACTGCCTGTGGAGGTCAGGCAGATATTTTTACCTCAGTGTCACTATTGGGAAAAACTTGGAAGACATCAGCTTACACTGAAACTGTAGGAGGCAGCCAGGTTAATTGTTAAAATGGGTCATCAGTGTCATTGCATGCAACAGACCTCATGGCTGGAGCCCTGTACGTGTCCTCACCTCACACTTCAGGAGATCAATTGCGTGGGTTGCTCAGTGCCATGCTACAAGAACAACTCTATCTTTGTCCTTATTGCAGTTTATTACTGAAGTGTTTTGTTACTGGATAAATTGTTCTTCTGGGTTAGTGGATGCTGGAATAATGCACGTCACACTTACCCTTTATCTTTTTCATTAGAATAAAGATCAGAGACAGATTGCACTGAAACAGGCAGAAGCCAACTGCTGTGCATGCTCTTGCAGCTGAATCCACTGTATCCTGTATAGTAAAATTACAGCTGTGAGATACAGGTAATTTTTTTTTCTTTAAAAAGCCTTCCTTTGGCCAACAAAAAAGGCCCACTGGCTATGCATGCATCTTCTCTTGCTACTGAGGACAACCATATGGAGCACCTGGCAAGAAATGACAGCTCTCACTTCCAGGTGGCCAGTTAGGGCAGAGAGAACAAGAGTTGCTACTGGATTAAAAGAAAAAAAAACCATTAAGCCTTAGAGGAGCAAAAAGTGAATCTCTGTACTGACATACAAATAATGGAGTAGCCCCAACGTCCTTATTAAACACACTCAAGCAAAGTATAGCAGCTGAGCTTTTCAAACTTCTGCCCCATTACTTTTTTTCATACAGAAAAACAAAACCACAGACTGTCAAATTTTGGGTTTGAAATACATGGTAATTTAAATGAAATACATGGTAATTTAAACCAGCATTGGCATTTCCCTTCTCTTAAATATTTAATTCTGCTTAGTTAATTCTATACCTAAGTGAGAGGTTTCTGTAAAATAAATTTACCTATAGCCTTGAATTCCAGGATACAATTGATTTTAGCCAGAAGAACAGGTCTTAGCTGGAGCTATGAGGACTGCATTTGAACCAGCTCCACAAAGTCAGAAGTATTTATTCTCTGTGTGGAAGCTTCCCTGAGCTGAAGTTCTTTGGCTGCAGATTGTCTCATTCAGGGTACAGTGCAACTTGTCTAAGACATGCAGTCCCTCGGAAAACAATCATATTTCATTGTGAGGTCTCACCTGTTCAACACAAATCACGTATTCTTTTATTTTTCCTATGATTTCGTTTGCATTTTAACCTGGTACGTAGTCACTTTTTCTTGATTCTTCTATGATTTCACGCAAAAAAGAGAGAGGAAAATATTTTGATGTTGAGAATTCTCTCCCCATCCTACCCAATAGCCAATAAAGAGAAAATTGAGGGTGTTCTCTATTCTGTCTTTCAGATAGCTGAGTTGCAAACAGACATGACTTCATAGGTAGACTGTGGTGAGGTAAATACTGCTTAAGTTACAGTGTAGTTATTTATAGTCATTCAGCAAAAAGTTAAGCATGTGATTTGTAGTTTGCATAAACAGATCCCTAGATACCTATTGGGCACATGGAGGGAAGATGCTTAGCGGATCACTGCTGTTTAAGTTAATTTTGTCTGCTGAAGCTCTCCTGTTTGGGTAGAAAATGGTCCATGAATATGCTCTGCTCCGGGTGTGGGAGGGGAGGAGGACTGTCTTTTATGTCTCCTGAACACCTGCCTGAGAGCCACTGCTTTGTCATGAAGGGCAGACAACTGGTTGGTGCCAGATCCTGTTTCATCACTGGATGTTCACTACCTCTGTTCCAGACTGTTCCATCTTTCTTCGCCTCAGCTTTGCTAGACCAAACAAACACCATTTCATCAACTTGCCCTTACTTGTCAAGTTTCTTCACTGCTGATCAGCCTTTCTTTTCTGGGTTCTGCTCAGTCCATGCTTAGGGCTGAATACTGTTTTGCAGCTAAAAAGTTGCCAGCATAGAATAGAAAACAATAGCTAGTTCGGTGCCTACCCTTACCCCCTTTTCCCCCCAGGTAACATTTTACTGAATTTTCCTATTGGCCAAAGAAATATATATATATAAAGCCTTTTTTAGCCAATAAAGGAAAAGGAGATAATTTTGGTAAATTAAGCACTTTTCTCTGAAACCTAAAGAACGAACAAACTGTACAGACCTTTCGGGAGTGCTGCCAGATTCCTTCTGACGGGAAAACTCAGCTGTGTTTTCTGCTCATGTGGGTATTGTTGCTATGTGGAAAGTTCAAGACCAACAGCTGGAAGCGTGTCGAAATACTGTGGAAGGTTATCATATTTCAAAGAGTGAAGTTTTTATTCTAAATCACTAGCTGCCATTTAAATCAGCCTGGTTGGAAGAGTATGCAGTTCCTTCAACTGATCGTAGAACCATTAAGAAGGTTGGAAAAGAGCTCTAAGATCACTAAATCCAATCCCCCATGCCCACATCCCTTTTCCTAATATCCAACCTGAATCTCCCATGGCACAACTTAAGGCCATTCCCTCTTGTCCTCTGCACCTCGTACTTCTGTGGAACAACAAAGGCCAACTGTACAGACCTGTGCAGATTGCAGTTTGGGGATAAAGATCTCTAAATATTACCTAGGATGTATCTTTGGAAGAAGAGAAATAAAGGTAGGAAACAGCAAAATACCCATTACAAATTATTTCTTATCAATGCAAGAACTAGAATATTATGTCTGAACTTTTATCCACTATTTTTCTCACACTGGGATTAAGAAAAATGCAGTTATCAGCAGCCCACTTTTTAAACACACACTGAATTTACAGTCAACATACTCTTGCAGCTATACTAGACCTCTAATATAACACAACTCATTAAATATGTTCTCTGCAGACCTCATCAGGCAGCTTAATTTATGGTGGACTTACCTTCAAAATCCATGAGTTTTGTTTAGCTTTGCTGACATACCAGCTGTCAGGTCAACCATGTCCTCACTAAAGGGTGTGCCAAGTGAGGCAAACAGGGGTTTATTTCTTTTGATGAGGAAAAAAACAGAAATTCCACTGAGTCCTTTTGAGCTCTAGAATAATATTTTACAAAGGAGGCAGAGAGGGTAGGAGAAAAAGAATGAGAAAAGTGTTTTCATGCATGAAAAAAAAAATGCAGCAGTCTTAGAAAAAGGGGAAAGCACTTACTAGGGGAAAGCATACCTAACAGGTGTATATCATCATTATCACACAATTGACAATGAAGAAATTTGAATTCTCTATGCCAGCCTTGATGATGGTTAGGTCTTTTCCTACCAAACCAGTCGCACAGGTATTTGTGTATGCACTTAGCTCACGTGGATAGCACAAGTGACTGAAGCTGCGGTACATGAAAGTGTTTGCAAGATCGTGCGGAACTGAAATGATATCATGTAAATATTTAAGGTTTGGCTAGCACTTCAGCTGGTATAAATACAGAATCATAGAATCATTTGGAAGGGACTCTTAAAAGTCATCAAATCCAACTCCCCAGCTCTACATTTTAGACTAATCAGCGTAAAAATTCTTTTGTGTACGCTATGAGTCCATTAATGCATTATTTTTAAAGTTTGGGAAATGAGCATTTTGTGAGCATGCACTTGTCTTCCTCTGTTGTCTGGGACTACTGTGGTACATGTTGGTGACAACTACTGAGTGGTATTTATAGCTTTGTTTTGTTCTCTACTGGAAAGACTAATCTCTCAGAAGCTCCATTCCAGCACCTCAGATTAATTGTCTACAAATTAACTTCAAAAAATTCTAGTGCAGAAGTTCCTTCGTTACAGGAAGTATCCCAGCTGCAATAAGGGCGCTGTATAGATAGCAGAAAGGAGCAAGGGGCAAGGGATGGTCCTCTTTGTATGAGTCAGCAAAAGATGGCCGTGAGCAGCTCCAAGAAGAAGAATGCATACTGATAAAGTCAAGGAAAAAGAAATACAAAAAGAAATACAAAAAAAACCCTGCCTACTTCTAGTATTTTCCTTCAATAGATCTGCACAGCTCTTGCTCAGTGTTGCTTATTCTGCATTTTGTGAGAACTATGGGAAAGAGGGATAAGGAAATAGAAATCCTTTTAGATGAACGTGGTTGGCATACAAGTGTAAAATACCATAAGCTTTAAGCAGTTTGGTATTTCACATCAGTGAGCAACGTATCTACATCGATGTCTTTATTGCATCGCCAACTTGTGGCCTCTTAAGAGTGTGTGTTTCTGGTATGACAAAATGAAAGCTTATTTCAGGTCACCGCCTCCCTGTTCTGCATCAAAACTTTTCATATCAAAAGCAGCTTCATTTCAATCAACTGAAGCATCTCTCTGAAATATCACACCACAGGAAGATTCCCAAGGGCTGCAACTGTCAACAAACCCAGAGTTTAAATGCTTGTATCGCACAAGAGGTTTATGAGGAAGCTCTTTGTGTTTGCCTGCATGGAGGCATAAGCCTGCATTAGTTTAAGTTTGTTAATAACAAGGTTTTGGCAGTGGCACAGTTAGTTGATGACATGTATGTATCCATACAAAACCTCAAACTCGTGCACTGATTTCAGTTGAGTAGGTGTCAAAAAAATCTGATTATGGGTTAGAGTTAATTATTAAATAATGCACTTAAAGAATTAAATTCAGGCTCATTTGAACATGAAATAACAGATTTGCCTGTGTTCTGTAATTGGTTACTAACTGTCTTCCTGGATTATCTTGACAAAAATCTGGGTAAACACAACGGTAATGGATCAGCAACTCACATCCTATTACAGATACTTAAGTTGGAAAGCCAAATACAAGAACAAAATCTGTCTAAAAACAGATAACTTCTGCTCCCACTTGTTCCATGCCAGTTCCCTAATTAACAGTTAAGACTAGGATTAAGTCTGGCTTCAAATGAAATTCTCATCTAAGAAGCTGTTTCAAGGAAAGTGAGAGCCAAAACTGTTTTTATGTCAAAAACAATATAGTAATAATAATAATGGCAGATTAACGTGGTCCACCAGCTGTACATCTGTCAGAGTTATAAAAATGTTCAGTAGCAGAATGGAAAAGAATCATTTCTAAAAGCTGATAATTAAGTTTCAATAATATTGAAAGATTCCTTCATGAATTTCTATAAGTAATTCCCAAATTAATGAGTGATGATCTGTTTTACTCTGGTTATCTGATCCTTCCATACAAGCTCAACACCAAGTCAGTGGTTCTCCTCCTCATCAGCCATTCTGGTCTGTTTAAGGATCCCACTTAAAGTGCAAATAGAAAACAAAACACCAGAAAACAAAGCCACAAAACAACCACCAACAGCAGGGTCAGCCTTTAATTGGCAAAACCATTTTCAACACATTCTTATACTGATTTTGATTGTAACAGTTTTATCTCAAGGCAGTCTAAAAGCTTAATGAATGTATATAAAAGCAATTTCTCATTGAAGTTTATGATTCTAGCAGTATTGTAGTATGTGAATTAACAAATTTCTTATTTCACTTGTGCCTAGAAAACACATCACTGCTAAATCTAATATTACAGCATGCCAAATGATTGAATTAGGTAAGCAGTCTGAAAATGCAGAGAACAAATGCAATGCAGGGAAGCAGAACAATATAGGTTTTGTGTCTGAAATCCTTGTAGATTTTTTAGTGAACTTTCTCATGTTATTTCAGTGCTTTGCAGCTTGAAGGAATCCCACTGTGAGTTGAAAACCCAGCATTTCTATAACCTCATTTTCATTATAACAAAGGTGATCTTACTATTTTCCTTTGCAGGTCAGCAGAACCATGACTGCAAAAAACAATCAGCTTGAGATCTCTTCTTTCTGGTTTAACTTCACACTGAGCTGCAGACTTACACAGAGAACAACATGGATGTAAGGTATTAATGTTTTTCCATTTACCAAACACTTTAAGCCTACCTCTCCAAAGTGCTGCTATCACTGCCTTTTTTTTTTTAAGGCTGCATGACTGTTTGCAAGTAAAAATAGAATAATTTATATGCATAATGTAAAATTGCTAAGACTTGAGGTCCTGTGTGAGAAATATTTCTTAATTCACTTAGCTGGAAAGATTAATAACAGCTGCTTTTCCTTTGTGCGATCCCAAAAACTCATAATCTGTTTCCCTGTCTTCTAAAGTCAAGGAAATAAGGTGTCATCTGACTTGCATAGTATTTACCATGTTGCACATTGCACTCCTCCCTCTGAGGTCCAAAACTAGAATTTGTTGTACCAATCTTGCTGCGAGCAGTGGGTTGATGTGATCTTTTAATCCAGCTGGCTTTTTCCATGAGAGGAATAAAACCGTGGTCTGCAGGAGCGACTGACTTCAGTCTACAGCTTATGACAGAGGAAAGTGAATCATTGTCATTCCAAGTCCAGTTAACAAACCTCAACAAAAGTCACAGCAGCAGGATATCTCAGGAGGGAACCTATGCAACGGCTGCTTTGTCCCTTCCAACTCAAATGATTCCATGATGACTCTATGATAGTAAACAGAAAAAGTGTTTCAAAAGTCTTTGGATTGTTTAAGTGGAAGAAATTTTCCAATCTGTCCCAATTCATTCATCTTACCAACTGGATCAAACCTTGTCCAAAACTTTTTGGCTCTACACAAATAGAAAATGTTGTCCTGTAGCTGGTAGCAGGGCAGCTAACAGGGGACTCAGGATTGTGGAACTATTTGAAACGTGCTGTGGAAACAGGAACTTCAATAGATTATATATATATATATATCAAAGGCCAACAAAACAAACAAACAGAAAAACCACTAACACTACTGGTAAAAATGAACAAGAGCGCTGGGTTCTGCCTCTTCACAAAACAAATTAGGCTTGTGGCTATTTGAATGCTTAGCACTGCCATTAGGGATTTTACTGTTCAATGAGTACAGTACACCAAGAGAAAATTAAAAGCCAAAGACCACTGTTACTTTGGAGACTGCGCCTCTGTCATTCTGATTTCTGAGTGTTGAGCAGAGTTCTGAGATGAATTTTCCTGCATGGATGGGTCAACTGTTTAATGCTCAAATCATGCCATCACTCAGTAGTAAATTGAAAAGGATGGCCAGCCAGATGAAGGAGTTATCACATGACAGTTTGGAACCAACCAGCAAAAATAATAAGAAAACAAACAAACAAGAAATTGTGCTTTTCACCTGCAGATAGAGGCAGGCTTCACAAGTCAGAAGCAGTTTCCATGTCAGTAGGAAATCTGAGACCACATAAGGAAATAAGTGGTTCACTAGTCACCATTTTCAACAGTGAGTAGATACTTTTATAGCTTAGAACTACAATCTGGGATCTGGGAGAACATTGCCCTCTGGAACTGGAAATTGAGTCTTACCTGTCGCTGGTTTTCAAGGTGCACAGTTTGTGATCTGTGCTGAAGTGCCAGGGCTGAGTCCTAATGCGAACTGTTTTCTTTGCCTGAAGACAGACCAGACAAGGGAAGAGTACAAAATGGCCTTCTACTGTCAGAGCCTGGGTGATCTAGCAAGAAAAACAAAGTATAAAAGGAGTAAGATGGGAACTGGAAATGGAACAGCAACAGAATATAATGTTTCATTCCAGTCCTCTTCAGTTGATAATAAAGTTAAAACTGATGGGAGAACTCCTTTTTAATTACTAGCTCTTCTTTGGGCACTTGTTAATAGGTCACTACTCCCAGGAAGATTTTAGCACATACTGCTGTGTGCTTTCATGTTTTTCAGGAATTCTGTAGGAATTTGTTTCTTAAGTTACAGAAAACCCTATTCTAAATCTGGCAGCTGTTGGTCAGAACTAAATGCTTGGAAATGCAGATGTCATTATAGGTCAGTTAATTCCCTGTGGCTTGAGATTTATTTCCAAAGGTAGGAGGAATACAGAAAAAGTGTTTCTACAGTCAGCTCATGCTTTGGATGACACCAGCAGAGGGCAAAGATCTGAGAACAGATTCTTGTACTTGGAAAACACGTACATGCAGCACGAATAGTAATATTTATCCTTTTCTTGGAGTAGCTGGAGCTGAATATGTTTCAAGGTAGAGACCTTTCTTTGTTGTGTTCCGTGGGATAGAATTTGCCAGATCCATCTCAATATTTTCTCTTCCTGCATTATTCATACTGCTATCAAGTAGAATAGTTGACAAGTTTGGTGCTACAAGAGGGATTTTCTCTGTCATTACTTGGTTGAGTTTTTGTGAACAGGTGACCTGAAAAAAAAAATGAAAATAGAGAAGAATTATCCTGAAAACTTTCTTCCAAACTCTTTCCTAAGCAGCTTTGTCTTGGAATCTAAGGCTGTATCAGTGCAGATAAGGGGGTGAGCGTGCAGCTGTTGAGCCTTTAGATTCGCTTAATTCAACTTCACCTAATTGCCTCTGTTGCTGTGGCAGCACAGACCTGTAGGCTACCTGTCCTAATTTTTACTGCTGTCCTACACTGTTTCTGCAGCCTGTGCTGCCAGTAGCCATCGTCTCAGTAAAAAATGAGTTGTTCAGTGTAAAGTTAGCTCTTACCTAGGTACACAATCTTCAGTTCTTTTGACATGGGTAGGCCTGCAACAAGTTCCAACATCACTTTGAAAATGAGAGTTAACAGGGTTGTTGAGTAATCACAAAACAGTTGTCCTTGCTGTTTAAGAAAATGAGTTGTAGATGCTTTTTTCCCAAACTGACATTTTAGGGAAAAAAGAAAAACACCCAAGGAAGTCTAGATTTTGCCATTGCATTAAGGCCTTCTCAAGGAGAGGTTCAAAATGACTTCTAGGCAAAGGATGTTTTTGCAAGAGCAGCAGTCTGAAGTAAGAAGGTAAAACAGGGTTTTGTTAACTAAATATAGTTGACCTTGTTAGGGACACAAAAAAGAGTTTGGGATATTTTTCTCCAAAGTGTTTTATTATGCAATGCCAGCACTGGTAAGAGAGTCAAGAAGCTTAGGAAATAATCTTGTAAGGCTCTCAAAAACATGCAATGTACTCACCTCTGAGTTGTGTACACCTGTCTCAGTATGAATACTTCTGAACCTTTGCATGCATTAAGTGCTGTCTCCTGGGAAAAAAAAATACAGCACAGGAACACTGGTAAGAGTACAGAATGTTTGCTCAATTCATGTTTGTCAGGAGCTAGAATACTGACACTGCCATTTTATGGTGACAGTATATGTAACACTCGAGTATGCTGATACGTAGTGGTAACAAACTGCATAGAACACCTTTGCATTTTAACACGTTAGTGGGTGTAGAATCTGACTCAAGCCTACCCTGTTCCTCTTTCTCCAGCTTCCAATTTAAAATCCAGTTTTTGATTATGCAGAAGGTGAGCAAAGCCCCGTACCGAGATATGTACGCTGGGCTTGCTATAACATGTTGTTCTTCAAGCATCCAAGTGGCAGGAGCTTAGTGTTCCACACTGTGTCTGCAGTAAGGGTGTGTTGGTACTTGTACAAGGTGGGGAAAACTAAGGTACATCTGCAGGGGATTTGCTCTTTACACTTCAACACTTAGGAAGGAATCAGCTCTCAAGTATCTCCAGTACCTTTGCCACAGTCATTCTGGACATAATATCCATCCAAACACTGTCTGGGTTTTGGAATGAATGCTTTCTAACCAGTACGTACAAGAATGCCTGCCTGGGTTCTAGACCTAGCTTGTTTCTGCTTGAGGCTGATAGTTGCTCTCACTTGCATTGCCCAGTCTGATACAGCTGGCGACTGGAAGGACGCTGATTTCTACAACCTTGGGTAGCAGTTGAGATGGTTTCTAGAGAAAACCAGTCAGAAAACTTCACAGTGTCTATTTTCTTCAACTCTTAAATGAACTGGAAGCACCAAAGAGTACTCTCCAGCTCTTTAGCATATCCAGAAAGGCAATAAAGACAAAAGCTGTCCTGCTTTCGTACCACAAAGATCAAAGAATCAAGTGATGTCCTTGTATGGGAGTAAACTTAAGATTGCACAAACCTTTGTGCACATCAGATTGTAGCTTGCAGTAGAGTTTGCTTCCTTATTTATACCAGTAAAAGTTCCGTTTAGAAGGTCTACACATCCTGCAGGAGGAATAAAGCATTTTAAATACCACATTGCAAATCAAATTGTATGTATGTTTGGCATCAATATATTGCAACTACACTAAGAATGTTATTGGGTATTAACTGTGCTATTGTGAACAGCTGGCTGAACTAGATTAAATCAGTTTAAGTAGCTTCTACCTCAGACATCCTTTGATTTTCTTTTAAAATAAATTCTGAGACTTCAGAACTCTTATATGATATTCAGCATAAGTTATTTCATGTACATTAAACAAAGACTGCTTTTAAAGGCAAAACTAGAAGCGTTAACACTCTTGCTAGTAGGTGTGCTAGCTTTTAACAATGACCATGACTACTTACTGCAACAGGCCATTTCAAGATAAATAACTCGCTCCAAACAATAAGTCACAAACGAATAGCTACATAAGCACCGGAAAGTGCATGCACGGATACCTCGGGTATGTGTGCCATTACTGTGGGTGTAACCTAAGCTCGCAGTTTTACGCAAAGCCTTGTAATAATGTCAGTCCTATTGTGGATAGGAGAAGTTACGTTGGGCAGCCACAAGATGGCAGCTGGACGCGAAAGCTGCGCGAATACCGGCACAGTTTGCTCTGTGTAACGCTTTGAGAAGGTCCTTCTCAGCCTGCAAAATGTAGGAGCCCTACAGTCAGCTGGTGTGCAGAACTCAGCCCACAGCAGAGGAGCCTTTCTCAGTGTCTGCCTCTATAGAATGGGGATTGTTCTTAGATTGCAATAATTATTACATAATGCTTTACAAACTTTGTTCTAACCGTAATAAAAGGCAAAGGCACATTTGAATAGACTGTGCTGTTTATGTTCGCATTTCCCTGCAGTAAGGGAAATGACTGGTGCAGTAAAATCAGACAAGCAATAGAGAAATACCCTTACAAAGTTCCTGTCTGCTTAGGTTCTCCCAAGACAGTACTCCAAAAATGGAAAACAGCAAACAAATGTTGGTTAGTTGGGGATCCATATTTATGTTCTCATCATTTCTAAGAGCGAGTTCATTGGTTTGAGAAAGGATTTTTCTATGTCAAAGTCTGTCCAAACGTCTTCTCTGAGGAGATTCTTTTTCCTGCATTATTGAGCTTCAATTTTCAATTAAAATTTAAAAAAAAATCAAACTTGTTTAAATCAGTAAGAATTACATTTCAGGTTATAAGCTACATTTGCTTCTGGGAGCCTTCTTTTCTCCTTTCTCCATCATTTTTGTTTGCAAGTAACTTAAATAGCAGCTGAATGAGCAGGACATTATGTTAGGCACTGACAGGCAGATCAGTCAGTTAAAAAACTTCCAAACATTTGATTCTGATTCACTGCATGTCTGTGACCTTCAGCAAGTTTTGCTGACACTCCAATATGTTCTTCCTTTTCTAACACCCTAGAAAGCATCCCAATGATACCATACATCTGTATGTATAACCCACAGGTCAGATGGTCTAAAATACAGTTATTTGATTAAAAACCTGCAACGTGCAAAATTAAAGGCAGAAGTAGAGAGTGTGCTAGAAGAGAGAAAGCAGGCTGTGGGCAAGTTGGGAACAAAGAAACCTGTAGGGGAAGAAGCAATGGTAGGATGAACTTGACCCACATCCTGCTGTACTGCTGAACCGTGCAGCCTAGAAGAACCCCCTCTTCTGCTGTCTTTGCACATAAAATCTGACACTGCTTTTACTTAAATACCCTCTACTAAAACATTAATGCAACACGGATATTCGTGCAATCATCAACCCATCTCCACCATGCCCACTAGGATCCACGTCCTTACAGACAATCTGGGGTTGTCTCATTCACTTAGGCAACTAAAAGCATATGGCAGTTCCAAAAGAGACAGATAATCTTCCATCAGTGTACAGATCATGAAGTTAAAAGTATGAGTGGCTCAGTAAATGGTGCCAGCAGATTCCACGTTGACCTCCTGAGAAGAATGCAGTTGAGATGAAGTCTCATTTTCATCTGATCATGGACATTTCTTCCTGAAACAAAGTCTAACAACAGTTCTTAGAAACACTTAGAAACCACGTGAATTGTAGTAATTAGTTTCCTAAACTTTTATAAAAGTGCTTTGGCAGCTGCTGCTTTAAACTGTTTGGTTTTTTTAAACTAAAATTATATAAATATTCATATCTGACCTTTGGGAACATTAAACTATTGTTCACCCAATATGAGGAATTTCCCATTTATCTCACTGCTGTAATTGACTTTATGCAGAATACTATCCAACCATGGCAGGTAGATCTGGCATTTTCATTGTAGTGTCTTTGAGCATAAGTACTTCAGCAACATCATAGAGTGTAGCAAAGATTAGAAATCCCACTCACCTGTAAGCGCCTCCTTACGTGAACACATCTTTCAGGAGGGAGGAACACTGCATCCTGGCACTTCCTCATTGCAGTTCTGCAGGTCTGATCTCAGCTGCTGTTGCCTCTAGTTGGTTAGACCGTAATCTGGACAATAAACAAAAATTACAGTGCTGAAGTTGAATAGCAGGCTGTGACTACTGCCCGTAATTTATGTGGGGATCTCTTTCAGCATAGCCTGTCCTTAGTTTTGCCATGAAAGATAACTTCTCTTATATGCCTCGTGGGTGAGTGAGCAGAGAGACATGTAGCTCATCACTTGCTATCCCCGTGAGTCCATGATGCTGGAAAATCCCAAGAGAAGGCAAGAAGAAAGCATTCAGGCTTACAGCATCTGACACCTGCTATTTCCTGAAGCAGCACCTTCCAATCCCTGTAAAAAGCAGCAAAGGTGAGAGGCAGTTTAGAAAAGGGAATTTCATCCATCAGTGGGAACGCAGGCAGTGGAAATGGGAGAGAACCACGAGGTTGGATGCAGGCTGATACAATTCCACTGATAAAACCAGTAGTGTGTCATATCCCCAGAAGCCTGGATCCTTCTGCTTTTCATGAGATCCACACATAAAAGGAAATTAAGATCTTCCTCGCATATCTGATGGGACATTGTCAAAACGTGACATAAAGCAGTCAGGCTGAATTCAGGCGATGTAAGCAGCACTACTGCAGTGAATGTCATGCTGAAGGTCGGCTGCAGTTGGATTGCATATCTGAATTCAAGTAGGCTGTATACAGAGAAAGCAAAGCCTTATTTTGGTCACGAGAATGACATTTTGCTGTCTAACTTCAGACAGCGACTTCCTTGTGTACAGGAAGCACTGAATTGCAGATTCCCTTGGGCATTTCTACAGGAAATAAACCCAGCTGCAGCTCAACGTTTTGTTGTTTTGTATTTGTTTTTAAAAATCTGATCATTTTTGTGGTACTGCTGAGTTGGAAATCCATTGGAATTCTATCCAAATTCATTTGATTTCGACAGACCTGGAGCTTATTGTTCTAAGTTGAGATTTCAGTTTCTGTTTCTCATACACGTGTCATGATCCACAAGCCTGGGAGCTAATTACTGGAAGCAATCACAAAACCAGTATTTCTCAGATGATTTTCTCCAACGGTTTTTGTGTTCCTTTCAATACAACACCAAAAGTGCCAGACAACTTTTCCATCTTCTCCAGGTTGGGATGGGCAGGAGGCAGATTATAGAAACCCATTTATTTCAGGTTTCCATTTTAAAAAATTAATTTATGGTGAAGATGTTTTTCTTAGGATGGGGGAAGCTCTTCTAGGTTAAGCTAACATTCAAATGCTCAAGTAAAAGAAATTGGAAGCAAATATCAACTTACATTTGAGAACGCGGGCATAAAAGGACAGGTGACACAACGAAGCTGCTGCAGATGCCCAGCACAGCTCTGCTTTGATCTGCTGCTGGAACCATGAGTCATCTGCATTGTTTGTCACTCCTTCCATTGGCTGCCAGCAGACATTTCCTGGTAGGATGCTGTAACTCCTTAGTGCCTGCAGACTGTTTTCACGGGCTGATTTATTACCTGCCTGTAACGAATGAGATGGATGCTTTTTTCCTCACAGTGAGAGCTCTGAGGGAGGGATGTGATGATGGGGACACCGCAGCCGCCAGAAGCAGCGCCTCCTGGGGGAGAGTTCGGGCCCGCTGTCGGGAGAGGAGACTCAGAGAGCTTCGCGGCTTGTGGGACAAACTGGGTTTAAAATAAGTTGGCTATTCGAGAAGCCAAAACGACAGGGGGTTTATGCTGTTGATCACAGTTCAGAGCAGCAGTTCCAGTCCATGTCACGTGCAGTCTTTGTACGCTAGCGGGCTTACTGTGTACACAGCATCCTTCTCTCCTCTTGTCTTTTTCTTCCCATGTACCTTTCCATTTGTTAAGTTTGCCCCATGTGACTCCTGGATTGCAGCTTACTGCCCTTAGCCATTCCTTATCCCGTTTGAATCTTGCCATTCATATTCCATGAAACTCTTGCAGTGCACCCCATTGATGAGGGGAACCAGACATTATTCTTACCCTAGGATCCTACCGACTATGGCAAGTTCTGATGCTATGGGGACAGGCAGGTACTTTAGGAATCCCCACAGAAAGAAATCAGACCACAGGGCTGTGGTTACACTTAGAGTTTTAGAATTATGTGAACAAGCAAGCAGCATAGCTTACTGTTACCTACAAGGGAGACCTCACTGCAGCCTTCCAGTACTCAAAGGTAGCTTACAAGCAGGAGGGAGACCAACCTTTTACATGGTCTAATACTGATAGCACAAGGGAGAATGGCTCTAGACTAACAGAGGGGAAATTTAGGTCAGCTGGTAAAATGAAGTTCTTCGCTCAGCGGGCTGTAGGGCCCCGGCACACTTGCCCAGAGGGGCTGTGGGTTCTCCACATCTGGAGGTGCTCCAGGCCAGGTTAGTGGGGCCAATTCCTCTTCTAGATTTCCAATGTCCCTACCCCTGGTGATCCAGCACTCAACAGAAGGGCTGAACCACACTGCTGGCAGCTGGCTTGCTTATGCCTTACTATCCCCACAGCTGGTGCATGAAAGAGGGAGAGAGAATCAGGATTGATGTGTCAGCAGCTTGCTTCCATGTGGTGGCTCTGTGTGCTGTATGATCACTTTGTACTCTCCCACCACCTCCTGGAGCTGCTCATCCTGTGCCGTGCTGGAGCCCCTTGGACCCTGGGTCAAACTGTGATTGTTAGAAGCCCCTAGAGCTCGTTAGATGCCTCTAGATCTCTCACACTCTATTGGCTTCCCTTAGTTTTGTCCTTTCCCCCCTCTCAGTACAATCCAGTTCTGCCCAGTCCTTCATTATATAACCTAGTGGAGGAACCAAAACCAGTGGGGGCTGGGGGTAGGGGAAGTGATAGCAGCATCTTGTGACAGAGGGAGGGGGACATGCAGAACAGAGGAAAAGAGGAGACATGATGACAGAGAGACATGGGGATTATTGAGGGCTAGAAGGACATGGGATCTGCAGGGGCATGGGGGCATAGAAGATTGTGGGAACACGGGGGAACATGGGAACCCGAGGGACACAGGGAACGTAGGAGATCATGGAGACATGAGGGACATGAGAGATATGAGAATATGGGGGGCATGGGGTCACAACACAGAGCATCAGGGAGGTGGCATGGGCACTGGGGACAGGTGCCACTGCTGCTCCTCTAGAATGTGACAGCAATTCCCACCACCTACGTCAGTGGTGACATGAAGTGATACCCCAACTTCCCTTTTTCACCCCAGAAAGGAGACAGCGGCTGAGGATGATGGAGACAGCAGAGGAGAAGGCGCGGTAAGAGGGGAAAAGGGGGGATCCTGTATGGCTCTGTCCCTGTCCTTGCCCCCAATCCTGCACTGGTCCTATCCCCTGCACCCTTCCTGTCGGCAAATCCCTGCATCCCTTTCCCCAGCACTCCTCATCTTACACAGAGTTCTTGTCCCCAAATTCTCAACTCCATATGCCAAGCCAGTTCTGCACTGGGTTTTGCAGGGAGGAGGGCAGCAGTAGTGCTCTGGGTTATACTGGTCATGGTGGGCAGTACTTGGTTATACTGGTTGGGGTCAGTGAGTCATCCTTGCCAGCACTTTGCTGTTCTGGTCCCTGTGCCCCAGCCCCTGAACCTCCCTGTGTCCCCCAGGCCCAGCACCAGGATTTGTCCCCCCCACTGCTGCCCACCCCAGCTGCTGCTGCTGCTGCTGGTGACAGTGACACTGATGCCAAAGGTGCACCCATATGGCTTTCGCAACTGCATTGAGGATGTCAGGGCATCTTTGCGCTTCCGCTGCATCCAGCGCTTCCTGGAGTCGCCGGCCCTGGCAGTGTCTGACCTGCCACCACATGCCATCTCACTCAATCTGTCATACAACTTAATGCGCTGCCTGCAGCCCTCTGCCTTTGCCCGCCTGCCACGGCTGCTCACCCTGGACCTGGCCTACAACCATCTGGAGACCCTTTCCCCTGGTGCCTTCAATGGATTGGGTGTGCTGGTGATGCTGAACCTGTCTCACAATCGTCTGACCACACTCGCCGAAGGGGTGTTCAACAGTTTGGGCAACCTGTCCTCGCTGTGGGTACAGCATAACCCCCTGAGCACGGTGTCACCTGGTGCTCTGCTCCCCCTGCTCAACCTGCGCCGTCTGTCTCTGCGGGGCGGGCAGCTGAACGGCTTGGGGGCGGTGGCAGTGGCGGTGCAGGGCTTGGCACAGCTGGAGCATTTGGATCTATGTGAAAACAACCTGACAACGCTGGGGCCAGGCCCACCACTACCCGCCTCGCTGCACACCCTGCAGCTGTGCAACAACTCGCTGGGGGATTTAGCAGGGGGGAGCCCAGAGATGCTACGGCATGTGAAGATACTCGACCTCTCCTACAACAGTATCTCACAGGCGGAGGCCTTCGCCCAGCTCCAGCTGCACAACATCAGCCTGCTCCAGCTGATGGGCAACCCCTTGGATGTCTTCCGCCTGTTGGACATCTCTGACATCCAGCCTCGCAGCCTGGATTTCTCTGGGCTGGTGTTGGGGACTCATGGGCTGAAAAAGGTGTGCCTGAGGCTGCAGGGTCCCCGGGCCTTGCAGCGGCTGCGGCTACAACGCAACGGGCTGAAGGTGCTGCAGTGTAATGCGCTGGCGTCGTGTCCTGTGCTGCAAGAGCTGGACCTGTCCTGGAACCGGCTGCAGCAGGTGGGCTGTGCTGGCCAGCTGCTGGGCAAGAAGCAGCAGGAGGAGCTGGAAGTGCTGACAGTGGAGCACAACCTGCTGAAGAAACTGCCGTCTTGCCAGGGGGCCCAGGTGCTGCCACGGCTGTACAACATTTCCTTCCGCTTTAACCGCATCCTGACTGTTGGGTTCCATGCCTTCGCCTACGCCCCGGCCCTGCAGGTGTTGCAGCTCAATATTAACAGTCTGGTGTTTCTGGACAGGCAGGCACTGCGGGGGCTGCACAACCTGACAGAGCTGCGTCTGGACAACAATCTGCTGACCGATCTCTACAACAACTCCTTCATTGACCTCCACAGCCTGCGCACCCTCAACCTGCGCAACAACCGTGTCTCCGTCCTCTTCCCCGGTGTCTTCCAGGGGCTGTCTGAGCTGCAGACGCTGGATTTAGGGGGCAACAACTTGCGCCACCTGGCCTCACAGTCACTGCAGGGACTGTCCAAACTGCGTAGGCTGTACCTGGACCGCAACAGACTGTTGGAGGTGAGCAGCAGAGTGTTTGCCCCGGTGCAGGCTACCCTGGGGGTGCTGGACCTGCGGGCCAACAACCTGCAGTACATCTCACAGTGGCTGCACCAGCCACCACCCTTCCGCTACCTGAGCAGCCTGTACGACCTTAAGCTGCAGGCGCAGCAGCCCTATGGGCTGAGGATGCTGCCTCACCACTTCTTCCAGGGCTTGGTGGAGCTGCAGTGGCTGTCGCTGTCGCAGAACATGCTGCGGGCCATCCCACCAGATGTCTTCGAGGACCTGGGCAAGCTGCGCTCCCTGACATTGGCTGACAGCAGCAATGGGATACATGACCTGCCTGAGGGCATCTTCAGAAACCTGAGCAACCTGCAGTTCCTGGACCTGGAGAATGTAGGTCTGCACTCACTCACTCTGGAGGTTTTTGGCAACCTCAGCCAGCTGCAGGTGCTGCGCTTGGCCAGGAACGAGCTGAAGACCTTCAATGCCAGTGTTGCCAGCCGGCTGTCCTCCTTGCGCTACGTGGACCTGCGCAAGTGTCCGCTGAGCTGCACCTGTGACAACACGTGGCTGCAGGGCTGGCTGAACAACAGCCGTGTGCAGGTTGTCTACCCCTACAACTACACCTGCGGCTCACAGCGCAATGCCTACGTCCACAGCTTTGACACACGTGTCTGCTTCCTGGACCTGGGGCTCTATCTCTTCGCTGGGACTGCGCCGGCAGTGCTGCTGCTGCTGCTGGTGCCGTTGGTGTACCACCGCACCTACTGGAGGCTGAGGTACCACTGGTACCTCCTTCGGTGCTGGGTCAACCAGCGGTGGCGGCGGGAGGAGAAGCGCTACCTGTATGACAGCTTTGTGTCCTACAATTCGGCTGATGAAAGTTGGGTGTTGCAGAAGCTGGTGCCTGAGCTGGAGCGTGGCGCCTTCCGACTCTGCTTGCACCACCGTGACTTCCAGCCGGGCCGCAGCATCATTGACAACATCGTGGATGCTGTCTACAACAGCCGGAAGACGGTGTGTGTGATGAGCCGCAGCTACCTGCGCAGCGAGTGGTGCTCTCTGGAGGTGCAGTTGGCCAGCTACCGGCTGTTGGACGAGCGGCGTGACATCCTGGTGTTGGTGCTGCTGGAGGACGTGGGCGATGCTGAGCTGTCTGCCTACCACCGCATGCGACGGGTGCTGCTGCGGCGCACCTACCTGCGCTGGCCTCTCGACCCCACAGCCCAGCCGCTCTTTTGGGCACGGCTGAAGAGGGCACTGAGGTGGGGAGAGGGAGGAGAAGAGGAGGAAGGAGAAAGTTTGGGTGGAGGAGCAGGAAGGCCCAGGGAGGGAGACAAGCAGGTGTAGTGGAGGTGTCAGCTGGCTGTAGGATGGAGGAAGATCAGCCGTAGGGTGGAGGACAACAGCTGGCCAAAATGTGAAAGAGAACCATCCATAGAGTAGAGGACAACAGCTGGCCAAAGGGTGGAGGAGAACCAGTGATAGGCTGGGCAGCAACTATCCGTATAGACAACCAGCTGTAGGATGGGGTGCAACAGCTGCCCGTACAGAAGACTACAGTTGACCGTAGGGTTGAGGAGAACCAGCCATCAGATGGGGGACAACTGATCATAGGGTGGAAGACAACTAGCTGTAGATGGGAGAAAAGCTGTCTGTAAGATGGAGGACATCCAGCCGCAGGGCTACAGAGAGGAAAGCAACTGGCTGTGCAGAGGAGGAGAAGCAACCACAGAGAGAACCACAACAGGGCTTTTCTCATCCCAGAATGCCAGGTTTCCATCCCAAAGGACACCAGAATGGCCTTTCTCGCTCCAGATACTCAGATCTGCCAACTCAGATGACTGTCGAAATTCTTATGTACTGTAGAATTAGATTCTGAGATTCCCCTCCAAACAGGCCCAAGAACAACCTTCCTCGCTCTAGACTGTTACCCTCAAACTGGCTTTTCTTTCCTCGAAATGCTTGTACCCATCCCAAAGGACCCCCAAAGTGCTCTTCTCCCCCAGAGCAGAGTTTCTGGGATCCCACAAGGCATTGCCCCCCTGGGGTGCAGCAGGCTCTGTTGTGCACAGACAGGGGTCCCCAATAAAGCGAGGCTACTCCGCTTCACTTGTCCCTTGCTCTGGTCATATGTGGGGTGAGGTGGATTGGGATGGCATTTTATGGGGCCAGACGATGGCACAGTCAGATGAGGGGAGCGCTGTCCCTGAGTTCTTTTTGGACATTGTTTGGGATTCTGGCTGCAAAATGGGGGGAAAACAGAGATTCTGAGCAAAGAGTGGGCTGAGCTGGGAGAGCCCAGGTGGTCTCAAACTCCTGCAAACCCTCTCAGTATCACCAGAACCCCCTGGAGCTCCCCTTTCCCCCTTGGAAAGCCCTAGTGTGCTCAGCCTCTCCTGCCTTCAAGGTTCCTCCAGGCCCTGCATTCTCCTCCCAAAGTCCTGTTTTCCCTTCAAACACCTTTAATATCCCCAGAGACACCTGGAGTTCCCCCAGAACCACTCCAGAGTGCCCCATTTACTACCCTCAGAGCCCGCTATTGACAGGGATGCGCTTTGTGGGAGGAAAGGCATCCTCAAAATCCTTGCTGATGTGTTCTACCTAAGCTTGAATCCAAAAGCAAAAGTGCTGTAGTAGTTTCAGGGTGGGTCTGTTTATTGTTTGTTTTTGCCTCTTGTAAAATCGATGAGCAGCTCGGGAGAGGAAAGTTTAAATTCTGGTACTGGGAGAAACAAAGGGAAAACGAATGGGAGGAAGAAAGAAGACGAAGCCAGACTCTTTGCAGCTGTGCCAAGGCAAGGGACAAGAGAGGACACATTGAAATACAGGAACTTCCATTCACATGGTCACACATTGGGACAGGTTGCCCAAAGAGGTTAGAAAAGCGCCATGTCTCTGGATATCCAAGTATGGGATGTGGTCCTGAGCCACCTCCTCCAGCTGGACCTGGTCCCCAGGAAGGGGAGAGCGGCCAGGTGATGATGGCCTGAAGTGGTTCACAGCTATGCTATAAATACATAAACACGAGCTGCATGCAGAACCACTTGCTTTACATCTTTCCTTGCATGGCAATGGTTTCTGAGGGCTTTCCAGGAAACCCCAGCACAGCAGCAGGACCTCAGCACGACCAGATGCACTTGTGGGACTCCCTGAAGCAGTGGGACACTGAGAGGAACATTCCCAGGGTACCCATGGCGTCGTGCTGGAAGAAGGAGCAGGAGGGAGGGCAGAGGCAGAGCCAGAAGCAGGGGCACAAGCAGACGCCTCCACCTCAGCCAGCTGAGAAGGGCTCCCAGGCTGCCTGCCCAGACCTCAGATCCAGCCTCAACTCAGCACGAGAAAAGCACAGCAGATTCTTATCATATTTATTAATATTTTTTTTTTTCCAATACAGTAAATCCTCTCTACAGCGACAGGTTAGTTAAATCTGGTTTACATATTGCCTTCTTGTGTGAGAAATGTGGCCTCGACACCACTGTGACAAAACCAGTTTTGCTCAGACAGGGAAAGGGGGAAATGCGTTCGATTCTGATGTGACTGGGAAAAGAGGAGAACCAGTAAAATCAAAAGAACAAACCACAGAGGGAACAGAACGAACCAACACAACCCAGGTGGGAAACCGAAGGCAAGCACGGCCAGACCACCTCAAATGGAACCACACGGCACCACTTGTACGAGAGAACAGGGGGCGCAAACCCAAAGGTCAGGGACGGACAACCCCATATATATAATATGTATAGGTATTTATATATATATCATCTGAAGGACACGCTGAGAAATGGGTGATCGCAGTGGTATCTACAGAAAAAAAAGTCTGCTTAGCATTTAGAGTCACACCAAGAAGGAAGCACGTAGCAGAGTGAATGGGGGAAAACAGGGACACTGGCATCGTCAGCGTTATGGGGTCCGAACCAAAGTGCCGGCCTTGGGGCCAGGAGCCCTCGAGCACCTGCTGGGAGCCCTGTGGCCCCTTGATGGGGGCGAGGGCCTGTGGGGAAAGTGCTTCAGGGGGCTGCAGGGGACCTGCTCCAGCCCAGATGATCCAGAGCAGGTGGATCCTGTCCCAGGGCCGCCATGAGACCCCCAGCACCCATCACCAGAGCTGGGCTCTCCTTTGGCCCAGGCACAGGAGGAGCTGGGCTGGGTGGCCGATCGCAGGGTTACACAACGATGTGGCTGTCCATGCCACCTGGGGCTGGATGGGGCCTTGCAGACTGCTTAGAGCCAAGCCCTTCATGGCCCGCTCCCTGCAGAGGTGAGACACGGGGGAACCATCTCCCATGGACAAAGCCAGGTGTGGAACGTTCCCTGTGTGCCATGGGGTCACCCTGCAGAACCGGCACGCCACAGTGGGGTGCTCTGAGGGGCCAGGCAGGGGTGCAGGGGGTTTCCTGGAGTGGGGTGGTCTCATCTTATTGCTAATGGCTCTGCTGCAGTGACAGCCAAAGGCTGAGGGGGTGGATGCTCATGGTGATCCCAGACCCAGCAGCCTCTGAACTTTGGTGGCCTCAGACCAGGGCCACCACATCAGGGACCGGGTGAGGCAAGGGGCAGACACTGCCCCCACATTGCATTTTTGGTGGCAGGCAGCAACTGACCTTTTTGCAACAGGGCCCAGGCAGCACTGTGCATGGGATGTGGGCTGGGGGGATGCCCGTGACCCCCTTTTGCCCTGATGGCTCAGGCTGGGACCTCTGCCCCTGCCCTGGGCAGCCCCCAAGGTGCATGGCAGGGAGGGGCACAGGGAGGATGCAATTGCTCACGATGCCCAGTGCACCCGGGCTGCAGGTCCTGCCCGTGCCAGAGATCCCACGCAGTGCCCAGGGAACGGCTGCTGGGGAGAATGGGAGCTGCGGCCCCAGGATGGGCACTGTGCTCTCCCCAAAATGACCAAGCGCAGCACCCCAGCCCTGGCTTCCTTCTGGCTTGGCCACCCTTGAGAGACCGACCTACCTCTCTGCATCCTGCTGTTCTGCTCACGTCCTGCTGTCCTGCCCATGTCCCACTGTCCTGCTCCATTCCCCCATTCCACCCCCGCTCACCCATCCCAGCCACGTCCTCCTGCCATCCTCCCTTCCACACCAGGGCCGAGGCAGTGCTGGGGAGGGTGAGAACTGAGACAGAGCCACGTGTGACTATTGGGCTGAGCTGGGACTCAGAGCCTGCAGATGACAAGGAGAAGCTCCTCTGGTGCCCAGTGAAGGAGGGAGGCCAACAGCAAAGAAGATAAATCAACCCCAGGGGAGCGAGAGCACTGGCAGAGGTCGTCCGCGGGGCGGGTGGGTGCTGGCGGGATGCTGACGTATGGGAAATGGCTCTGGAGGAAACGGTGGTGGCAGCCACGGGCCTCAGCACGATACCTCCATGGTGTGGTTGATCTGCCCCATGGCCTCGCTGCTCTCCGAATGGGTACAGGCACGCGGTCGGGCACCTTCCACAGAACTGGCGCTGGTGAGCGAGGCTGTGCGGGAGCGTGCCAGGCGGGTCATGCTGGCAGACGGCACTGCATGGGCACAGAGAAGGGGTCTGGGTGCTCGGCCAGGAGAGGTTGGGCTGACACTGCCTAATGCAAGCAAAGCTGCTGGCCTGGAGCGGGTCCCCCAAGGCAGATGGCCCCAGGCACAAGCTTGCAGCATGCAGTGCTACAACATGAGCAGCTCCGTGCTGGCAGAGGATGTGGTGCCCCAGCCAATCCCCTGGGCAGTGAGGCAGTGGGAAGCCCCAGCCACCATGCTCCAGGGGGGTGTGAATGGGGACGGGAGCTCTCCCGGCTCCCTGGGGTGAAGGTGGCGCCTTCCTCCAGCCAGGAAGCACGGAGGGCATCGCTCCTGTCCTGTGGAAGAGCACACGGTGGGCATGCTGCCTGCATGGGAGGCTCGTCTGAATGCCATCGCTCAGCCCTCAGCCCTGGCTCAGGGTGGAGGCAGCCCAACGCTTTGGGCAAAGCGCAGCAGAACAGAAGGTGCTGTCTGGGAAAGGCCAGCCCCACAACCAGGCTGCTCCCAAAGGCGCCCCAGCAGCCTCAGGGCTCAGCGTCAGGAGGGCACCATGCAGGGCGGGCAGCACCGAGCGGTACCTGCACCTCCACTCAGCCTCCGATCCTTCAGGTGGGCGACTGGCAGGGCGGGAGCAGGAGGAGGGCAAGGAGGGCAGAGAGAGAACGTCAGCTACACTGGGGGCTGCACGGGGCCACAGGTCTCCTCCTAACCCAGCGCGTGCACAGATTTGCGTGGCTGCACACAGACCTGCACACACACACACACACGCAGAGACCCACACCTACACAGTTCTCTTGCACACAGAGCCTGTACGCCCCACACCCCAAACACACGGATGGGCACCTCGTACACATTCAGCACTCCAGACACGTTTGCAGCTCTCTGTCAGGATGGGTACACGCAAATGCCAGGCTCTGCCACACACACATACACACACGCACACCCAGGCAGCCCCGTGCCCAGCCCTGGCACTCACTGTAGCCCATGCCTTGCAGGAAGTACTTGAAGGCTTCGGTCAGCTTGCCGGGCTGCAGGGAGAAAGCAGAAGGAGCTGAGGCACAGTGCCACACCACCACCAGTACCCCCTGGGAGCCCTGTGCCCACATCAGCCCAGCCCTTTCCAGATAGGAGCCGCACCAGTGCATGTCTCAGGGGCCAGTATAACTCAGCTGCTGGAGAGCACTCACCTGTGTGACCTGGGGCAGCCCACCAGAATCCGCCATCTGCACACAGAAGGTTCTGGTTAGTCTGGGGGACGCCTTTTCTCCCACCCCAACCCCTGGTGCCCACTGGCAGGATTCTACTGCCAGGCCACCCTGCTCACTCCAGTCCCACGTGAACCTGGGGCAGGTAGACAGGGACAACCTGTAATGCTGGAGCACGGAGCAACAGGGCACTGCACAAGCAGTGGGGGCCACCCTGATGCCCTCACCACCCACTTACCTTCAGAAAAGTGGTGTTTGTGGGATCCAGCTTGGAATTACACTCCACCTGTAGGTGAGAGGGACAAGAACGAGCACCCTGGGGTGCCTCATGCCTGGCAGAAGCTGCCCACAGGTACCACCTTTGGTCCCAGCACCGTGCTGGCCAGGCAGCCACGTGTGCCCATGTGCCTACAAGCATGGGTGCCTACAGTCACTTACCACACCCTCTTCAGCAGGAGCGTTGTCTCCCACCACCAACATCACAGGGCAACTGGAAATGAGAGGATGAAATGGCAGTCAGGGCTCTGGGCTCCTTGCCCTGGGCGGTGCCTGTGCAGCTCTTACCGCAGTGTCTTGGCGTTGGGCACAGTGCCGGGCCGGTTGATGTCCAGATCCCTGCGGCTGGAGGAGAGAGAGAGAGCCAGTGTGAGCATGTAGGCAGGCACAGAGCTGGGCTATGCCCACAGAACTGCTCTGTGGAGCCCTGCTGTCCCAGCACACTGTGATCCCCCAGTATGCTGCTCCCTGCTGGCCTGCACTAGAGGGTGACAGCAGCACTCAGTGGGCTGGAGGTTGCCGTGACCTCGGGGCCACCTGGCAAAGATGGCGGTGTTGCTGGATGCCGCTTACCCGTTGTACATGTTGAGGAAGAGCTGGAGGTTGAACTGGTTCACCACGCTGCCAATCTGCTGCCTGTAACTCTGCACCAGCTCCGTGTTGTTCACCAGCTCCTCCTGCACCACCAGGGGACAGAAATCAGGACCAGGGCTGCCAGGTGTCCATGCCTTGCCCACTGACAGCAGAACAGCAGGATGCAGGCACGGATCTCACCCAGCACTTGGCTAGGGCTGAGCCCCAGAGCAGGCAGAAGAGATGCAGGCAGGGCTTTGCCAAGCCCATCCCCAGCACCACAGCACCCAGCACATGGGGGTAGGGCACAGCTAGGCTGGGATGCTGTGGGGACAGGTGCAGGCAGAATGCAGGGCAGGCAGCCCTTACCTGGCTGAACAGGTGGGACAGGACCATGTCTGGCAGTGTGCTGGTGAGGCCTGAGAGCTGTGGAGGGAGCACAGGGAGTCACCATCCTGCCCTGGCTGGCTCCTGCCCTGGCACCACAGGTGGCGTAGGATGGGGGCCTAAGCACCTAAGGGTGCCACCAGAGCTTGGAGGAGTTTGGGGTTCTGCTCACCTTAGCAGCTGCCCAGTCAATCCAGCCTTTGCCATTGGGGTCAATATTCATGAGGACCAGCCCTTCAACCAGGTCGGGGAAGATGAGCTGCACCAAGCAAGAGAAGGGATGTTCAGCACGAAGAGGCAATGTGCCCACCAGCAATACTGCCCACTGTGCAGGCACTACAGCCAGGCCAGGGGCTTCCCAAGTTGTCCTGGAGCCCTGGGGGCCAACATGGCCCTGTCTTGGCACAGCACTGCCATCCCAACCTCCACTGTCCCCCAGGAACCTTCACGGCATCACTCTGTGCCTGGGGTGACAGCTCAGGCTCCTGCCCACATGCTGGGCTGGCAGGAGGCACAGTCAACGCAGGGCCACTCCATGCTCACCGCAAACTTGGCCAGCACGTAGGCTCCTGCCCCAACACCGATCCCGATCACATACTTGAATCTGGAAAGCAGAGACGTACGCATAAGGAAATGGTGGGAAGCCCCAGGGCATCCCTTCCACAAGGATGGGGCACAAAATGACACACGGGGTACTGGCTGGCCAGGACAACTGCCCCAGCCCCAAGCCCTCCTGCCGCGCTGCTCCCTGCACCAGCCGAGGAGAGGTTGACTCACCCGAAGTGCTGCACCACGCTGGGTAACATGGCAGCCAGCTGGTCCATGGATGGGTACTGGTACCTGCAGCAGGGAGGGCACAGGGAGGTGGTTGTGGGACCTGGGAAGAGCTCACAACCCTGCTCACCCACCAAGCACCACATTGCCCACCCTGGGCTCTGACACAGCAAGCGGGTGGTTGCCCTGGCAAGGACATCTGGTGGGCATGGCAGGTCCCCAGCACAGGCACCTACCCCTGAGGGAACTGCGAGGCTCCTGCCTGCTGGCCTGGCGCATCCACGTGACACACCACAAAGTGTTTTGTGATCTCCTGCATGTCTTCATAGTTGAAGAAGGTGTTGAAGCAAAGCTTGTCTGTCAAAGGGAGGCAGTGATCAGAGACCAAACACCCAGCACAGGGCCTGGTGGGTGAGGGGAGCATGGGAGACTGCCTTGGCCAGGAGCCGACGTGCCAGCAAAGCCTCCCACCCCCTCCCTCTGAGCTTCTGGCCTCCACAGCAGAGACCACGGCTGCTGTTAGCAAGGGCTGTGTGTCCCTAGCAGGAATGGAGTGCATGGGGATGGACACCAAGGACTGCGGGACAAGGCTGCAGGGGCTCAAAACAGCCACACTGCTCCCATCCAGCATGGCTGAGATCATTCTCATCCACTCCATGCTGCCTTCAGAAAGAAGCAGGATGGCTAAAATGGGCAAAGTGGCTCCTTCATCCCAGGCACTCACGGTTGAGGCCCACATCGTGGTACGTCAGGATGGCAGGGCGGTTCCCCTTGGGTGAGCCCCGGATGACCACGTGCAGCAGCCCATAGGGCGTCTCAATGTCGTGTTCCTGGAGGAAGAGGAAAGATGGGTGACATTTGTCCTGCCCCGCACACCCCTCCTGCCCCAGCAACCCTCCCAAGAGTCGTGTGTGTGTGTGTGTGTGTGTGTGTGTGTCTGTGTGTGTGGCCACAGGCTTCAGTGTGGCCAGCATCCCAGAAATGCCTTCCCCATGGGAACCATCTGTGGGTAAGCAAGCACCTGGCAGGCAGCACCATGGAGATGTCTCCTGGGGCTCACGGCATGCAGCCCCACAGCCCTGGGCAGGCATGAGCCCCAAGCTGCAGGGGGCCGTGCATCTAGGCCAGCAGCAGAGAGCAGGGCATTGCATATAAATACTCCCAGCCTCCATCAGCTCCCCACAGGGCGGAGTTTTCCCAAGCTGGATGCAGCTACTGCATATTTAATAGCAGCCTGTGGATGGTTCCTCTGCAGGCTCTCTGTGACTCCTCACAGGATCCACACGCCAACTCCACATCTGCCTTCAGCTTTGACATGAGCAGATTTCACCCATGTGGAAGGCTTGGGATCCCCAGGCTTGGCAGCAGCAATGAGCACAGTCTGTCCAAATGCAGCTCAACCTCTTTCCAGAGGCACAGGAGGCTGCCCAGGAGCCAGTGCAGGAAAATGCAGCCATGCCCCAAATAGAGAGTACAATAAATACAGAGCATCTGGGATGGTACAGGACAGCTGAGATGGGACAGGAAGACCACAGGAAGGGATGGAGAGCTGGGATGGGGTGGGAAGATTTAGGATTGGAAAGGTGTACGGGATGGGATGGGATCCAGGATGGAATGGGTGTATCCACAGGATAGGATGAAGGGATAGAGGTTTCAGATGGAAGGAGATGTGATGGGATAGGATGGTTTAAATTGAGATGAGAGAATGTGGGACGATCGAAGAGGGCTTGGGATGGCAATGATCATGGGATGGGGCAGGTGGGAAACAGGACAGGACAGGAGGACTCAGAGGGCAGGAGACCACGACAGTTTTGGCAACAAGATGTGAGAACAGTGTGACCCACTTGGCCTGGATTCACTACACCTGGGGCAAATAGGCAGCGGTCAGATCCCAAAGATCGCCCTGGAAAATGCCACATCCTGAGCTCAAAATGAGAGCTAAAATAACCGCAAAACCCCATGCTCAAAAATAGCCATGCCCCACAGAGAGACCAGGAATGCCTTGTGCCACCATTTCCATGGCTTGGGAGGGCAGCGATTGCCAGAGAGAGAAGGGGAGTAAAGGACAACTCCTTCCTGACCACCCTCTGACCCTCACTTCAGCCTCACTAAGGAGGAGGGAGCAGAAGAGATCTCATTGCCAGGGTACCATTTCAGGGCACAGATGCCCTCCAGCCCTCACTTGCTGCCATCAGAGCTTCTCCCAGCTAGGGGGTTCCAGGCCCGCTGTCCCAGGCCCACAAGGTCACACTTCATCCTCCTGCCCAAGCCCTGACAGCTACAGACAAGGCCCATGGATGGGATGATGCAGGGGGAACGGCCCCTCCACAGCCACGTGGGCTCCAGCAGGCCACGCGCCACCAAGGACTGTGAAGGACGCAGGCCTCAGGCAGGAGGAGCAGCCTGAGGACGGATGCTCCTTGCCGTGGTGCCTCTCCATGCCATGAGCTGCTGCCCCCAGGGACTCTCAGCACCGGAGGACAGCTCAAGGGCTCCTCAGAGCTGATGCTGAGCTCCCCAAGGACACCCTGACCCAGCTCTCAGTCACACCATCACTCCTCTCCCACGGCTCACGGCACCCAGAATCACAGAATCACCCATCCCTTCCCTCTCGCCCACCTCTGCAGGTGCTGAGCAGGGACACCGTGACGGATGAGGAAACTGAGGCAGCAGAATGGCTTGGCCCAAGGTCACCGAGCAGGAGGTGTCCACACAGCCCAATCCTGGGCACAGAGCTCTCTCCTTCCTTCCAACACAGCCCCGTCTGCGCTCCCAGCTCCAAATCACAAGCCTGAGCTGGCATCTCCTTCCCCAGTGCTGTGACCCCCACCCAGCAGGCCAGGCACATCCCTGCCTGCTGCGGCACTGCCGGGTGCCACAGCCCTGCCCTCTGCCGCAGATGCGTCCGTGCTCGCTCAGAGGAGAGGCTCGTGATGGAGAGAATTAAGCTAACAAGAAGGGGGTCACTGACCACCCATGGCTGCAGCGAGGTGGCGTGGGGGCTGCAGCACCCTTACGTGCCTGGCAGAGCCCAGCTCCGTGCACTGGGTTCAGCACCCGCAGGGCTCCCACTTGCCCGTCACAGCACTCCCACCTGCCCACCCTCCACACCAGCCTGTTGCCATCACTGCAGAGGCTGCAAGACATCCGAGGGGTCGCTCCCAAATGGCCGTTCCCTGGTCCTCCATCCCCTCTGCTCCCCCCAGACCCTGGGTGGGATGCAGCAGGGCCCCCCCTGCCCACAGTCATCCCAGCACAGCTGCAGCCATGGCTCAGCTTGTCCCGGCACAGAGCTCCGCCAGGCCCGAGGAGGACGAGCTCAAGGACAATGCGGCCCCGAAACCCGTGCCGCATCAGGGATGCAGTGGTGGTGTGGCCGCATGAAGGAAGGGCTCCCCGGCGGGAGCTGCGCCCACCCCATCACCTCCCGGCACACAGCTAGCCCCGCTTGGTGCTGTGATCCATCCTGAGCCAGTGGGGTAGGAAGTGGGGCAAAACCCAGGGGGAAGAGAGGGCGGCACGGCGCCGGTGGTACCTACCCCATCCCAGCACTCGGGCATGGTGAGGAGCGTGCGGGAGAGGATGCGCGGTCAGGGAGGGCCGGGCACGGGGTCCCAGCGCAGGGCACGGGGTCCCAGCGCAGGGCACGGCGCTGCAGCGGGCTGGGATGAAGCAGAGCTCTGCGCCGGCTCAGCCCCTCGCCTCGATTTATAACGGAGCCCCAGCCCTGCGCTAAGCCCTCCCTCTCCCTTCCCCCTCAGCCGACGTGCAGCCCCAGCAGGTTTGGCCTCCATGGCAGGCGAGCGCTGCGATGCAGCCGGCACTCAGCCATTGGCTGCCACGAGAATTATTCATGCTCCAATTGGCCCCAAATACCCTTGTTTATGAAGAAAAACGCCCGGCGCCGTGCGGTACCCGCTCCATCTTCCCTCCTTCGGCAGACCAAACAGGCACAGGCACACAGATGGGGCTACGCTGACACCGTCTGTGACACAGAGCATCCTCAAGGCAGAGCTCAGCACCCCTCGCCTGCACCCAGATGTGTGCACACTTGGCTCACTGCAAACACGCAGAGTCATGCTTGAGCCTGCAGCCATCCAGGCCGGAGCCTGCAGCAATGCACATGCACAGGGAAGCCCTCTGCACTCACAAACACACACAGCAGGTGGCCTGTGTATGCACATGACCACGCACACAGAACCTTGTGCACATGTGTGGACACAAACGAATGTTGCCCCAGTACGCCCTCACCTCACCCAGGAGCATAAGAAGGTCTGTGGCCAGGGGGGGAAGGTGCAGATATGAAACAAGAAACACAGTGTGGTTGTGTGGCCACAGAGAGGTTACATGACACGCTGGCGTGGACACAAATCCCCCCTCTCCTGCCAGGTGCAGGATGATAGCACAACCCTAATTCAGCCCAAACCTGGACATGGCCAGCGGCAGGTGAATAAGCCAGGAGGAACAGCCCAGCATCCCCAGTGGGTCAGACCGCATCCCTGCGCCACACAGCAGGAGCATGCTTGTCTCTCCACCTGCCCAACGGTCCCATCCAGAAACAGTTCCTCACCATCACGGCCCCGTGTCATTCCCTGCACCTTCAGCCCAACCCTACTGGCTGATAATCAGATAGAAGAAGTCCTGCAGCCTGCAGCGCCTGCCTGGCCAGGCTGGGTAACCACATTCCATTGCTGGACCAAGGCAGCATCCAGCAAGGACACTCCTGCCTCCCTGGCCCAGCATGGCCTCGTTGCCCAGCCTCAGGGAGGCATCTGGTGCCCACTGGCATCCCTTGCCACGTTTGCCTCCATGGCCCAGCACACGTCACAGCAGTGGCTCAGTGTCTCTGAGCAACTTCCCAGGCCAGGGCCTTGAGCACTCCTGTCATCACCAGTGTGCACATGGCTTCCTCATGTATCCTCAACTTCACTACCACGTAGTGGAGGGACAGGTGGGAGAAAGGGCAGACAGACAGGCAATGGGAAAGCCTTCACCTTGCCTTGAACAAGCCAGGCTAGCTCGGAAACTTTGCACTGCATTGTTTTGTCCTGTGGGCAACTCCACCCCAAAGCCCTGGAGACGCACCTGTGCTGGTGAACAGCCATGTGGGAGGGGAAGCCCAGGTCCCAAATGACTTCTGATACAGGAACAAAGCTCTGCACAGGTCTACGTGCCATTGTGCCAGCTGAAGGCATGTAAGTCCATGGGCCCAATGGGAATCATCCCAGGACACGGAAAGAACTGGATGATGTTATGGAGAGACTCCTCCTTCAATTATTTATTCTCCAATGGTCTTAAGAATATGGAGAGGTCCCAGGCAACTGGAAGCTGGAAAATGTTGTCTTAGTTTTCAGGAATGGTAAGAAAAATCATTATTTTCCAGGCCTGCCTGTATCACTTCAGTGTCTGGTAAAATTATGGAGAAGATAATTCTAGGAGTTATTGAAAAACACCTGAAAGACACAGCAGTCATTGGTCACGTTGGTCAGGGGTTCTCAAGTGTAAAGTCCTGCTTAACTCATTTAATTTCCTTTTACGACAAGGTTACCCACCTAGCTGACAAAGGACAGGACATGCTCTGGATTTCTGCAAAGCTTTTGAACCCGTCTCTCACAGTAGCCTTCTGGCATGGTGTCCATCTGTGTGCCAGACAAGCACGCACTGTGAGGGGTGAACAACTGCCTGCTAGGGCTCCAAGAGCTGTGGTAAGTGGGTTCCCCCAGACTGGTGCGGCTGCAGCCACAAGCAGCAAGCACAGCAGGCTTGCACCCAGCCAGCACTGCAAGAAGCACATCGGGGCTGTGGTGAGGCTGTATGGAGAGCACCGGCCCCAGGACACCGATTCACAGGGATTTCAGGGGCTGTGGACACCCACATGGGACCCCAGCAGCACGGCATCAGCATCACCACCTTCTTCTCCGTCCTCACCCTTGCCTTGGTGATAACAGACTGTTCCCACTGGCTCTGCAAACCACACCTCCCTGCATCCTGACAAAACTCTGCTGTGCCACACCGCACACGTGGGCGATGGAGGCTGAAGGGGCCAGTCCTAAAAGGCACTGCATCTGCTGACACAGGGACCGAGGCTCTCCTGCCCCTCTGGCAGGGTGACTGAAATCAGCTTTAGTTGCTCCTCACAGGCACTGGGGGTTCAGCACAGGAGTTGAGAAGGTGCAGCCAGCACTGCCAAGCTTCAGATCATCAATGTGTGCCGTGAAGTACCCTTACAGGGACCTGGCAGAGGACACGCTGTGCTCCAGCCTCCCTGCTGCTGGCAGAGGGACAGGCAACAAGCCAGGGACCAGCAGCCCACATCGAGATCCCTGTGTACTGACACCCCAGTTGACATGAGGGGAGCACGGCACAGGTTGAGCCCAAGACAGAAGTAGGGACTGAAACACAGGCTGGGACCAGGCGCAAGCAGAGCCTGAAGGGACTCACGGCCTCAGCCTCCTGCTGCCTGGCAGCCCCAGGGCCAGGCTGCTTCAGGAGAGCTGGGCAGGACAGGGGCGACTGGGGCTTTCTCTCCCAAAAAGAGAAGGACACTTTCACCCACCCTTATGTAACTGGGGAGCTGGCATCACCCAGGGAACCATTGCCATGGCAATGGCAGGGGGCTGGAAAAGCAGCTTTGTTTTTAGAAGAGAACATCAGTCCTAAAAAGGTTTTGTCCCCGGCTCGTTGCCAAGTGCCCACCAGCCACATCCGACCGCCAGCACCAAGTGCTGCAGCAGGCACCAGGCCAGCGTCCCCAGGGGCTCTGCAGGCAGACCCACAGCCCCAGCCCTTCCCCACAGCACAGATACCAAGCAGCCACTGCCTGCCCCATGCTCTGGGGCAAGAGACAACTCCTCTTCCACTACAGCCAGTCTTACCTTCCAGTCTGTGTCAGCAGCAGAGAGGAACACGTCCGAGTTGTCCTGTGGGAGAAGGAGAGCCATTAGATACTGAGGGCTGGAGCACACCAGTGTCCACGTCCTGGCAGCCAACACGCGGGGTTGGAGCCAGAGCTGTTCCCCAACTCACCAGCTCAGCATCCTGGCCACGCAGCAGTGGCTTCTCCTCAGTGAAGCGCAGTTCATGCAGCCCCGCCATGGTCATCTCCTGCAGCAGCAGCCCTGTCCGAGGGGAAGGAGACATCAGCACCCTGCTGGGTCCTGCTTCTGCTGTCCCTCAGCTCTCCATGAGCCCTTCTGCCCAGAAAGCCAAATCAGTTCCCATCTACTCGGCCAATGGAGCCCAGTGTGCTGGCTTGGCCAGGGGCTGCAGGAAATCCAGCTTTGGGGCCAGGAATGGAGGCGAGGGCCGGCAGCACTTGGAGGAGCTCAGCTTCTGCCCAGATCCAGCTCTCCCAGTTAAGGACTCAGGCAGACTGGGAGAGCAGTGTGTCTGTCAGCGCTGGTCACCCTGCAAGCATGCAGCCCGGGGCAACAATGGTCTGATTTGCACGGCAGCTTCCAGCATTGGCCAGAGAAACGGGTCAATGTTTCAGCTGCGTGCAGGCTGTGGGCAGAAAGGGTGGGAGCAAGGGAGACCTCCCTGCAGAGCCAGACCAAGGTGTAACATTTCTCAGCCACACAGAGGGATGCTCTGAGCAGCAGGAACGGCTGTCAGGGAGCAGAGAGACCAGCCAAAGGTGGTATGGCAATGATGGGAGGAAACCAAACACAGAGCGTTTACCCACACAGCCCTCCCCTCACCTGCAGAGCAGGAGCCACACATCACAGCCACACCGTGTCTTCCTGGGAGTGCCCCAGTAGTGCCAGTGGGCAGCCCCAGGCTGTGGTCCCAGCCAGTGGTAGCATGGGGACTCTCCAAGTCCTGCCCAACTCCAAGCTGCCCAGGATGTGATGGCCAAGGAGATGCCACCAGGGCTGGCAGTGAGCACTTTTCCCTCCAGCTCATCCCAATATTCCCCAGCAGCATCCATCCCCAGGTGTTCCCACTCTGCCTTCCCCACGTGGTGCCAACGCATCCTGGGCAGAGCTGGGACACATCTCCTGGCCAGCTCCAGGGCTTGCAGGGATGGCCCTCACTGCAGGTGTGGGGCTGTGAGCTGCTGAGCAGAGCACCAAGGCTTTGTGCACCCCAACACCAGCACTGCCAACATACCCCCAAATATCGGCCCAGCTCAGAAAGCAAAGGGGAGTGAGGGGCTGCACAGTCACTGGCCACACTCAGACAGTGACGGACAGGGGAATGGGGACAGAGACAGTGCAGGCTGCCCTGTGTATGAGCAGGTTGGGTCCCCAGCAGGTCCCGCTGCCCATTGCCACCCATTCCCCAGCACCAAGCCTCCAGCCATATTCCTGCTGCTTCCCACCCAATCCCTCCATGGAGCCCAGCGAGGACGGGGGCTGTGGCGGCACCAAGCAGAAGCAGACCCTGCTCCATCAGCAGCCTCAGCCAGGCCTGCTGCATGCTTTGCTCAGCACCACACCTGAGGCAGCCCAAGCTGGAGGTGCAGAAATGCAGACCTACAGGAACATCACAGGGCGTGCTCACCCCTGCCCCAGCCACCCAGAACACAGAACTGATTGTAAGCTTCCCTCCAGAGCTGTGTTCTGCTAATCCAACCGAGTTTTCAGCTGAAAAACCAAGCGGGCTCTGCCACCTGGCTGCTCTCTGCAGAAACCACACTCTGCTCTGCTTCGGGAGCAGACCAACAAAACAGAGAGGTTTCGAAGCAGAAGCACCAGCACAGAGCCTCCCAGAGCTCCCGCAGCCCCAGTCCCACACTGGCTCCAGCCCTGTGCCCCAACTCAAGGGAGGGAAGGTTAAAAAGTGGGAGAAAATCAGCCTCACCGGGAGCCAGGTCTAGAAGAGAGCAGAAGAGCCGTGCGCTGACCGCACTGACCGCTGCGTGGCCGCAGTCCTGGGGCGGCTGGGGACAGCACTTAGCACACGGTCGGTGCCTTTGTTAATTAAAGCCTCTGGCTGATAATCAGAGGGAGGGAGGCTGAGTGATGAGGAACAGCCCCGTGATCTTGGTGTGCGGTGGGGGAAACACCGGCCCACGGCAGAACCCTGTGCAAACCAGCATCCTCAGTGCAGAACGACGGCCACTGGGAGCAGTTCTGGGCTCAGGAGCAGGAGAGGAGCTAAGGGTCAGCCTTGGGATCTCTGTAACAGGGAGACCCAAGGATGCCACGGCCCCACAGCAGGATCACAGCCACACCGTGTCTTCCTGGGAGTGCCCCAGTAGTGCCAGTGGGCAGCCCCAGGCTGTGGTCCCAGCCAGTGGTAGCATGGGGACTCTCCAAGTCCTGCCCAACTCCAAGCTGCCCAGGATATGATGGCCAAGGAGATGCCACCAGGGCTGGCAGTGAGCACTTTTCCCTCCAGCTCATCCCAATATTCCCCAGCAGCATCCATCCCCAGGTGTTCCCACTCTGCCTTCCCCATGTGGTGCCAACACCAAGTCCCAAAAAGAGCACAGCACCATCTGCCTGCACAGCCAAGCAGCAGCTGAGGGCCAGGAGCACAGCACACTGCTACTCCCCTGAAGGCACTGCTGTGTAGGACGCATTCCATGTGTGCTGCCAGGAGCAATTTCAGTGACCCCTTTCCATTTTACTCTTTTCTATGGATCAGACATGTGTCCAGCAACCCCCCACCCTGGGCTCTCACAGCACGCCAGCATGAACCCTTGCAAACAGCCTTTCCCCTGCACCTTCCAGGGGTGAGCCAGGGGAGAGAGATGGCAGACAGCCGCTGTGGCTCTGCCCTGTGTGCGGAGATGCAGATGGAGGCAGCCCCGTTGGCTTTGCCTTCTCTGGGAACCTGCAGCCCAGTGTTCGCTTATTGAAGGAGAAGCAGCATATGGCAAGGAAATGCATTACTGCTAACTGTTATACTTCTCATCCCAGTATGGATGCCCAGCAGGAAGAGTTTAACAGCGGTGTCCAGAAGACAGGGGACCCACAGAGGCCTCCCCACTGCCCTCCGTGCACTGCCCAGCGTGGCTGTGGCATCCTGGGGTGCTGGCACGGCTCCTCGGGGTGAAAGGAGCAGCGTGTAGAAGACAGAGGTGGGGGGAGAAACCAAAGGAACGGGGCTGCTGGAAAACCTCACAGAGCACAGCGTGGGCCCCCTCCCATCCCGCCGGCGCAGGACAAACCCCCCAAAGCCGCATCGAGGCTCACCGGGGAAACTGGCAGCAGGGCTGCTGGCCCCGAGGGTGAGCCGTAGGGATGCTCCGGCAGCCCCGCAGCAGGACCCCCGCAGCCCTCCTACTTCCCCAGCCCACCCGGGGCCACGAGCGCCCCGAGCCCGAGGGCACGGCCGGGGGCTGCGGCAGCGGGGAGCGGAGCCACCGCGAAGCTTAGCCCCAGCCCGAGGGATGCGGCAGCGCGACCCGCGGCCCCGCCGTGCCTCCGGGTCTCCGGTACCTGTGAGCAGCTCTATCTTGTGCCGGAGAACCTTCATGCCGGGCCGGCGGCCCCGGCGCGGGGAGCGAGCGGAGTCGGAGCGGAGAGGAGCGGAGAGGAGCGGAGAGAAGAGCGCAGGGCGGCGCAGGGGCGAGGCGGCACGGCCCCGGGGAGCGGATCCTCCCCTCGGCGGGGCCGGAGAGGAGGGACGGGGCCGCGGATGGGGCCGGGAGCGGGGCCGGGAACGGACGGATAATGGGAACGAGGGAGGGGGGAACGAAGGGGAAACTGTGGAGCTGCGGGGAGCGCGGGGGGGCTGTGCGAGAAAGGGAGCGGGGTGCGGCGATGGAAGATGTGGGAGAGCTCCGGGGGCAGAGCTGTGCCCCAAGAAAGGGGTCGTGATGGCTGAGCAGGGTGGAGGTCTCCACGATGGTCAAAAGGCCCGGGAGGTCCTGCGACAAGGGAGACCTGGGCAAGGGGTGTCCCCACAGCATGGCCAAGGAGTCGGGGGGCAGGGAGTGGGGACGGCGAAAGACGTGGGGTCTGAGGGGTCACCCACGACACCGTGGCTGGGATGGAGATGGACCCCGGACACCTACAAGGAGCTGTGGGACAGCGGTGTTTGGGAAAGGAGGATCACCCATCACCCTCACCACAGTGCTCAGGTCTGTGGAGGAGCCCAAGGGCTCCCAAGGCTGCAAGGTAGCAATGCTATATTTGCTCTGGCCAGTCCTGCCACTGCTCCTTGCCATGTATTTCTTTGGTACTGTTTTAATTCATCTTCCTTCAGCTGGAGTGGCTCAGGTGGGAAGAGCTGAACATCCTGCAGACTGCTCCTTGGGGCCAGGACTCCATCACTCACTCCTCTATTATGGACTTCTTCAGCTTAGCTGAGGCTGAAGGTCTCCTAAACCACACAAGATGCTGCACCAGGGTTGGGATTTTGGTGCTGGGATCTGGGAGACAACCCCTGCCCTGGAGGTCTCACACAATGACCCAAGTTTTCTCCCAACCCTAAACTCCACGACTGCAGTGGGTGCACTCACAGCACTCCTGTACAGCCCAGGCACAAGTGCAGCTCGTCCCACAGCAGGGCTGGGGCACACGTCTGTTCCGTCCCCGGTACATCTGTTCTGACAGCTTGTCCCAGGCTTGTTGGATGGCAACCAGCTTCCAGCTGACTTCAGCCTCTCCTGTTGAGTCACCAGTAGCTCTGCGTGCCAGGCCGTGCTCACCTTCTCACCTCAATGGGATGTTGGGGAGCACGGGGGGTGTTCAGCCAGGAGCTGGCTCATCGCCCCCGGGTTCTTCTCTGCCTTCAGGGCTGCCTCTCACACCACAGCAAAAGGTTCTCCTTGGAACTGGGCAGGGATATGAAGGGGTCACATCCTCTTGATACAAATGTGCAAATGTAAACCTCCTCTAACAGCCAGGGATTCCTACAGGAAGAAATGATTTTCACACCAGGAATTTATCCTCTCTGCACAAAGTTCAACTTGACCAAATAGGAGCTTTTAGATGCTACCTTGCCAAAGGAGCGTGGCCACATGGCTGGAATAATTGCACAGTTAATCAGGTATGGAGAGAACATAGGCTTTCCATGCACTGAGCTGGAGGCAGCAGCATAACATTGTGCAGGGGGTTTGGAATCTGCGTGAACGCGGTGTGGTCTGCACCCTCAATTGCATGTTTAAAGGGAGTTTTACAGCATGGATTTTTCCACATTTCTCTCTGCGGATCAATGTGGCATTTTCCACATGGCTTTCCATGCACTTTCATCTCAGCCATGTGACAGCAAGGCAGTCAAACCAAGGTCTGGCTGTGAAGATGGCATCAGGGAGGTCACAGCAGTGGACAAGGACTCTTGGAGGGTTAGGGATGCAGCGTGCAGACTTGTGCTGTTTTCTGCTGTTTGCTCTTTTCCTGTTGGCACCAAAGAGCCAGGGAGCCCTGTGCCCAGAGATGTCGCTGCGGGTGGTGATGCTGAAGCTGGGCTGCAGCTGTTTGAGAAGCATCCTATCCTCAGAATGGTTGTGCCACATGGCAGAGCATGGGGCAGGTGGATGGGGAGCAGGGGACTGGGTGGCACAGTCCAGACTGATGTGGGGCAGACGTGATGGCTGCACACATTCCAGGCAGGGGATGGGTGCGCTCAATGAGGCTTTATCGAGCAGGAATTAGGAGCTGTCCCCAGGCACACGCAGTCCGGTGATGTTGTGCTAAGGATCAGAACTAAATTTAGCCCCAGTTGCGCATGAGTGTGATGTTTTTATTGTCACTCTTAAATCATAATGTTGTTTGGAGTGCGTGGCTGCTGGTCCTGCCTTGCTCCGCCCTGGATCTGTGACAGGCTATTTTAGTCAAGGCATTCAGAAATGGGAGAAACAAGGAGAATCAGCGATGGGCAAGGTGCATGAGAAGGGCCTGTTTCCTAAAACGGGCGATGCACAGGGCACCCAAATCTCTGGAACCCTTAGAAAGCTGTGGGCACACACTCGGCCCACGGTCACAGTTGGCCACGCTCTGACAGCAGCACCATTCTCATGGCAGTGCTGGCAGGCCTCCAGCTGTGGCTGCCTCCTGCCCTTGCAGCATAGGGCTCGCAGTAATTTTCCATCCTGGCTGCAAGCTCTGCCTCAGCCCAAGGGCCCCAACGAATTATTCTCACACATCTCTCAAACAAGGCTGGGCTCCATTCAAGTTTCTTTTTTCATTCACTCGCAGCACCTCCACTATGGCAGAACAGGAGGATTTTGATCAAAAACCAGACCAACAACCTGCCCAGCGAGCTGCCAGGCAGAACTCCCACAGGTCAGCTGCACCCAGCAGCGATGGAACTCAGGGCAAAGCAAGGAGCATGGCAGCCCCAGGGAGTTTGCTGTCAGCTCAGTTCCGAAGCTGCGTCTGCAGGGGCTCAGTAGGGCCAGGTGTTACCTCTGTGCCCACAAGAGCTGTGTCCAACAGTCTCCATCTCAAGGCCTTGGAATGCCTCTAGAAACACCAGAACCTTGTTCAAAATGCATGGAAACCACAACATTTGCCTGTCTTGCCTATGTTTGGTGTGCACAGAGCCAGGTGCCACCTTCCCAGCAAGGAGGAAGCAGCCCCCGCTCACAGTCAAGCCAGGCTTTAAATAAATATCTGTCAGCAGAGCAGAGCAGAGCTGTGCAGAAAGCAACTGTGTGCATACAGATGTGCTTAACAAGCTGATAGGCGTGAGACAGAGCAGACTGCAAGGTGTCTCCTTGGAGCCTAGAGACCAGCATGCTCTCAAAGGCCGCATTAATGAGCATTTCCAATTGCACAACAAGCAACAATGTCCACTTTAACCTTCCCTTGCAGAGTGGGGTAATGCCCTCCCCAAGGCTCCCGGGTGCTGGGGTGGCTTAAGAAGGTGGCGATGCAGTGGGAAGGCTTGATGGCTCCCCAGGATTCCACAGTTGCCTTATTGCCACTGGTGGTGTTTGGGGACACACGGGTGGGTATGGCAAGTAGCACCCTTTCTGCTGGCTGCTTGGGGGTACCACAGCTCTGGGGTGCTGTGGGCACCAGGTCTGGAAACACACACTGCTTTCCCAGGGGGATAAAGTGGGGCAGGGCAGCATGCAGAAAGGCTGCCAGCCCAGCTAGCCCTTGCCTGGGCAGGAGAAGGCACCCAGAGGGGTTTGGCCAGTCTCTGCACCCCCTGCTCTGTACTTGGCCTGAGAGCTTTCACAGAGCAGCTGCACACCCAACTCCCCACGCCTGCACCCTGCCGGCTCTGTCCCTGACCTTCTCCTCGACCTGCAGCTGATCGATGCCTCTTGCTCAGAGGGATCCATCGGTCCTAACGATTTCGTCCTGCTCCTCACTAATGAACTCCCATGTCGTGCTGCTTTTGGGCCATGGACCCAGCGGATGCTGAGGGGGGAGACAGAGGGACAAAATGTTAGTTTTGGAGCTTTTAGCCAAAGCACACCGCTGCATCCTCCTGATCCTCCAGCGCACACCTCCCTCCCCACTCCTGCCCCTTCCAGCCCTGTTCTTTAGAGAAGCCAAGGTGAAGCCACCCGGTGCCACAGGACATCCCCCTGCAGGGCGCTGCACGGCATGACCAGCGCCATTCTCAGAGCTGCTGCCCTACTGTGCCCACGTTCTGGCCAGGCAGAAAGGGAGGCCTGGCACTGACCTTTGCTGGGAATCCAGTCACACGCACCCCATCAATAATGAACTGCAAGATAACAAAATGAGCTGTCACAGCCAATTAACACGCTGGGCTTAATCGGCTTGTGAGTTTTCAGGGGGGAGGCGGGGGCAGGCTCCAGCCAGAGGGGCCGGGTGAGGGGTCTGCCAGGTGGCAGCCACTCCTTGCTGGCTCCCTTGGCCAAAGGAACCCGGCCAAGAGCCAGGGCTGTGGGAGGGCAGAGCTGTGCACAGAGGTAAGCAGGAGGACAATGCAGCGATTTCCTTTTTTCTGTGTCATCCTGCCCTGCTGACTCAAAGCTCTGGGTGCACAGAGCTTCCCTCTGATGCTGCTGGTGCAAATGCAGAGCAGTGCCCATCTCTGCCTGTGCCAGCCAGGCAGCTAGAGCTGTGTTTGTGCACCGGAGCCCAAACTGAATGGCAAAACTCACAGCTCAGGCTCCAGGCAGTGCTTGGTAAAATGGTGGTAATAAACCTAGACAGTCTGGAGCAAACCAGGAGCCTCTGCCATTCAAACAGGTATTAATGCCTTCCCCAGAGTGTCTACAGTCCAGCTATGGGCTTTGAAGACAAATATGTGAGGGTTGTTTTGATGGTGCCTTTATTTCTCTATCTCCTGCACTGTTTTTTCCCACTTCCAATGCTGCCAAGCCCCCCAGCTAAAGGCCTGTGCTACTGGGTGGTTATCTCCCCACTCCCATTTTGCTCTAACGCATGAGAAGAAAAGCCATGCTGCATCTTAAGCATCTGCAATCTCTTGGTCTGAAGTCAAGGAAAGCTCTGCCTATCTGTTCAGGCCAGACCCCCTGTTTGTGCATGTCTGCAAACCATTTTTGTAACAATTATTCTCCTGCTTTACCTAAAGAGCACCCTAGCTAGGGAGGGCCCTCAAGGGACCACCAGAACTACTGGAGATAGGCACAGCCTTGTGAGCTACACCAGCTGTGAGCACAGGATGGGTTGTACAACATCCATTTGCCTTTTACCACTTTTGCTGCTGTTGTTTTAATCACAGCATCACAACAGAGATGGGACAGCATTACCATGACTCTCAGGAGGTATCTCCTTCACCAAACCTTGCTCAGCAGCATACCAGCATCTAAAGGACAAATTCTTTCTACCCTGCAACACAAGGGCAGGAAAACCTGGATAAAGTATGTTTCCTCTGACTGTAGGAGAACCCTGTGAAGAGCTGGAATCATATGGCTTCAGAGAGGCTAACAAAAGGCAAAAGACCACAGTGTGTCCTGCCAATCAGATAGAAAGATTACGGAGGCCAGTGGCACTGCTTGGCAGCCTGCCATCAGAAATAACTCCTCAAAAATAGAAGCATGCTAATCTCAGGAACCTTCTAATATTGTCAATCACATTAATGAAGTGTTTGGAAAACCAGAACAAATGCCTCAGCTTTTTGGGGCTGTGCAACCCCCTGTAATTTTCCACACAGCCGCGGAGTGGTCTGGCTGCTGCAGCCAGCTGCTCTCCTGCACAATGCCGTGGGGCAGCAGTGGGATCAGCCTGGCTCCCAGGAAGCTTGGCACCTGTGCTGGGAAGCTGACAGCCCTCGGTGCTGGGGAAGGGGATCCCAGGATTGATTTCCCCTACGAAGCAAAACCAGCCAATGGAGAGTGCTTGGGGAAGGTAGGAGTTCATGGTCTTCCTCTTTCTCCTCATCTTCAGGCCTTCTTCCAAGTTCTCTCTAGGCTGTTTTTCACTCCCTGACTTCTCATCTCTTTTACCTCCTCACACATCTCCAAGTCTTTTGACATCAGGCTTTGGTCACAGAATAAGCATGCCACAGTGCACTGACAAAAACCAGCTACACCATCTATTACACTGAGATACAACAGTAATGAAGAGGTCCCCTTCAAACTGCCTGTCCCACCTGCTGTCTCCTGCTCAAACACATCTGAAGGACTGCTGAAGTTCCTCCTCCTGTGAGTCTGGTTGCCTTCCTATGCCTGCTGCTCCCATGGCCAGGTGCTTCCAGGGCTACTGTGCCTGGCAACTTCTTTACAGGAGCTTTTCTCGCTCCCTGGCAGCCAACAGAGCTCCCTGCAACAAGCTGCAGGGAGAAGGTGGACACAGCTTCACTTGTTCTCCCATCCCTGGTTGTCCCAGATTCAGGGGACATACTATAGAAATGGAAACAGCCACAGAGCCCAGCTCCTTCCAACACTGCAAGGGACCCCAGGACAGCAGAGCCCAGTCCCAGCAGATGGGCTTTGGAGTCTGAATGGCATGTACTGGGCTGGCAGGGAAGGACAGGGCAAGTAGAAAACATGCAACTGACTGTCTGGTCTTTTTCCTTCTTGATCTCTGTGAACCACAGCCTTCATTATACACACACTCATCCTAACCCTACTTCTTAGGCTGTCTCAGATTGAGGATGACACAGGAAGCGCTTTGGGAAAGAGAAGGCAGAAGCCAGGGCTCTTTCTGCTACCTGCTCTGCCTGGCTCCACGCTGTGCTCCCCAGGCACTGACTGCTCCAGCACGAGGCCAGTCCTGCACCCGCTCAGGCACACTCAGCACATCTGAATGTGGTACAGCCAACGGCCTGTCCACCTCTTCTTCTGTGTGCAACTCTTGGCAGCTTTCTCTCAGTCTGTCCTTATGCAGCAATCAGCAATACTTCATTTTCAGTGTCTATGCCAACTATGACATCTGTTCTTCCTGCATGCTCAAATCCAAAACAAGGCAGTGCAACCTAAACTCATCTTGAGTCTCGATGTTGCACCTGCATGTGCAACAAGTCACTTAGCCATCTACTTGGGTCTAAAGGCACAAGAACATCAGTAGAGTTCTCACTACCTTCTACTGAAACAAGCAGTTTTGGTAGGGCTCACACAAAAATAACATCTTCAGCTCCACTCCTCCTGTCCCAGTTCTGACCAGCAGTGCACACAGCAACCCTCCCAGGCCACGGCCATGTAGTCATGGCAGCAGGAGATGCAGCACACTGCAAGGTGGTCTGAAGCCAGAGCCACTTTTAACTGCCCAGCTTCTTTCACAAACAAGATCTGTCTGCCCCACATTTGAATCCCTCTGCCCGATCAGCATGAAACAAAGCAAAGCATGTCATATCAACTGGAGATCAGCTCCCAAAGCCAGACTTAAAAGCGAACCCATCAGAAATAAGTTTCAAATGCGTGTGGTCTCCCTTCCTTCCCCATTCAGTGTGACATGATGAAACCACAGTAGCTGTTATCCTTCCATCAGTTTTTGTGTGAAGTCCCACAGACAATTCAGCTCAGCTTTTAGTGCTCAGGCTGCTGTCAGCTCTAGTAAAAGTACTTCTGGGTTGGCAATATCAGGCAAATGGAGCAGAACTGCTGGCTCAGCTATCCACGCTTGGCCACTCTCCTGCTGGGCCAATCTCCTGTTTGGATGGGGGAGAAGGATGGAGAGTAAGAAAAGTGCTTCTCTGTATTTAATCAGATACCTGGCAGTCCTGATGAAGCTTAGCAGCAAGGATTTAATGAGATGGACCAAGGAAGCCAGCATGATTTCTGAAAAGGGGAATCTTTTAGCTCTGTCAAGCACTCACCAAGTAACTAGCTGAGCTCTGGTAGATGCAGCAGAGCTGTGAAAGCCTGGCAACATATCTGCTGTAAGAAATTATGTCGTTGCTTCCAATCCAGAGTACAAAATCATTCAATCATCAGAAAAAGAAGCAGGTACGGAACAGCTCTGAGCTGCCCCCTGCCAGGCAGAGGCAGTGCTAAACAGAGAGCTGGACTTATAAATAAAACCACAATCTTCTGAGCCGTATGATGTGCCATCAGACCATGTGCTTTTATAAACAGCACATCTGGGCACAGAAGCAGCTCTATGTAAAGAAAGCAGACACCATTGTCCCAGTGTTGGATTACATCACATCTCTATTCAGCCATTGGGTCAATTAACATTCTGAATGAAGTTCTTCTAACAGCTAGTCACCAAAAAAAATGGCCAGACAATCACTGACTGCAGCAGAAATACCAAGTCACAGCTTGAAGCAGTGATTGAGCACCTGGTGGGAAGGCAGGGCCATCCCAGGGGAGCTCAGGTGCATGCAATGTATCTGAGTGACTGGATCCTGGCTCCACCCCTTCCCAGACCTCATTTAAGGGCTGGCAGTGGAGGCAAAGGTGTTTCTCTAGAGATTCCTGCCTACTGGAGGTCTTCTTAAGGGTAAGCAGCTGTGGTTTTCTGTGTCTCTGGCTATATTTGAGTGTATCCTCACCTGTTGTAGCCTCTTTCCATCATGTTATAGTGATCAGAATTGGAAATGCTTATGCTCTTTAACTCAGCTAGGTGCCATTGTTTCTCTGGTACAATTAATTACAATTAATCCATGGCATTACTGTAGGTCAGTTTTCAAAATATTTCTTACTACCACCTCTCCTGGAAGCTGCTGGTCTAAATGACCATGCCTGTAGCTTCCTAGTTAGCAGAAACAATCAACAGCTTTTTTTCTGCTGACCAAAAATAAACCGAGGCCAGAGGACAAAATGAGACCTCATTTATAGCAAAGAAAATCAAGGGAGTAAAGCAGAACTCTTGTGGAAAAAGTAGTTTGGATAGCTGAGAGTTTGTGTTTGGATGACTGCAAAGCTCTTTGTGTTTAACTGGGCCTCAAACACCCACAGCTGCCTCACATACTTGGAAGAGTACATGGAGCAAGATAAAAAGCCTCGAGTGCTAACAGTTCATGTGAAATTCAGGTGAGGAAAGGTCTTCAGTTTCACTGACTGTTGTAACAGCTCACTGCTAGGAAGCTGAAGTGACTCTATCTTCTGCTGCACTGGTGCACACACAGCTCCCTGTTTGTCACACACAACAGCCTGGCTCTGGAATGGAGCATCCAGGGAGGCCACCCAGCAGAAGCAGCTTTTCAGGAGCTACTCAGACAAATGTTGCCCTAAGATGGGTCTAACAGGACCAGCTCTCACCTTTGGGGAAGAACTGCACCAAGCCAGCCTGTGGGTTTCTCAGAAAACATGCCATAAGAATGTTCCTTTAGGTTTTCATGTGAAAGAGTAACCAGCATCCTGAATTTCCGTTACTTTTGGTTGTAATGGAAAACACTGCATAGACATATTATACAGATTTCTCATAGATGTCAGTCCTGCAGTGTGAAGATGAGGGACACGGGGAGTAGTGACACTTAGAAGTCCTTTTTGTACCTCTTTTGTACAGTTCTGTAACCTATTGTGCCATTCTGGTAATATAGGAATTCAAATTCCTCTGGCACAGCTTGCTGCTGTGCAATCATAAAGGACAGTCTGTGTTCACAAAAATGACAGAGCATTCTTTTGTCAGCTATCCTAAAGGCTTAACAGCAGCAGTGGGTGTCTGCAGTAGCAACAAAGTGCTTCCAAACAGAATAAAGCATTCCAGCCAGAAATGAAAAAAGAAACCACAGAATATCAGATCTACAAACAAAAAAAAAAAAAACAATTAATAAAAATTGCAGGTTTGTTTTTTTTTATTTATTTTTTTTTTTTTTTTTTTTTTTTTTTTTTTTTTTTTTTTTTTTTTTTTTTTACAAAGCACTCGGGGTTACTAAAAGAGACATCTGACATTAAGGACTACTTCAATCTCCCTACTCTGAAACTGGCTGCACAAAACACTGGTGAGCGTACACCATCTGTCTGGACTTTGTACCCAGCAGTAACGATGAGAAATGTTCTTACAAACACAGGAAAATGAGTTTGGAGAGTCATCAAATCTAATCTAGAAACTGAGGAGAGAATGACTTCTTGTTATAAACCAGCTCTCAAAGCAACTACCTTAAAACAGCCCTTCCAAACCTGAAGTGCTTTTATCACAGGTGAGGTTAAACTTGCTTCCCTTGCAGCTGGAACACTAAATGCAATTTGGACATGATTTGCAATCTGTGCTTTAGCACTTGGGGCAGCAGGGTTTGAACAGAAACAGCCAGCTGCCACCTGTTGGCTGTCACGCTGCTGGAAAGTTAACATCGAATCACCTCCCTTCTATAAAACAAACCATGAAAATGTAGACTTACAAAATCAATAGCTTTTATCAGGTTGGAAGTGTTTCTGCCATGGCTTCAGCAAACTGCTGCTACTCACATAGGATAAGTTGGCAGCTGACTGCAGGAAAACAGTTCCTGACCATGTCACCTAAAAGAGAACAGGAATGGGATGACCAGGACTGCACTGTCCTCTGCAGCCATGACTTTGCAGAGATCTGCACTATCCACAACTAATTTCTCTGTTGCTGGACAGCTAAGAACGGTCACTTTAAATCAAATAACTTCCCCTTAAAAATATTTATTCAGCATAAAAATCCAGAAATAGAAAACATACAAATGTTACAAGAAAATGCCTAGGCTATGTTGTACAGCAGCATTTGAATCTGTACACATGGAGGTACTTTGTGAGACACAACTTCCAGTTTGTCTCCCCAGCAGGTGCTGAGGCCAACACCCTGCCCCCCCTCACAACCTCCAGGGCAAAGCTTCAGAGGAATGATCACGTGCTGTTTGTACTGCAGGTCTTTAGTCTGAAGAATCTGGTGTCCAGATACACATACAAAGACAACTCCTACAAGAATTGGTGCATAAATCTTGAAGGTCTTGCATCAGAACTGCTGCTGTCTCCCGGTGGCTCCTGGAGCAGGAAGGACGTGCATGCAGGATGATAACCACTGGGCTGCTCAGTGAGTACCAGCTTCAATCTCTCCTACTGGCAGTGATGACATTTAATAGAATCAGATGGATCAGAAGGAAGGAAACTCGGTTCGTTTGCTCTGTCCCTCCATTAGTAACTGAACGTAGTATGCAGAAGATTATCTCATGGGAAAACAGATGACAGAGGTTGATAATGGAGGATGATTTCCATTAAAGCACCTGCTTTTAACTCAGTCCAGACTAACTTCTGTTGCTTCTGTAAAATGAGTGGAAGAGCTCGACATCTGCTGCAAAAACACATCTGTCACTAAAGGCACTCATAGCAGCTGGGAACATCCTCCACCACTCACAGCACTGATCCCACAAAGTTGGAGGGGGAAGAAAAGACCAGGCAGCTCCTCAGACCTGCACAGCTGGAAAAACATTCTCTGAGGTACTAACGTGTGCAAAAATCAGCAAGGAAAAGGATCCCTGCCTCATGGACAGCATCTGTTATACTTAAATGTACAAGAAATGGGAAAAGTTCAGTGTGGTTTGTGGCACTTTCTCCATATAATTGGGGCTCTCCAAAGAACGGAGAAGCTGGAAACAGATATTCCCATGAGGCTGGTATGGGAAGGATGGAATACAAACAATTACACTTCTTTTCCAAATGGATCAGGCACTGCAAATATAAATTTGGAGGATAAAGAATGATAAATATCAATTACCCTTTTAGAAAATCCTCTCATATCCTTTCAGCCACTTAGCAAGCACTACAACCACAGATCCTCAGGAGTGGTGTGAGTAAGCCACAGGGCTATCCAGCAACATGATGTGGTCTATTTTTAATATACTTCCCATCTGCCTTCAAAATTTGCACTAGGCTAATCTGAAGATGTCAGAAAGAAGAACTGCCACTAATGGACAGGGAGTCTGTCCTTTCCTAAAGCTGATTCATCTTTCTTTTCTGTGACTATCAATCTGTGTCCCCTGTTACAACCACCTGTTCTTCAGGCTTTTACCCATCCATTTCTGTAAATTTTCTTTTCCCGTAATTCTGGACCAGACTGGAAACTGTGATTTGTGAAGCCTGTCCCTTTTCCCAGCACTGGAAGTCGTTCAGCCCCTTCTGGCCAGCTTGAAATAAGGCTCGCTCTAACTCATCCAGCCGAGCCACCAGATTTGAGGTGTCCTCATTGTAGGCATTCTGAGAGGAGTCCATGATACGACGGAAACGGCTAATAAACGTCTGAAGAAGATAAGCAAAATTACTGACACGTAAAGCAGAGGCTGCTTCAGCTTGAATGCTAGAGACCTTCCAAGACAGGAGACGCTCACAGCAAGGTCTGCCAGCTGCTGGCACGGCTGTGTACACAGCACCTATTAATCCTGGGTATGAAGACAAACCACTTCCTGCCTGAGCTTGGAGAGTGAATATCTGATACAGTGGAGAGGAAGCATTCATGGAATTAGATTTGGCTGCTCTCTAACGACAGGCTTGAGCAGACCAGAGGGCGTAACACAATTAGCATCCACTCCATCTCACTTAACCAGTGGAATGAATCTTGTGCCACAGCAGCTGCTGTAGGAACAGACAAGCTGCAGCCTGTGAATGGACCAGAAGATATGTCATCATGAGGAAGATTCAGCATGCTGAAATAACACTTACCCCCCCCCCCCCCAAGTCTACGACAAACACACAACATTTTAAAAACCAAAAGGATATATTGAAAGGTTTTAAACCCAAGCAAAAACAAGGAGGGAGTCAAAACCCTATTTATGGTGGGTTTTTTTTTTTTTTTTTTTTTTTTTTTTAAGTAAAAAAGCACAGCTCCTCTCATTTGCTTTCAACAAGTTGCACCTTGCATGCTTTGATATTTCAGTCAACTAGTGACGTACTGAAGTGGTTCTCTTGCTAAGATGTACATCAGCAGAAGGAAAAGATGAGGAAAGGTGTGGTCACCTCCTCAATGCAGAAAGCAAGCCTTCCGTAGTCCCCTCTAAGGAAGGAGTAATATTTGATAATTTCATGAATGAAGTTAATTAACAGAATAGAAATTATGGTTATTAGATTAGCAAACAATATCCAGGAATAGAAGGATGGATGACTGTGGACACATCAGGGGACTTGTGAATAATAATAATAATTCACAAGTAATCCTGACGAACTAGAAATACAGTCTGAAAATCATTGGATGTAATTTAGCTGGACTACTGCAAGGTTCTACACAAAGGCAGAAATAATTAACTACAAAAATGCAGGTTAAAGAATGATGGTCTGCGTACGCAGGCTTTACCACCTCACTGTACACTGCAAACCAAATGTGGCAATGTCACACTATCGAGAAAAATAGAAAAGCTGTGTCGTGATGAGGAAACACCATCATGGCCTGGAAAATTCTCAAAGGAATCTTCCCATGGGCACAAGGCAAGATGTGTGCTGTTCAAGATACTGCTGATCCAAGCAGCTGGAGCTGAACTGGAAAAATACCAGCAGCGATCAGAGGTTAGGAAGCATGACACACAGTGAGGTATCAAATGAATTGGGATCATTTATCCCAGAGTGAAGAAAGTCAATGTTCAAATACATAATAGCCTGCTGCAGGAAGGAAGAGAATCTGTTCTCAGTGTTTACTTTGTGTGAGACAAACAGAACAGAGCTTGTATTGCTGTGAAACAGATTTTGTTTAAGCCTAAGATAGGATGGTGAAGCAATGGAACAGCTGCACAGGACAGTATGAAGAGAGCTTTAAAAACAGGTTAAAAACCAAAAAATAGGGCAAATCAATTCTGCCTTGCAGCAATGGAACAGATAAAATACAGTTGCATCCTCTTTAGTCCTATTTTACAGGATTTTCTGAAATATCGTATTTACAGCATGGAAACTCTAAGCTAAAATCCAACTCTTGGATGTGCACTTGAGGCTTGCACTGACATTAATAGGCTACAATTCCCCAGAAGGGTCATACCACCTGATCTACAGATCCTTAATCCATTCAGAAGTCATCTGAATTGGAACAAGCTGTTTATCCTGGAGTCTGCTGGGCAGCTGGGAACAAGAAGATATGCAAACACAGAGACAAACTTCAGGCCTCAGCTCTCATACTTGCCTGCAGGATAGTCTGAGCTATCTCAGGGTTCTCTGGGTTGTCGAAGTTCAGGAGCTGGGAGCCAAATCCATAGTAGTACGGCCCCATTTTATGCAAATCGACCACATTGGCATCAGCTCTGAACACTGTCCTCCAGGCCTCCTTGTAGATCTTCGGCAGCTCTACAGAGATCAGCCTCCTCTTGCTGTCGTGCAGCCCCTTGGCCAGCCACATCGGGATCTCTAGCTTTGAGCCCTGCACAAAGAGAGAAAGGCAAGGGCTGTCCCCAGGAAAACACACGTGGACCAACCCCAGAAGCTGACAGAAAACTTTAACAGTGAAGATCCGGTATTACAAAGGGCCAGTTTTGTGCTCAGAACAGCCTCATGCTTAAAGAGGGTAGGTTTAGGTTGGATGTAAGGAAGAAGTCTTTTATAGTGAGGGCAGTGAAGAATGGTTGCCCAGAGAGGTGGTGGCTGCCCCGTCCCTGCAGACTGAAGGCCAGGGCGGATCAGACCCTGGGCAGCCTGATGGCGCTGTGGTGTCCCTGTGCCCTGCTGAGAGTTGGAATAGATGGCTTTTAAAGGTCCCTTCCAACGCTAAGGATTCCATAACTGAGATATAAACAAAACGCTATTCACTAATTATTACTGCAGGACTCCGAGTCTTTGCGTCGACCCCAAAACAACGGCGCTGCTCGCGCGTAACCCCTCACAACACCGCTGGTGGAAACAGCTGCGCTCCGCTCCTCGCAGCCCCGGGCAGCGCCTCGCGCTCCCAGCATGCCCCGCGCCGCCGCCCAGCCACCCGCCCGGCACCGCCCCGCGCGGTGCCTGCCGGGAGTTGTAGTTCCCGCCGTTCGTCACCTCAGGGATGGAGTCCCCCGAGCCGGCGCCGGTCCCTTGGCCCAGCGCGAAGGCCAAGCGGGGCAGGTTGCTCTCGGCGCGGCCAGGCAGCTTCTCCTGCGACATGAGGATGTCGTCCAGCGATAAGAAGTTCTCCTCGGGGCCCAACCCGGGGCCCACCGGGAAATACGCCTCCGCCATGCCAAGGCGGACGGGCACGCAATAACTCCCGCTCAGCCGCCAGCAGGCAGCGCTGCGCATGCGCGGAGAGAATTCCCGCCCGTCGCGGAGGCGGGAACGGGGCTGAGGGGCGGGCGGTGCTGTGGCCGATCAGCGGTCCGTCAAAGTCGCGGCCGTGCAAGAGCGGTCGGATCGGTGCCGGTGTATGAAATCCCGCACGGTTGAATTTTTCGCTGTGAGAAATAAAGCACAAGGATGTAGGTCAGGACACCAGTGCAACGTCAGTCACTCTTTTCCCTCCTGGCACTTTCAGGAACAGATTTGCATTTCCTAATTGGTTGGCTTGCCTGTGGCAGAGAATTCTTATTTGTCAGGAATGTCGTGCTGGATTTGTGACACTAGCTTTTGCAATCCCTTTGTTGTGCAAATGCAGGCAAATAATTAAAGTAAGCCAGTTGGCTTCAGCAGGATTGCCCATAAGAGAGCGAAGTGCTGTGTCACGTGAATAAACATGGCTCTCAGGAGCAGAGTCTCCAATCTTTACTTTTTAAGGAAGAAGTACAAGTCTCTAAATAAAAGAAGAACAAAACCATTTTCCCGTTCAGTTCAAATGTGAGAGATTTAGCAGCAGTATAGCACGCTCCAATTTACATCTCAAAGTCTCATTCCTAACCTGGAGGAGGATTGTATCACATATTGCAGACAGCAGATCAGCTGCAGGAGGAAGGGATTTATGGCAACCGAGCATCCATCCTATGGGAAAGCAAAAATAGCACTTCTGGCTTTCAGCTTCTAACCAGCGTCTCTCAGGAGGAGGGCAGCGATGTCAGCAGGGTCTCTGGCCAGCTTGTAAAAATAATTTCAAAAATCTCTGTGAAGGAGCACTGAAGAAAGAAGATAAACTGCATGCTATAATTGGTATTGCATTTTTAACAAAGGGAGCATAGAAGCAGTTCTAGAACTTTCCAGTGTTTTCTTCCCCGATGTATGAATCCCTATTATCACGTGGAAGTGGATTCAGCAATTTGCAAGGAATTTTTACCTGTTGTATAGTTTTGCTGGTAAGTGAAAAGCCACAATTAGGCAAGTAGCAGGCATTTCATGAACATTCATTGCTTTAGGCAATGCCATGTTGCTCAGACTTTTTATAATGTAAAGGAATCTTGCATTTGGAGTCCCATAGGTGGCAATTTACTGTTGGTTTTGGGTAGTGTTGTGGAAAAACAGTCGTTGTGATATCTGCCTTCAGCAGGTAAGAAATGAAGGAAGTTGCTAATTACAGCACAAGACCGTTGATCTGCAGTCAGTTCCAAAGGGATGAGATCTCTGACACTTTTGATGTCTGGGGTGGCTGTGATGATGTAAGTAGAACACTCACGTGGTGTGGATGAAAGAGAAATGCTGTTTGTTCTTCACAGGGAGACCCTTTCCTACCTGAAATACACTCAAGTGACTGAACAAAGCCATGAGTCCTTCCCACAGTCTGAAACATTAAACGTCAGCAGGTTTCCTTTTTGTTATGTCTCAAAGTTCCCAGTTAAATGCCATAGGGAAATAATGGGAATGCTGCTCTTCCGGGTTAGTTGCATGCACTCCAATGCCATTCAACAAAAGGCGATACTCATTGCCCGGAGGCAAAAATAAACATGATCTAATGAATTGATCTTTATGCACAGGGAAAAAAAACAAACAATTGTTTTGCAGAAATTATATGAAAACTGGAAAATGATGACTTGTTTGAAAGGAAGACAGGAGGAAAGGAAGGGCGTTGATATATATCAGCCTCACGTTCTATACCAGATGAAGGTGATGGAAATTTTATTGATCTGGAGAGTTTGCTTAAGCGAGTTACTGAAAAAAAAAATAAAATGCAATATTACTTATGTCTTGAGATTTGGAATAAGAGCTTGAATCCTGAATTGCAGGGAGAGTACGTTTGTGTCAAGTCATTCTGTGTGTAAGCAGTAAGTTATCCAAACGTGAATCATATCCTTTTTTTTTCCACTGCCTGACGTTTGAGAGACAGAGAGTTAGCTTTGTGAGTGAGGGGAAACCAGCAGGTGAGCTGACAGCAGCATTCCTGAGTGCTGAGAGGATGCCTGTGGGTCCACAGCTTACCAGAGTGGGAGATGTGGGAGCCTGCCAAGTGCTTGGGCAGTTTGCAGTGTTAACCTTTGGAGTCTGAGGATTGAGGGGACGATGCTGTTCATTCTGAACATTTGGAAGAAGTCTTGTGACTCAAGGTGGGAAGGAATGAGAAGAGCCAAGACAAGCAGCTTGTGCTGTCTAAGAATATCCTGTCATGGTATGTCCTCAAATCTGACAGCTTTTCTCTTAAGCATGAACTACTCTTTGATGCCATGAAGCCTATTTTAGTTTTCATGAAACACCCCTGTAGCTGGCCATACAGCTCATTGCCAATAAGTTAACAGGGTGCAAGCTTCATCTGGTAAATATCCAAGGACGTTGTAATCAAAGCAATAAATCCTGCCTGATATTCTAGAAGTGAATAAATTTTGGTGGGCTGTACTCAGTACCAGGTTTTATCACACAAACCCAGATTCTTGGCAGAGTTTTAATCTCCTCCAGGAGAGCCTGCATATCTATTGATTTTCTCATTTTCTTATAATCCCATATTTGCCAGCAGAGCCAGTAACGTAACAGGAAAGCACTTTCAGTGGGGAAAGTTTGGCAAACCTGGAGTAATCTCATTGAGATGAATGATGGTTTTAGAATTTATTTTCATAATATGGGGTTTAAAAATCTATCTTCTCCTCACGGTGGAATGTGCAGTCCTATCTGGTTATTTTTTGTTGTTGACAGTGTGTTGTTATATTACAATATTACAGTATTACAGTATTACAATATTGCAGTTAACAGTCCTTAAAAAGAATGAAATCTTTTCTGATTAATGCTCCTCTGCAAATGCTTTTCTTATCTTTTGATTGATGGTTTCCATCCTGGAGCCTCCAAATGCCTTATAAGAGTGCTTTAAGTAATATGTTGCATGCACTTTAGCTATACTCATGGGTTCTCTTTGAGACTTATGTGCAGTTCCAAGGTGTTTCTCTGCTTCATTTTTCAATGCCCACACTTCTTGGGGATTCCTGGAAGTTCTTTTCCTTGAGGGCAGTGAGGCCCTGGCATAGCTGCCCAGAGCAGCTCCGGGTGCCCCATCCCTTGAGGTGCTCAGGGCCACGGAGTAGCCTGATCTAGTGAGAGGTATCTCTGCCTATGGCAGGGGGTTGGAACTTGTTGAGCTTTAAGATCCCTTCCAACCCAGCTCATACTGTGATTCTTGCTTCTCTATGCAACTCCTTTTCAACAAGGGATGCTAAAGTGGAGATGGTTAGCATATCTGATGTGTGAGTCAAAACCTGACGATAAAGATCTAACACAATCACCTCAAATGTCCCTCCACTTTTAAATTCTCCCCTGCATTCAATTTCCTTACTAGCAATTAATGGAGGAAATAAGGACATGATCACAGTTTGCTCTGACTGCCCAGACCAAAATAGCTGTTTCTGCAAAGCTAATTAGGAATGACATACTTAAACACATTGCATTTAAATTGTCGATTTAAGTTTTAGAGTTGATGTATAGTGGAAACCCATCTTCCTGAGATGTGAGAGACAAGGTATCGATTCCCTATTCCAGTAAATGGGTTTGAATATTCCAAATTCAGCAAAAAAAGAAAGAAAAAAAAAAGGCTGAAGAGTCCCTCCTGGACTACAGAGACAACCCTACAGTTCAAAACTGCAGATTCACATGGATTTATGGCATGTTAGTCATAAGGCTGAGTTCCCCTTGGGTAACGTGCTGACACTGTTTCCTCTGCAGGTTCATGGCTCTGACAGCATAAGCTTGATGTGCAGTCCCTGAGCTTGATTCCACTGATAGCATCACCTGCTGTGAAGGTTTGTGAAATGAAAGCTGTAACTCCAGGTGAGAGATTGGTTTGGACTGTAAGTGTTACACTGCCTTACCGTCAGCCCAGCAGTGCAATGGCATGATGTCCTGAAGCTGATGTAGATGGAATGTAGACCAAGAGCTGCAGAATCAGAACATGCTATCTTTAATACTGAAAATGAGAAAGCATTTTTCAGTACACAGGGCAGACTTGCTAAGCTATTCTTGTGTAGATTATGCAGCACACAGGGCGTAAGGAGTCGATCCTTGAAGGCATTCTAATCTCCTGTACTAGATGTAATATTGCCTGGTCCTTGCTTATGTGTGTAGCTCCCATCAGGGAAAACAGTAATGAATTTGCATACTAAGGAGAAAATAAATCCTGATTCCCCTGCAGTAAGATATAATGTCAACAAAAGTCTTTGATGAATGCAGACTCTTCTTAATTAGATGCTTGGGTAGGAGATTATTAATCCATTTATCTCAAATTCTAATTGTACCATGAATTGCTTGCTGGTTTATGCCTAAGTTTATGATCACATTTATCTTCCTGGAACCTATAAAGAGTCATACTCATAAATGAACATTTCTTGAAAGTTGAATTATTGTATTCTTATTTTTATTCCCTTCCTCAATGTACGTGTATGTAAATATTCTGAAATCCTCACTCGTATTAGCCAAGAGTACATCCTGCAACATAACAATTGCACAACTGCAGCTATATGCCATTTCCACATCACGACATCTGACCTTTGAAAAGCATGGATATCTGCACCAGTGACAGCCAAAGGAAGCTGGCTGTCATGGCAAAGGCTGGTCTTTATGGACCCTAACAATGGAGTGGGCATGGCTTGGGGGCTTACCAGATTTCAACTGTACATTAAAACTAAAAGCTTAGGTTGTGATACCAATGTATAAATACTAATGATCCCACCGACCTAAAAATCATCCCTAGGAGATTCAGAGCAAGCCAGTCAATTTGCTAAAAGTGCATGTAGCTGCCTGGATGACATTCGTTTGCCTGGATACAGCTGAGGATTCATTTGAAAATATCCTCAGGCAGATGTTGCTTCCTTTGAACGCTGAGTTGGCCTAGTTGGCAGCTGATGGTGTATGCTGCAACAGCTCCACCTGCCGAAACAGCTCATAAATCACTGGGACTTCAAAAAGTAACAGCCAATGACATTCCTCCTGTCAGCTGTGCTCTCAGTGGCCCTCTGGGTTTCTGCGTCTAAGGCAGGCTAGGTAAGAACAGACTAAGCAGACCGTACTGCAGTTCCTTTGTGTGTATGCAGTGACACAAGAGAAAGAGAGCAACAGACACAGCTGACATTCAGCAAAGTGAAATAAATGACAGTGAATGAAATCACTTGATTGAAGTGACCCTGTTTTATATAGGCTGCCGTACAGGACTTCCTGTGTGCAGGTAAAGGTGGATGTAATAGCACCATCCAAGTTGTGCACTGATATCTGAGAATGGAGAAACTGACTTGAGTATTGTTTGTAGTTCTTTTCCTCCTGTATCCTATACTTTTAACTATCTATACTACCATTAAAAAAGAACCACACACAAAAACCTAAAAAAAACCACAAACAACTGACACACATCCAGTTTAAATACCAGGCAGATGATAGCACTTCTGGCACCTGTGGGCTCCTAAGTTGCCAGGTGATTGCTTTTCAATGGCATTACTGATGCCCCAGCTGACAACTTCTCCCATTTAAGGGCTGATTCTCCTATCCAGTGCAGAGCGTGTTTCTTGTTAAGGTTCCTGCTTCTCACTGGTGAAAGGATTCAAGCTAAGGTGAGACTGACTCTCCTTCTATCCTTACACTTCTAGGAGCGCTCTTCGGGGCAGACAGTGCATATTTGTGTTGACATGCAGCTGGGCTCAGATTAGCTGCAAGCGTGTATCAATTCAAAGGATACCTGCACAGCTGAGTGTCACTACATCTCATTTTTGACAGGAGACTAATTTGTAGATGTCTGCTTTGGTTGTCTGACAGGCTCTATAAGCAAAGGTTTCTGTTGTCTGATATGCAAGCACAGGGGTTTCTTGCACCACCTGCCCTGGAAAGCTAAAGCCTCCTGCTTCACTTTTTTTTTTTTTTTTTTTTTCCCCTCCTTTCTCTGACTGGAGGAGCTGCTGACTGTGTTGACGCGTCCCACCACTCTGCTGCCACGTGAATCAAAGCCACAGGGAGGGGAGCCCGGGTCAGTCCGAGTTGCTGCAGGACAAGGTCATTAGCCCCAGCATCCTCCTCTGGACATGCGTGGCAGCAGGCATTGAAAGGATGATGTATGTAAGTGTGGCTGAGCTCAGAACTGCTCCAAGTTCTGCTGCGGATGCAGTTTGTTTGGAGAAAATCAGCCCTCTGTTTTTTCAGTTTTCTTATTGGCAGAGAGAGCCTTTGGGCTGTGTAGATATCTCCTGCCTCATCAAGACTGGAAGGACTCATTAACTTGTACGTTTCAAGGCTTGAATTGCTATGCAGGGCCAGACCCTGCTCACTGCACCAAAGGGAGATTTTATGGTTGATAAAAACAGCAGCAAATTGCCATGTAGGGAACTCCAAATGCAAGAAACTCCAACAATTTTAACAGAATTCCCATCTAAACCACAAGTTTTACCAACATGACACTATTCCTTTTAGCAAGAAACACTCATGAAACACTTGCTACACGTCTAATTGTGACTTTGAAGAATTTCTTTCAAATTGCTGAATCCAATCTCACGTGATAACAGGAATTCATGCAAGAAATGACATCTGGAGGAAAAAAGAAAGCATTGTAAACTTTAGATCTGCTTCTATTTTCATTTTGGTTACTTGAAATACAGTTTGCAGTCCCAAGTGTGTTATCTTATCTCTTTCATAGTTCACTCTAAGGGAACGACGACTGTAGTCCTGGTGCCTACGGACATACCTCACAGTGACAGGGCAAGTTAATGCCTAAATTCCTCCCCTTCTCTCCTCCAGACCTCTCTGTTTACTTTTCTTATTAGCTTAATAATAGCCTGCTCAGTCTGCAAGCTCAGTTTTCTTGTTTGTTTCTGCCATTCTTCCTCACAGAGCTGTTCTTGAAAAATGCATTTTGATTAGGTCTATGCCCCTGACTTGCATCTAGTAGGAGTCATTCAGTCTGGTGAGTTCCTCTGCATCTCTGTTCTACGGACTGAATGAAGCAGAGATTCTGAATAAAATAGATGTGAGCTCCTGTAATTAAAAAGTGGGTATGCACAATGTGACTAAATCAAGATGGATAACAAACTGAATGTGAAAAGATACCTTTCTTGCCCTGAGGTGTTAATGGAGAAAAATGATTTCAGTTCCTCTCCACCTTAGACAAAGTTGAAAGCAGTGTTAAGGTGGTACTGAGCTTTATTTGAATACCATACTGCATGCTGCTATTTAGTCAGCTCTTATTTATTCTGGTTTGTAACTTCTCTTTCTTAATGCAGCACATGATGTTGCAACAAAGTCCTGCTCTCTGGTTATGCTGTTAGTATTTGGGGGGGATTTCAAAGGGGATTAGAAGCTTTCATGACAGGATCTCATTTTATAACAGCCCAGCAGTGTCAGCATCAGATCCAGGCTGTCTAGACTGACCCAGAAGACAATGACCAAGGATCAAAGCAAAATCAGAAGGGGATACTAAACTCATGCTGATACCATCACCTTGCCATCATGTGAAGTCACCTGGTGTGGCCTCAGGCACACAGAACAGGTCTGTGGCCTCAAGTTCTCCTGAAACCATACGATCTTGCTATGTTGTTTCTTTTTTTGTCAGCAGCAGAACATTCCAGCCATCTCCAGAGAGTGCAGGAGAGCAGAGCATGTACCTGCTGAACCTGAAAGCATGGTAACTATTTGTCCTTTTGCAGCACTTCCCTCCTCTCTGTCAGCAGAGTAGGATTCCTTAACAAATGCTGCATCACATGGAGTTGCTGAGTACTTCAAGGCACATGAAGTTCCTAGAAGCATTTTCAGACACACTGTTTTATCATTCCATTTTGGACTGACAAAATTAATTTGCATTTTTGAAAAATCCCTTCAGCTGGGCTCCCCAAGAGGAGTGGAGCTTTTTGTGTTCTGAGAGCCCTGGTGTTTGATTGGATTCCTAAACACCAATCTCACTGTAGGTGCCCATTTAATAAAAAATCCCAAATTCTTCATCATGGGTTGAATGTCCATTGCATGTCTCACAGACCTACAGGTCAATGAGCAAGCCAGGCTGCTTTATAGAGCACTAGCAATGGTATCTGCATGAAGTACAGCTCTTTGATCTACAGCTGCAGAGGTGAAGACCCCGATAAAAAGGTTGCCTCTGGATTAGAATCTGTCTTTGCTGGGTTGCCAGTTCCCTTCTTATTGTGAGAGTCAAGGTTATCTTCTGAATTCCACTAAAAAGAAGAGCATGTCAGCTTTTTAGCATGAGACTTCGAGGCACTGTACCATTACTCATTGCAAAACATTTTGTGCTAGGTGTGACAAGGCTGCAGTCAGTCAGTCTGATGTACAAACGCAGAGAACCCGATCTTCTATGCCGTACAATTGGAGTTTTTGAGGCTTTTCCAGCTTTGTCCTTAGATCAAGGTTACTAATCTGATGAGCACATGGCACCTAGGATATGGAAAGATACAGAACAAACCTCACAGCCCCACCCTTTAACATCAAAAATGTTCGTTTTGTCTTGAAGAAGCCAGCAAGCATCTTGCATCAATGCAGTATAGTCGCACTGCTTTTTGTCTCTGCATTGTTCAGTGCTACTCCATCAGTATTGCCATCCTGCACTCGGGATCATCTGCATTGTCATCTGTTTGCTACCACATTTGTAGTTCTGAATAGAAGCTTGAAACCTGTGCTCTTTTACAGGGTTTTAGCTTATGACAGAGTTTCAGTGATGGCTGTGGTTCTGTGCAGCCACAGGTGGATGTGCACGGCATGTAGGCCAGGAATGGTCCTCACAAAGCACAAGGCTCTGCTTAAGGCTCTGCTTGCATCTGATATACCTAAGTGAGTTTAAAAAATGGTGACTGCCATCTCTTTCAAACCTACAGCTAGTGAAATCGTGACAAGATGCACACTGGTACAGCTCCTGTGGGATCCAAATGTTAGAGCAGATTCTTTTTTCACTAGATTGCATGGGAAAATTATGTGGTATTTCTTTTCTCTCAGACTTGTACTACTTTCTCCTAGCCCCCACAATTTCCCAAGAAATTCACACTGCAGACACAGCTGTATCATTAAGAGGCTTCCTGAAGTGGTAAGAAAATGGCACTGCACTTAAATCTGTCAACTTCTGAGACTCGCCTTAAATAGTAACAATGGTTTTATTGAGCCATGAGGTTCACACCAAGCCTGTCAAGTCTTTCTTTGGATGCTGACATTCTAATTGCATGTCAAACACGGCCTCAACATACAGGCATGTTGTGAAATATGCTGTCAAAAAATGCAGTGATATTTTGCTAAGCGTGGAGATTTCTTACCGTCCCTTGTAATTCCTCTCCCATTTTTTATTTGAAAAGAAGCTAGGATTTGATCATTAACCTTTAAAGGGGCTCTTGAAGGATCTGGGATGATGTGAATGGAATTTTCTCATCTCCTGCAGTGTTCTGGACCAGTTAAGTTCTACCCCAGCATCTCATCACAGAGCTGTTGGCCCTGCCAGGCAAGGCTGAGCACAGCCTGTGGGCAGTGCAGTGTGCACAGTGGATGCTCTGAAACCCTGACAGCGAGAAAAGTCCTTACACTAAGATGTTGACAACTTGTATTAGAGTGAGTAATGTGCTGGGATGCACGCCAGCCTCCTAGACCTTCATGTTATGGCTGCAGCGTAAGCAATTTCAGTGCCAGTTAATTGCACTTGAAAACACTCTGGTGGTTGTGGTATCTAAACACAAAATAGGCGGAGATGCGGAGTAATGCCTCAGGACACGGTGACTTTAGTGTGAAGGAATCAGTGAAGGACTTTGAAGTCTACTCTTGTTTTCTTTGAAGACATTTCTATCTCATGCTGGCACTAATTCAACAGATATTGGTTTCTGTCGTTGTTTTTTAATACTAAGACCCAGGGATTCGGCTGTCACAGGACTGCTGGGGTGCAGTTCTCAGCTTCTAACATACAGAGAGGTTATGCAGCAGTTTATAGCTCAGCCACTTCTGCATCTACCTTGGTGCTGACGTACTGCATTACGAAATGGCACACTGTCATGTTTGTATTTAACCTCTTCTTAAGCACGGTTACTCCAAAGATGAGGACTGCAGTGTCTACTTAGTGTAAAGAAAGGAAGGGGGAGGCACTGGGATCAGAGTGCTGCCTCTCTCACTTTATGTGCTGCTAGGTGGCCCTTTGCATCTCTGGGTCTAATTTTCCTATCCTCTGTGAAAAGCTGTACCTTTTTAGGGTGCTTTGTGAGATCTGCAGAAGAAAAACTTTGTAGCTTTGTTAATGCAGATGGCTCTGTGCTGTGTCTCCTAGTAGATGTCCTCCGGAATATCTACAGAATCCTTCATGCTAGCATCAGTGGCAGCAGAGAACAAAAAAAAGAAGTTTTGCTCAAAGATTCTGGGGACTAAGAAGTAAGCTTTCCTTTCCAGTAAAATATGGCATCATTTTCCTAAAGCCCTCACTGCTCTCTGTTTTTCTTTCAGTGGATTTTGCTAAATTTCATGAATCAACTATGTTCACAAATGTGAGTAAATATAGTTTATTTTCTTTAGGAATATTCCACTTGATGTCATTGCTTGAGATAACATTCAGGTCTGTTTTATTTATTTCTGTAGAAAATACAGCCTGAGTTACTTACAGAATATATCTTAAAATTGGCAGTATCTTTTTGCTGAGTCTAATAAATGTTTGTTGGAGAGTTCATTCTGCAGTACAAAACAAAGGAGGTTTGGAAATTGCAAACCTGTTCTGTTGCCTTCAAAATCTGTTTAATATTATTCATTGTCCTTCATGATAGCATTACTGAAATGTTATCAAACAAAATACCAGTATCAAACCTAGTGGACTTCATGGAGTCTGTGCTTAGTATTTCTTTTGTGTATCAGAACTTTAATTTGGGCTGAGCAGGAAAAAACAGCATTTCTTACAGCTGGAGAGAAAATTCCAGCAGTATTTAGCAGCCAAATACCAGTGCAGGAAGAACCATCCCATCCCCAAGAGAAAACTTCCTTCTTCCTCCCCTCCTCCTATCTACCCATTCCTCTCCCCCCTGCAATGCCACACAGCACCCACCAGCTGCTGCACCGTTCTCCTGGGCCTGCAACCACCACACTGCAATTTATGTACAAAATGGCTGCTCAGGAGGAATAAAGGATCTGCAGGGCACCTCTGAGCATTGACTTGCATGGCAGCCGATTGCCCTCCAATCTTTAGGATTGTTCTAGGTGGACTAGGGCCCAATCTCAACAATCAATTCAATCCCTGAACTTCCTGCTGAAATTAATGGGCTGCAAGATTCTTATTGACTTCAGTGAGCTTTATCTCCCATGATTTATTCATTGCTCTCTTCTGTACCTAAAGCTTTTCAGTGGTATCCAATCTGTACAACAGTTGAACACAGCTCTGCCATCCCTGCTTATTGCTGAGTTTCAGCATATCTTTCAGACTGTTATATTTGAAAAGCACCAGCTAAGATCTGCTGGGAGCCCCACCACTAATGGTACCCTCCCTCAGCTCCACTGCCTTAGATCTAGATCAGTTTCTTCCTCTTCTCTGCTAGAGACACACAGCAGAGTACCTTACCCAGGCCACCAGAGTAACAGCCTTCCTGTTGTTGCATTTTGATTTTAATGAATTTTTCCCCTTTCTCTGGAACTTCACTGCTTTCACACCTCTGTTGAAAACCTGTGTGCCGTCTACCAGCCATCTGATCATGGCAAAATTGCCCTATCGCTCATTGTTTTCTACCTTGCAATTTCAGAGTGTTTAACCTTCTAATTGCATCTTTCACCTTGTTGTTTGTGCCACAACATCACAGCATCTATCTAAAGATGGCTGTTAAGGCCTTTTGCCTACCTGGTAGTTTGCCATGTCATCAGCACCCTGCACTTTAAAGCATGCTCTGTGGGGCACAAGCACTCTTTCTGTCCCTCTGCTTTTTGTTTTTTTCCCAATAAGATCTTTCTGTTTAGCCCGGGAGCAGCAGATTGCAAAGCCCTTCAGTGAATTCTTAGGAGATAATTAAAGTGCTGCAGCCTTCGTATGCAGAGGAGGATCAGGTTGGTTATACTCACTGCAGGTAACGCTGCATTTCATTCAGCAGCATGTCTGCATTGGATGTTTGAGGTGGATGCGTTTGCCATTATCTAGTCTACTCAGCTAGGGTTTTGCAATTTGCACACACATTTGTCATTGCCACAGAGAAACAAACTTCATTCATGCCTGGAGAAGGGGCTGAGGAGCATGAGCAGCAGTTGGGTTTGTCAGCTGTGTTCCTGTTTCTGATGTTCTCAGTTCCAAAATCACCATAGACCCATATAGCTTTGCAGTTTACTCTTAGTTCCTTGTCCTTTACTGGTCTGTGAACTTACTTATATACAAACTATTTTATTTGTCACCTTTAATATTGATGTTATATTTAGAACTTTGTGGTGCTTGGCCTGCAAAAGGATACTTCAAATCAAGCCAAGGTAAATGCCTCTATAAATACAGTTGCCACATTTATACTGGATTATATTCAAACTGCGCAGAAGGAATGGAACTGAACCAAGAGGGAGAGATTATTTTTATGGTCTATTGCTGTAGGTGGCAGATCGTTTCATCTGGCTTGTCTTTTGTTATCGGAACATGCGCTGCTGCCTCAATCCCCTTACAAAACCTGCAACTTGGAGACCAGTTTCACCTGGACTGGTGTTAAGGTGCCTCTTACAAAAAGTGTGTGCTGCTGCTTAGTTCCTAGTAAGGCTGCTAGGTGATGTGCTTTAGCTTCATGAAGAATATACAAGAACCCCTGCTGGCTGTGCAGCTATAATTTGGCACACCTGCAGCATGGCTGAATGTGGGTTCAGAACTGAGCCAGTCAAGGTCACTGGGCAATACTTGATAAAACACTTTGATACTTTGACAAAAACAAGGTAAGGCTTTCAGGAAATGGCCACACACCTTGCGTGCCTCACATTTAGGATTGCCATTTACATCCTTGTGGAAAAGACACTAAACATTACTAACAGGGTGGCAATAGTATATATTACTGCAATTAATATACAGTGTTCACATTAGGAGTAAACATAAGTTTTGTTTTCACTACTGTTTCTTCAGAAACAGACACTTGATTTACTCAAGTAAAGTATGGACATGATCCAAAAGTCAAATCCTTACCTATTTTAGACAGATGCATAATCCTGCACCTAAGACTACTTTAGCCTCTTTTAGCCTCTGTTCCTTGCTTCCATTCTCATCCCCATACAAGGAGATGGATCTGTGAAAAAAAGATACCAGGAGACTCTCTACGAAGCTTACATCTTTAACCTCTGCTGGATTTCTGTAGTGCAAACTCCTTTTTCCAGTGCAGTTGACTAAGAAAGGTCACTTCTTTAGGGGTGGATGAATTCATTATACTTCAATGCTTGCTAGCTACTGAAGCTTCTCCACATTCATACTATTTGCATATATAAAGATGTGTATTGTATATTTATACATTCCTTAGATGCATGCTTACCATATAGACAGTGAAATTATTCTGTTGAAATGAACATATTGAAAAGTTAAACTCAGATAGATTAGGATGTGCATTTCCACAGAGAACGGAAGATGCATGCATTTACCTAAAAGGGAAACTGGGTGTGCAATGCTCCAAAGGAGTGGGTTTTGACCTGATACATATATATATACAGATATTTAAGAAAGATGTGATACTGGTGATATTGATCTGATACAGAATCACAGCACCAAGGATCAAGTCCAGGTCTTGGCTCCACACAGGACCATGTGCTGGTGCACCTCTCTGGAGCGGCTCAGAAACAGAGGAGGTAGCATTACATTAGGCAAGAACACAGACCTTTGCTTTCAAATGTAACCATTGCCAGACATTCAAACTTGCTCATATTTTATGTTGAGATGGGAGCGTCGCTCCGTGCCAGTGCAGGGCTCCGTGGGGATGCTGCACTGCGCGTCTGGGGCTGTGTCGTTGTTATCTTCTCATATTCCAAGGCTCAGTGAGGAGCTTTGTGTCCTTGCTGTGCCCTCTAACCAAAAGATATCAAGTGTTAGGCTGTCTGCTCTCTGGGGATGTTACTAATAAAGCACTCTCCAGCTGGCTGCCAACCACTGCTTTTTAAAAATAACCAAAACATGGGAGGTTACAGAACCCATTAACCCCAGGACATGTTATTATCCCTAGAACAGCAAACATTTTATGAGCTAAATTACAGCTTTGACAACAATATGTCTTAGAAAATAATGAATTGGGCCCTGCAAGTCACGAAGCTGGTTCAGAAGTATCCATTTTTTTCTCAGTGGACCTGAGATTTTCTTTAGTCTTCTCCTGATGTCTGGCCCTTCATGATTTTCAAGTTTTCAAAACTTGCTAATTTTCTCCCTGCTGAGACATTGCTCCAGAGCTGGGGCCGTAAATATTGCAAGATGCCATCGTCTTCTAAATCCCAATCTTTAATTAGTAAGAGAGCTTAAATTAAATGCAAATTTTCAATACAGATATAGCACCTAAGAGAACTACAAGATTCCTGTCCCTGGACTGCCATTAGGAGATGTGTTGTTGGGGGGCTTCATCCTCCTTCGCTGCTGAAAGCATTGTCAGGAAGGTGAAATGAAAGTCAATGACAAAGCAACGTGCACTGGTACCTGTCACCTGGCAGACATGTGTCACCCTGATGGGCCAATTGCTCTGCTTCTTCCCAACCAGCACAGCTTTAAAAGGGAATTTTGGTGCCATGCACAGGTGAGGCTCACCTGGAGCCTGCAGCCAGCCCTCCCCTCTTGTCACCTTGGGGAACGCAGACCCACAGGCAGCAGCTGGGCTCTGCAGCACTTGCAGCCCCTGGTTTGGACATATCTGTCTTCTGAATGGTTCAAAAAATTTCTCTGGTTTGAAGTTTAATTCTGAGGCGTTGTATGTAATTAAACCTTGACATTTGAAGTCATGAACGAGCAAGCTTTATATTTTAGCTTAGTCTCAAAAGAATATCGGGATGCAGGCAGACATAAAATGACTTTATTAAATTAAAAGCTTCAAACTTTCTGTAGGCATGTAGTTTGTGCTGCTGGGAATAGGCTCTTCAGAAATAGCACTCTGGTCCCACTAAGCTGAACCTTGGCTCTTCTCGAGGGAGGGATGGAGGCGGGATGTTCCACTGCAGGAAATAGAGGGCATGAGTCAGTACGCCACTAGTGCTTCCCCTTCCCCCAGAACGTGGGCAAGGCCCAGGAAGCCCAGGCTGTTAGCATTCCCAGGCCCTGTCTGGGAAGGAGGAAGTTTCCAAAACATTGCTGAGATCCCCTGGAAGCTGGATCTTATTGACATCTATAAATAGGCAGAATATCTTTCTTTTCACCAGTGCCTCTGCGAGGCTGTTCTTACAGTGTTTCATGTGCAGATTCAGCAAGAAATGATCATGTTCTTTAGTCCAAAAGCCTCCAGGAGAGAGACGTCACTGTCCGCCCATTGGAAGCCACTAAGTGGGACACAGGTCATTACTGCTGCTGTTTTACTACCTGGCCACAGTCAATGCTGAGCCTTTTATGTGCTCAGGAGAGAAAATATCTGTGACACTCCGCCAGTGACTGCAAAGCCACAAATGTAGACCTGCTGTCTGCCTCATCTGCCAAGCTTGGAAAAGCAATACATAAAATTAGGCTCCCAAGGCTACCTAAATAGGAAGCCAAACAAATTTAAAGATTCCAAATGGCTTTAGTTATTTTCATGGCATCCAAAAAGGAGAAAACAAATGAGTTGCTTGTTTTCAGTGCCCTTGGTCTGTAGTTTAAGATAATAGTTAAAACCATCTATTTTGACCTTCTGGCCTAAGTAAGACAGGCAGGACTGCAAATGCTGGTTTCACAATGAAGTGCTGTTTGGCAACGGAATTCTTAACGTACAGTGAAGAGCATCCTTCATTTCTGTCACCAAAAAATTACAAAAAAAAGCCCTGCATGCAGAACCCCTTGTATGTAAGTCCATCAGGAAAACATCTCCACAATTCTCCAGAGGTGAGAAAACAGCAACCAGATCCTTGAGCCATTTATACTTGTCCTTCCCATCAAATCTTTCTCAGCAGATGAGACCAGAGCCCAGAAGGTTTCATAACCAGCCCAGTGAGGTCAGGCTCTGTCACCCGAGCTGCACTGAGCCTGCTGCTGGTCTGAAAGCTTTTGAGTATTGTCCGAGAGCAGACTGCCTTCATGTAATGGTCTATCCAACCGCGATGGCTTCTGAACACAAAACCTGTGGCATTCTATAATCCTTCCTATCTCATCTCTTTCAGGCCTTTGAAAATAATTTCAAAGTCTTTCCATTCCTATGATACGCCTCTAAATTTAGCTACTTTTGGCTCTATGTGGATGACCCGTTCTTTCTCCTTTCTATGCAAGCCCACTAAGATTTTAGTATTAATGGGGTTTTTAATTGTTCTGTTACGAAGCACATAAACACAGAGCCCTTTGGCAAGGGCACACATTAGAAATAAATTGAGTTCTCATCCTTGTAATAGAAAAACAAATGCAGTATGGATCTGTCCGTTAGCCAAGGGCATGCTTGCCCCTTAGAGAATGGTACAACCACACGAGCAGACCCCTGTTAGTGACTGCTGTTTGCTTTTCCAGACAGACCTCACTCTCCTGCCTGCCAAAACTGCTTTTTGATGGCTGCTACCGTAACACACTGCTGTGGATCAGCCAGGCCCTGGGTGCCCCTCTGACATTGCTGCCATACTTCCATGGCTCATACGTCATCTCCTGCTTGAAGGACTCTGTGTGGACACTACTTCTCTGCCCTGCTCAGAACCCAGCTGCCACCTATCTTCCTTCTACACAACACACAGTGTGCAATACAACCCCAAGTTTGAAGCAACCTTGTCTTTTGTATGGAAGAATCTATGAAGGATGAAAAACTCCATCTGGATACAGAGCGAAGAATAAGAAATTGTGGATTCCACTGAATTCCATGAGATGGGAGAGCAGTGGGCCTGCTGTAACACAACCTGGCTTTTTCTCCTAAAAGGTGACCCTGGAAACCCTGTGAGGTGCCAGACTAAAGGAACTGAGATATGGCTCCTGAAGGCCATTCTCAGTGACGGTGACATGAGGTGCTACAGGCTGTTCCTGCATGCCCTGGTGTCCCACTGCAGCAGAGATCTTGGCCACAACTGAGAGGGCAGGAGTAGATTGTCAGGGCACAAGCTGAGCTGCAGCCTCCACTCAGAATGAGAAGAGACCTCTACACAGGCAGCAGTGGTATTTCAGGAAGGCGATTTCAACCCCAAGCATGAAAAGTGAATCCCCAAACTCATCTAAGGATGGGCAACTTGGGATTTACTTCTCCCGCAGTGAGGAGATGCTTCCTGTCTCTGAGAGCAAGTGCACTTGGAAGCTTGCTGGGACTGACTGAAGAGGTAGACTCACAACAGAGCTGTGGTTAATTGATCATTTCATGCACAAGTGGTTTCAGCCCCCTGCACCTCTCAGGGTGCTACAGTTACCCATTTGATAGCACTTTTCCCCACAAGGCCGGCTCCCCCTGCAGCTTCCACTGCTTGCCCTGAAGCATCACACAAGGCAGGTGCAGGTTACCAGACATCTTGACTTGGTTCCATGCTCTGTGGTGGCTTTGGAAGGTCATCTGCAAGGGGGGAAAGGAGAAGATCTTAATGAGTTCAGGCAGCAGTGATGTGCTGGGGAGAAAGCTGCTGTATGGCATTCCCCTGCACCCACCCTGTTCCCACCTGCACTCAATGCACACTGCAGCCCACGGGCTTTGACAATGCTTGTCTCTTATCTCCACATCTCCTCCCAGGCTGCAGGAGTTGTGCCAGGGCCAGAGACAAAGATACTGTTCTTGCAGCTTTGTCATGAACTCATGTTTGTTGGCTCTTGGCCAGATAGAGCCATTCCTTACCAGGGAACAGTCAAGATACAGATGAGGAAGAAATGTTTGAGATCATCATAGAGAAACACCAGCACTGGGGAGCCATCGGCTGGCTGGGGTGCTGCAACCAGACACGTCCCGGGCACTGTGTGTCCCCTTCTTACACACCCTTCAGGTTCCAGCATGAGCCCAGCCTGATGGAGCAGCCTGTCGAGTTATATGCTGCATCCTCACCTTCAAGCTCAGCTGTTAAAATTCAGTCTCTGTTCTGGGAGTAGGGAGCAGGCAACAGGAAGAGCCTCCAGCACTGCCTGCAGCAGCACAGCAGGAGACAGCACCCAGCCCACTCCTGGTCCCATCTCCCTCACCTCAGCAATTGCCACCTTCCTCTCCCAAGCCTTGATACTCTTTTCCAGGTCAGCAACAGCAATCACTGTCTGCACGTAATTCATCACAGGAGGGGTGCTGTAGTCTGACAGCTGCTTCTGCAGCCACCCAATGAGTCTCTCCTCTTTGGCTTGTTGCTGCAGGAGGAAAAGTGACAGAGGGCAAGGACAGGGCAGGATAAAGGAGGGACACGATGCGATGTACCCACCCATGCCTCCATCCCATAGTGGAGCTGCCCAGAGGTGGCCCAGTGTCCATGTCCCCAGACTGTAACATCTGTGCTACTTCTCACTAGGAAGGACACTGCTGGTGAAAACCTCATGGAAAGAGAACTTCAAAAAGGCAGTGGATGGACCCTGGAGGGGTAAAATCCACAAAGGAGCAAAGCTGCCCATCCCCACCCACAGCAGCAGGAGCTCCAGGACTTATTCTCAGTCCCACCAAGGCATGCAGATAGCTATGGCCTAAAAAAAAAGTCCTCTCAAGTGAAGTCTCAGTGATTCCCAAATTGTTCTCTTACCTCCTTCACAAGAGTAGTATTTCTTTTGATCTTCTCCAGCATCTCTTTCCTCTGGGAGATGTCTTTCATCAGAACTGCAGATGTTTCCATGGCATTGTGCAGCTTTTTCTGGAACACAAGAGCAGGACACTGGCAGCAGGTGCAGTGGCAGACCTCCAGTCCCTGCAGAGCCTCTGGCATACTTGGACTGAGGAAGGGAAGGCTGCAAGAGCTGCTGGTCAGCTCATGTGTGACCATGGGGAATAGCAGGAAGGACAAGTAGGGGCACTGGGATCTTCACTCACCTTCCAGAAGTTGAGGATCTGGATCTTCTCTAAGGCCAGCTTTAGCTGCTGCAGCTCCTTGTTCTTCTCATCAATCTCCTCCTCATACTGTGCTTTCTTAACCTGCAGCAGCTCTGCATGGACTTCATGGAACATGTCTCCCACCTGCTCCTTCTGCAAGCCCAGGGAAACAGAGCTGCAGAGTACTGACCGAAGCTGAGACTCAAATAAAAGAGCTTTGCTTGATGGAGAAGCAGACTTAAAGCACACGGTTATCTGCCTGGCTGCAAACCTGAGGCTTAAAGAGAAATGTCAGACAAATGTCCCATACTGGGTGTCCAGGCAGCACGCACCTGCCTGAGCTGCTGCTGCAGCTTCTTCTTGTAGCTCCTGAGAAAATTGCTTTCTAAGCGCAGCTTCTGTCTCATCAGATCCTGAAGAAAAAAAAAACAGAGAGTGACAGCAGGGCCTGGGAGGAGGCAGAGCACCAGGCCCCATGCTTTACTGTGCGCTTTCCCTTTGTTCCACCTGCACTGCAGCCCTCACACCGCTGTTGTGCCTCACCTGTGCTCACAGGGTTAGTTGCTAAGATAGTCTGAGAATATGAGGCAGCTGATGTAGGGGTATGGGAACCTGAATTTTCAGATGGACCAGGCTCAACTTCTGCCATGCTGCACTGACCCTCTGGTGGTTCTTCTCCTCCAGGTATCTCAACAGCTTCTCAGAAGCTGTGATGCTCCCTTTCTCATTGGAGATGGTTTTGACAATGTCTTCCTCAAAGTCGTTGACAACTTTCTTAACATCAGCCCACCAAGCATCTGCTTCTTGTATGACTGCCTGTAGTAACGAAGTCACATCAGTGTCAAAGAGGTGTGAAAATCCACAGTGCTGCAGGATGCCTCGCTATCTTAAGAGCTGTACCTCGAGGTCATGCAAGGTCTCCTCCGAATCCTCCTCCATCTTCTGAATGTCACTTTTCACGTCCAGCAGCTCCCGCTCAGCCAGCTCACATTTCTGCTCCACTGTCAGGGCTCCAAAGTAGGCCGATGAACTGCGCAGCCTGGATCTGGACCTGCCACGTGTCTGCAACAATTGAGCAACAACGCAGATGCCAAACCAGCACTGGCCAACTGCTGCTGCATTTTCATGTATTCCCAAAGAAAGTAAGTTAGTGATTAGATAGCAGAGGAACAACGTGCACTTGGCAAGAGGGATCTGGGTGTGGATGCACAAAGGTCTGGATGAGCTGGGATGAGGACAATCAAAGCATCCCAGCATCATCCTCCCTGTGTGTTCAGTTTCTCCTTCAAATCAGTCAGCCTGGCATGCAGAAGAGTGAGTGAGCCCACACCTACACCTAGAGGCCCAGCACACCTGTTTTCAAGTTGGGATTGGGGTTAAGTCACTCTTCCCAATCTGCCCCACTCCATACCAGTATGGGTACCAGCTCTGCTGGGGAGCTGTGCTGTGGGAGGTCCACGCTGCTCAGCTGCATCTTGTGGTACTGGTTCTGAAACAACTCCACCTTGGCTTTCAGCAAGTCGTTGGCATGGCTGCAAAGTGATGGATGTGTACTGTGACAGGAGCAGTGGGCAAAGGAGAACAATCCAATGCAAAGCAGATCCCCCAAAATGAGGGAGGCTGCAGGTCTCCCTTCCAAGAGCCAGGACACAGAAAAGACCCTCAGAGCTGCCCCTGTTCCAACCTGGACACAAGGGGCTGCCAGAACCTGGGCCAGGGGCCTGCAGGAGGGGGGATCCTCAGGTGGCCAGGGGTGGCTTGGCCTCTGTGTCCTGCCCCCATCCCCGCTCCTGCCTCTGTCCTATTCCTGCTCCTGTCCAATTCCTGTCTCCGTTCTGCCCCCGTCCTCGTCCTGCCCACGATCCTGTCCCTGCCCTTGTCCCATCCGTGTCCTTACCCCTGTCTTATCTCTGTCCCGGTCCTTCTCTGCCCCTCTCCCTGCCCCTGTCCCTGTCCCTGTTCTTGTCCCGTCCCAGCCCCAGCCCCTGCCCGGCTCCAGTTACCGCCCAGGTTCTGGCCCCGTGCATCCCCTCGCCCCGCCGCCCCCAGCCCGGCCCCAGCCGGTACCGCTTCTGCTCTAGGCGGTCCCGGAGCTGCGGCAGGGGCAGCGCGGCCAGCTCCTGCTCCGCCATGGCGCGTCCTGGCAACGGCTGCACGGGGGGCAGCGGAGGGAGGAAAGGGCAGGACGGCTCGCGGAGCTTCCGACGGCCGTTGATCGGTTTCGTTTGTTTCTCTGCTTGCTGGCGCCCACGGGTTTCTCTCGTTCCCACTCATTTTGCAGAGTGGAGGTTTTTACCAACCCAAGCAGGGGAAATGCACCGCGCCCGGTGCTGCGTGAGCCCGCACCACGGCAGCACCCCCCAACGGCAGCAGTGCAAAGCCCCGGGGGCTCCGCTCCTGCCCTCGGCCGGGCGTGCGCTCGCGGCACTGACACCGCGTTAGCTTTGCTCCCCAGCGCGGACGCGCCGACGCGCACGCAGGAGCGCACAGGCAGATTTCCATCGTTAGTCACCGCTCCAACTCTGCAAGCGGCTCCGCGGCCCAGCGGTGCTCGGGGCTGCGGTTTGGCTCGGGGCCGGGCTGAGCGCGGCGCCGTGCGGGATTCCCTCGGCAGACGGCCGTCTCGACCACCCTCGGCGCTCACAGGCGGCTCCGCCGCGATCCCCGCGGGTGACGGGCCGGGCCGGGCGTGACGTCAGCCGCCCGGCGGCGGGGGCGCGGCAGGCGGACCTCCGCGCCGCCG
>NW_024962271.1:14666183-14789904 GCF_019238085.1 Lagopus leucura
CCTGCGCGCCGCGCCCCGCCTCGCCGGCCTCCCGCGCCGGCCCCGCGCCCTCCTCCTCCTCCTGCAGCCGCCGCCCGGCGCCGCCATGCCCGGCCCGGCCGCCGGCAGCCGGGCGCGGGTGTACGCCGAGGTGAACAGCCTGAGGAGCCGCGAGTACTGGGACTACGAAGCGCACGTCCCGAGCTGGGGGTAAAGCGCCCCGCGGGGTCCCCTGCCCCGGCCGCCGGCCCTCCGCGGCCCACGTGAAGCCCCGGGAAGGGGTCGCGCCCCGGGGTCCCTCTGTGGGGAGCGGGGGGGGGCGGGGGAAGCGGCGGGCCGGGCCGGGAGGGGCGGCCCCGGGCAAGGCTGGAGGCCCTCAGCCGCCCTGCTCTCTGTGTTCTCCGTGCCCGCAGCAACCAGGACGACTACCAGCTGGTTCGCAAGCTGGGGCGCGGCAAGTACAGCGAGGTCTTCGAGGCCATCAACATCACCAACAACGAGAGGGTCGTCGTCAAGATCCTCAAGGTGAGTGTCCGGGCAGGGCCGGAGCACCGAGGCCTCTTGGCTCTGTCTCATCTTATTGTGATGGATGTTTGGGCGCTGGACGGTGGTTTGGGTTTTGGAGCTCCCACCCGCTGTTTGCTCCTGGCTGAAGGCTCCCCTGGAGGAGGAACGTGCAGAGCTCTGGTGTTGTTACAGCGCTGTGTGCTGCCTGCATTGGGCAACTGGTGGCTGGCCGTGCCTGTTGCAAACAGCCCAAGAAGGCCATGCCAACAGGAATGCGGAGCCTGCAGGGGAATCCTTCTGTCAGCCTGCAGACAGCTGGCGCGCAGCCGCCTCACAGCCCGGCCGCACGCTCCTCACAGTCTGACCCTGAGGTGCTCATGAAGCATGTAAAAGTTTGTATTCAGTGTTGCAGAGGATCTGTTACATGCGGGAAGTGTCACCTTGGAGAGGCCAGAAATACTGTGAAAATCTGAGGGGATGAACGCAGACCATTTGTTGCTCAGTGGGATCAGTGGGGTGTTTTCTGGTGTGTTCATCCCCGTGGGTTGGGCTGTGGGGACCTTTCTGCAGCTGTATCAGGTTGTGGGTTAGAATGGTGTGGAGTTATCTGCTGTAAGACAAACCTTACTGTGGAATGGTGGAGTCACAGAGAACTGTGGTAGCCATCCTAGTAGCAGTCTGTATCAATGATCTGAGATGGGAGGTGTTTAAAAAAGAAACAACAAAAAAACCCCGAAGGTTACAGTTGAGGTGCTTTTGGTTTTGGCTTGGCTCACACTTGTGGCTGTCATTTGTTGGACCAGCAACATGTGTCACTTTTTTGCCAGGAGCATGTGGAACCAGTTTCTGGTCAGGATGTATGAAGGATTCAGGCATGTGCTGATCTGCAACATTGCAGGGGGGTCTGAGCTTAACCTGCCTCTGCAGCCAGCGAGGCTGGCAGATTCCTGGGACAAGGGTCTGCAGGGCTGAAGCCCTGAGGTGTTTGCTGCTGCACTCTGATAGCATGGCTCGCTGGTTGGCTTTGTGATGGCTTCCCTGCTTCCACACTCACTTGCAGTTCCTGCTTCCTTGGGATCTTTCTCGGCTTCCAAGGGAGCTTGCCCTGCTGTATGCAGCTCCTAGGCAAGGAGTGATCTCCCATCCTGACTGCTTCTGGGAGGACTGAATGGCAGCCCTGCCTTGGTAGCAGCTGAGGTAGTGTTCAGTTGAGCCCTCAGGGACAGCCCCAGAGCTGAGCCTCATGGCAAGGCTCACATGTTCTTGCTGAACTCTTCTGGTGTGCTGCGGGGGCCTCCTCTGCTTTGGGTGCTTTATGTGTTTGTTTTCGTTTTCATGAGGTTTCTGCTCTGAGAGAGTAGCCAGTGCAGAGCTGGACTTGATGGCAAGATGGCTCATAGTTATGTGGGAAAACTGCACTTCATGGTGCTGTGGAGCCCCTGGTTGTCTCTTTGGGTGTGGTATGTTGAGAGTCCAGGCCTTGCTCTGCACGAAAAGAGGCACCATGAGGCAGAGAGGCTGCAGGGAAAGTCATCAGAAATATTCCTCGTTCCTTCTTAGCAGCCTCCCCTGGAGCAGTGCTGCCAAACTCTGTCATCCCCAGGGAGCCCATCAGCACAGAGCTGTGAGTCAGCCAGCCAGAGTCATCGGAGGGTGGCTGGGTGCTGCTTCTCCCTGCAGCCTGAATGTGTTGCCACCATGCTCCTGCTCCGCAAGCAGGGGACGAGCTTGGCCCTGGTCTGGAGTTGATGGTGTTGCCACTAGTTCCCTGGCTCCCCCCACTTCTATTAGCATGCAGGCAGCATTCCGGCGAGTGAGCAAGGGAAAGTAGAAAGTCCAGATAAATAGATGAACTTTCTTAGTGGAAAGTGGGTCAGTGAGAAGTGAGTTGCAGAGCACTGTTGTATAGGTTATGAAAACTTGCAAAGTGTGGCAATAACAGCACTGTGATCTGTGGAAAGTGCCTCTGGTTTCCTGTAGTGAGACTAAAACTTAATTGCTAATGTAATTACATGTATCTTCGGTCTTAGCAAATAGGCTGGGCGTGTCTGCTGCTTGTAATTCCGGCTGGGTTCTCTGAGGTGGGAAATGCAACCAAATTACAAGGTTCTGGGCTCCAGGAGGGGTGAGACAAAGGGAGAAAGTGTTGCTGGTGGACATGGCTGTTCAGCATAGTTGTTCTTCGCTATTTAAGGCTCATGGAGAGAACAATTTCTGTTATGTGTTAAGGGTGCTCTTAGCGTCTGTGCCTCATCTGAAGTGACTGCTATCTTCCCAGCCTTGCTTTGTGAAGCGACTGGTTCTTAATGAGCTCCAGCTAACATGAGGCCTTTTTTGCTCCCCTTCTTCAGTTGTTGTACCTGAACATCTTGTACCTTCCTCCAGAGAGGTCAGGAAATTTTACCACCCTTTCACAGATGCAGAAATGAGCCACAGATTTCCTGTGTGACTTTGGGCAAGTCCCTTAGCCTCAACAAAGCTGAGACTAAAGCATGGGTCCCAGCATGGTGCTGTGCGAACGAGATGAGCTGCTCTTCCTCTTCTGGAGGCTAATTGCTTTGTTTATTCAAGTGCCCTGTGACATCTTCAGCCTTGGACAAGGCTGGGGAGCTGATGGCTTTGATAGGTATCACAGTGCCCCAGGCCTCTTGGTCTTGCATCAAGCACGGTGCCCCGTTTCCCTGGCATTGCCTTCATGTGCTGCTACCTGAAGTGCAGGTCCAGGTGGAATCCTGTAGGAAAATGGGTTGTGATCATGCCCCCGGTTGTGGTAATAGCATACATCAGCAAAGGAGCACCATTAAGATCATACAGATGACTGTAATGTTACCATTTCTTGGGTCAAGTGCCTCGCTTTGAGAATGGGATGTTCTTAGTGCCACTTATTTCCAGGAAACTTCTGTAGCTCTTTAAGAAAAAAGCAAACAGAGCCAACAGATTCCTTCTCCTGCTGTTGCTGGATGTCAGGTTGTGCTGTGTATGACAGTGCTTGCTAAGCAGCGGACAGCAGCCCTGATGTACCCTACAGATGCCCTGACAGCATCCTCCAAAAGCAAGGCAGAGGGCAACTGCTCAGCTTTTCGGCCCGTTCAGAGAGTAAAGATTCTGCAACAATAGTCATCTTGGCACGGCACAGAGCACTCAGTGCCATACACCTGTGTGCCCCTCACAGCCATAGAGCATGGAGGCAGCCTGCAGCTGTGCCCCGTGCTCTGCAGCTGGTGCAGTGGGCTCCTGTGGGCTTTTTGATCTGGTTGACCATGGTGCAGCTGTGGGCACACTTCTGGGCGCTTAGGGGAGCGCCGAGCCAGGAAGAGGGGGTGTGTGTGCTTTTGTGTCTTGCTCGTATTGATTTGATGCTCATATTTGGCTTCTGGGTTGTTGGCACCTGGCATTCCTCTGCATTTATGAAAGAAGCTTAAGACATCTTTGTTTTCTGTGAGCTCTGTACTGTGGGTGGCTGTGGTGGGAATGCTGTTGTTAAGTCACCTGCAGCTGGCCCTTTACAGCCATTCCCTTGCAGTGAGTGTGTTTCCAGGGTGGGGATGATGACATCCACACTGCCAGCTCTGTACAGGGGTTGTTCCACTCGCTGCACACACGTATGTGTTTACGTACAGCTCATTTGCCTGAGACCCAGTAAGCCCAACTATGGATTTGTCTCCATAGTTGGCTGCTATCAGAAAAGGTGAAACAGGTGAGGGAAAGGGCATAATTACAAGGAGAGGGATTGGAGGCAGTGCAGGAAAAGCCCCTTTCCCTTTGGTGGCTTTAGTCCCCCCGTGCTGAGTCCACAGACTAGAACTTTCAACCATGTCTGCAGTTTCACAGATGCATTCTGGTTTGTTTGTTTGTTTTTCCCTGTTCTGTGCTCTGTGAGCCTCCAGAGCCACCACTCACACCTGGGGCTGCAGCAGCATCCTTTTGTGCTGAGCTCAAATTGCTGCTCTGGCAGCTGGAGAGCCATCTGAAGGAGATAGCCCTTTGGTTCTGCTGATTTTTCTGCTATCTCTGGAAGCTTCAGAACCCTTGTATATTGGTGTGCTCTGGGTGGGGGCTGAAAGGCCTGCTGTGCTGCGTGCAGAAAGGATTGCACAGGGCAATGATTGACCCTCAGGGCTGGAGCTTTTGCCTGCATCACTGCCCTTCCATCGCTGCTCCAATCCTGCTCCTGGGAGCTCTCTGTGCCTCTCACTTCTTCTGCATTTGTACTCACTGAATCAACTCTTCCCGGCCCACTTCCTCCTCTGGCAGGAATGAAATGAGCCTTTTTGCAAGAGAGCAGCACTCAGCTCTGCTATTCCCAACGCCAGCTGCCCACACCAAGCTTGGCACAGTCAGTAGCATGAGCCCAGCCCTGTCTGGAGCTGGGACCCCCTGGAGCAGTAACTCCCACAGCTGTGTTTGGACGCAAGGAGCTGGTGAGCAGCAGAACAGCAGCTCCTGTGAGGAGGAGGGTGAGCCCTAGAGGGCTGTTCCAGGGATGCGCTTTGTGGGAGGAAAGGCATCCTCAAAATCCTTGCTGATGTGTTCTACCTAAACTTGAATCCAAAAGCAAAAGTGCTGTAGTAGTTTCAGGGTGGGTCTGTTTATTGTTTGTTTTTGCCTCTTGTAAAATTGATGAGCAGCTCGGGAGAGGAAAGTTTAAATTCTGGTACTGGAGTTGTGAAATGCAAACATCTCACAGAGTATTAACGCAAGTGGGCTCCTTCATTTTCATCGCTCTTTTGAAAATGATTATTTGGTTTCCCAGCTGATGTCTGACAAAATAAGCAGTCCTGCTCCAAAGGCAATTTTCCTATTGAGCAATTGCCATGGGGCTTTATAGGCTGATTATTGTGATCTTTTCAGTACTTGCTAGGAACAAATGAGCTTCTGGTGCCTCCATTCAAACGTTTAAAGCCTGTCTAAGGGTACTGCTGGTCCTGGGCTCTGTGTGCAGAGACCTGCCTGCTGCTTCATTGCAGTGCTGTGGTGATTCTGGGCTATTCAGGTTTGGTGGGCAATGTGTAGAGCTTTTTTTTTGTTATTGGGTGGTGGGATAAATGACTCTTGTTTTTCATGGATCCATATCTTTTGTCTGCTAATCCTTCTTCCCTGCTGTGCTAAGGCTAGTTCTTTTCAGAGCACCTTCTGTGACTCCTGCAGAGCAGCATGGATGCTTCTCAGCTTGCAGGACACATGCACTGTCTGCTTTTCACGAACGGGAAATGAATGCTTTCAATTTAACTTGGATCTCACATGTCTTCCTGATTACTGCTTTTCTTGCTAACTGTGGAACTTGGTTTAAAAAATGTCCTCATTTTGCTTGAATTCAAGCGCCAGGTCCCCAGCTTGGTGGAGATGGCTGCAGCTGAAGAATGATAGATGTGTGCTCCACTTGCTGCAGAAACAAACCAACAGTTGATTAGCCAGGCACACATCTATTTGTTCAACGCAGGAAGTGATGGTTGCAGTATTGAATCTAAAGGTTTATTTTAGCAAGCAACACTAGTTCTCCCAGCTGATGTTTGCTGCAGCTAAACTCCTTGCTTGCTTATACTCCCAGAATGTGACCCAGGATCTGGTCTCTGTTACAGAGCGGGTTTTTCTTCTGCACTTACCTGTCTTCAGAGCACAGCTTGCCCCGTGCCATTTCCTTCCTGCACCCTGAGCCCACCCCCACCACTGCCTGTCCTGCCCTAGCTAACTTTCAGCAGGTTGAAGCAACCACATGGTTGGGAGAGTGGGAATCCTCCTGCAGAGGGTGCCTGGCTGGGGGCAGGGCAGGTGAGGGGTCCAGCAGGACCATCCTGCTGGCTGCAGGTCACCATGTCCCTCTGCTCTGCCTGCTCAGGCACTGGGCAGCCACAGGCTGTATGTCCCCACTGTCTGCAGCCATCTGACTTCCAGCTTGGCTGAGAAAGAAAGCAATTTCCTGGGAAACTAGGAAATTGTGCTAGGCAGTCAGTTGTTCTGAGGGTGCTGCTGCAGTTGGAGCAGTTAAACCCCACCCAGTGTAGACATGGTTAAAATGAGACATGTCTTTTAGCCTGGTTTCCTATGGAAACGAGCCTTATGCAATCCTGCTGTCTGTCAGCCTTCTCCCCCTCCCCCTGGCTGGCCAATCCCAACTGAATGCAACTGTTGAATTCCTATGAATTTCATGGACATAGGTGCTAGCACAGGGCACTGGGGTTTGCTTAGAGCCTGTCTCACAAGGATTGACTCCTATTGGTCACTAGGGAATCCCAGCTCATAGGGAAGCTTTGACATGCCTCTACCATGGGAGAGCAGATGGAGTTGGAGTCTGTATCTTTCTATAGTGCTGTCTCCCAAACACAGGCTGCTCAAACTCAGGTAATGGTACCCGGGTGGCTCCATGGGAAATACCTCTCCCAGGATGTGATTGAGCCATGCAGGGCATAAGCTGCACAGAACACTGCTGTTCATATCGTAAAACAGCCTTAAATCAGCGCCATTCAAATACTCTGACTGCAAGGGCTGCTGTTTTAGGAGCTTTTCCTGCTGGGAGAAGCAGATGGTTGGAGGCCATAAGAGCTTCGCATTTAATCCGTGTGTGTTTGGAGTCAACACCCTTGGAGAGACGGATCGAGTGACTCCGAGAGACAGTTGTAGCAACCCAGGCTTAATCCTGTGCTTGGAGGATATGTTGCTGAGGGCCTGGGTTTTTGGCAGCGCTGCAGGATGGGGATGGGATGGCAGCAGCAGTGTGCTGGAGTGGTTTGCACCAAAGTCTTTGTGTTGCCAGGTTGGATAGTGCAAGAGCCCAGGCTTGGAATTGCTTATTGTGGGAAAATGGAGCTCCAGTAGAGTGCCTGGGTGGCAGATGGTGCTTGTGGTTATGGCTGCAGTGATGTGGGTAGAGGATGGCATGTTGCTGGGTAGGTTTGTGGGGAGAAAGCTGTGCTGGGGAGGCAGCAATCACCACCGCTTTCTCCTGCAAATCCAAAATGAGGAGTCCTCTGCTCCCTTGCATTGTCTGCAAGGGAAACTTTGAGGCAGTAACTGTTTCTCTGAGGCAACACTTCTTCGCCCCGTGGCATCTCTCCCTCCCACATCCCTATTTCTGTAGTGGTTGAAAGCTGATGGCCCTGCAGGCAGTGGAGCTCACAGCTGGGTAAAGCAGTTCAGCCATGTGCAGCAGCCCAGACCGAGCCCTGTGCTGCTGCAGTCCTCCAGCCCTGAAAAAGGTGGAAGCGCACAGAAATGGTAGGCTGGGGAGAAGATGTCTTCTTTCCCTAGAGGAGTGGTGGTTGCTATGGAAGGAGGAATGGAAATCTCCGAGGGATGTTGTCCCTATGTAACTGATGCAGAAGGCCCTTGAAATAACTGCAGTGCAATGGAGAAGGTCTTTCAAAGCAGGCAGTGGGTTCCCTTGGCCGATGGCACAGCAGAGCGGCTCTGAGGGATGCGTGCAGGAGTGTGCTGGCAGCCAGGCTGCTCCCTCCGTGAAGGTCCTTGGAAAACAGCTTGTGTGTGCATCTGTCTTTGCTGGACGAGCAAATAACTGAATTATGTCCTCTAATTCCACCTTGGCCTTCTGGTAAGATCAGTAGATGTGGGCGATGTAAGGGTGGTGTCTGTCGCCACGCTGACGTCGATGAAATTAGTCTGTAATGAAGCATCTCCAGCTCAGGTTCAGAGACAAAGCCCTCATTCCTGCTGCCTTCCAACCCTGCTCAGGCTGCCTTCCCATGTCTGTCTGGCCTTAGGCTGGCTGTGTCTCAGGATTGCCCTGCGCTGTTTCCTTGCCCCCTCCCCAGCAGAACCTGCTGTGCATTGCTCCAGCACTGGCAGCTGCGTGGCCTTGCTGCCATTTTCCACAGCGGCTTTATGAGGTGCTGACGCTCCCTGTACATAGCATAGGTGTTATTTTTGGCACTTTGCTTTGGACTGAGATTCTCATCTTTTGGCTGGAAGGCCTAGCTCCTGCCTTTCAACTTGGAGGAGGAGAGGAGGATTTGAATCTGAAGGCTGCAGCTACCTGGAGAGCCTCAACAGACAGCATATTTTGCCACTTACATAAATGCCATATTTTCTGACTGTATAAAAAGCTTTGGTTCCTTCTCCCACGTACGTTCCTTTTAGTGGTCTGAAACCAAGGGCTGTCTAAAGTGGACGTGAGCTGCCACATCACTCTGCAGCCACCACCAGAGTGTGGGAGGCTGCAGCGGGGGGAGGCTGCTGAGTTCTCAGGGCTCCTCGTGCCTTGGACAGAAGGTCACTGTGGAGGTGCTGACTTCTTGTCACTAGGGTAAGGTGACTCTGACCTCTCCTTACTGCCCTCCTTGCTGAATGGCCACCATGCTGGATGGTGAACGCTTCAGAAAGCTGAGTGACTGGAATAGAGAGTTTCCCAGTGCAAGAAGTTCAGTCATCTTTCTAAGATGTCTCTGTAGCTTTCTATTAGGGTAGCAGAGGTGCAGGAGGAGCTTTGCAGGGAATGAGGACTGCTAGAGCCAGCAGCGGTGTGCAGCCAGCGATGCCCATCCTGGTCTCTGGCCAGGGCTTAAATAAAGTCTCACTTTGAAGCTGCTGCAAGCTACCTTTCCTTTCAAGCAGGCACAGCTCAAGTTGTCTTGGGAGTGGATGGGTTACAGAAATAGTCATTCCTTTGCGTTGAAACGAACCGCTGGATCAGCAGAGTGTGAAAGCTCTCCCAGCCTTGGGAGCAGCTGTTCTTTGTCACTCCGTGCACCGTGATGTCCAGAGAAACGCTTACTTTGCAAAGGGAATTCCTGGGGCTGCATGGGCTTGAGTAGGAGTCAAAAACTGTTTAAAATGTCTGTATGCTTTGAGAATCATCACAATACACAGATGCAATGGCATGCCTTGCAGCTGGGTCCCTGCTCTCAGGGTGGCTGTGAAACACTCTTTCACAGAGCAAGGCCCAGCAGCGTCTGAGCTTACTGGAGGTTGTGGTGTTGGAAAGCCTCGTGTTGTCGCTTCAGTGCATTACAGTACTTCAGAGAAGTGCACTTGGCAATAAGAATTAAAAACATGAATGTTTCGTGTTAAAGACTTCATACATCAGGTATGAAGCTGCCCTTGTTTGTCCGCTGTCTCTGAACGCATAACACACAACTGCCATGTGCAGTCCACTGTGCTCTGAACCACAGTTACTGGAGTCACAGTGATGTTTGTCTTGAATGGCTTGACTTCCCCTGATGGGTAGGAAACTTGTACTTAAAAAAGGGAAATCCTCACTCGTTCGAGGTGTCTGTCTTCCTTTTGAAGTTAAAAATGTTCCATAGGGAGAGCAGGAGGAGGGGAAGTTGTGGGGTACAGTCAGAATATTGGCAGAACAAGTCAGTGTGAATGTCTGAAAGGACTCTCACTTCTAATTGCTTTTGTCTATTTAAGCCAGTGAAGAAAAAGAAGATAAAACGTGAGGTTAAGATTCTGGAGAATCTGCGTGGTGGCACCAACATCATTAATCTCATTGACACTGTCAAGGATCCAGTGGTAGGTGCCTGTGGTGTGGTGTGGGTGGTGGGCTTGCCTTCCTTTTGGTTGATAATGCACCAGATGAGGTTCTTGTGTCTCTCCATGGTCCCCAGGCTGTTCTACACACCTGGGAATTTCCCTTGGCTGACCAGAGAGAAATTTTGTACGCTCCAAATTTGCTATAAGAAAGCAGAAACCTCAGCCTTCCAGCTTCTGATACCTGGAACATAAACATTTTGCTGGGCAATTAAGCACTTTTCATCCTGCTTGCTGTCCTGTCTAGTGACCAGAGGTCACATCCTCTGTCTGCACTGCCACAATGACCCCATTTGCAGGAAGTTTTCTCTGAGCAGCAGCTGGCGGAAGGCTGTGATTCCCAGCTTGCTAGCAGCCATGGAGAGGAAATGATGCTCTGTAGTGTTTGTTGGCAGTCCTGGCTGACCATCTTCCTGCTGCTGACTGTGAGACTTCAGCCCCTGCTGACACCTTTTTGCCTTGTCTGGTGCATTATCTGACTGGGGGTGTTGGGGCAATGCTGTGTTTTAAACCATGACACGCTCTTTCTCTCAATCTTGCAGTCAAAGACCCCTGCTCTGGTGTTTGAGTACATCAATAACACGGATTTTAAGGTGAGTCTGCCTGGGTGTGGAGGGGGGAGGCCTCCCATTTCTGTTGAAGTTGCTCAGTTCTTGGGTTCTCAGATACTCCTCAAGATCTGTGAGGGGAGTTTGGGTCTGTTTCCCATGTCAGCTTCACCTTCTTTCCTTCAAATAAATGAGAAACTCGTGAAGTTCCTAAATAGGCTGCATATGAGAAACAGTAGAGGGCTTTGTGTGTTGAATATCCTCCTGTAAGTTCAACAGGGTAGAACTTCTAACTCCCCTCTCAATTCACTAATCGCTGCTGTGCTATATATTCAGCCCAGATGAGTGCCCATACTGTGATGCTCCGTTTAAAGCAGTGCAGTTGGTGGAGCAGATTACAGCAGTTTGTGCTAGAATCTTTCAGGCCTGAGAACCATGAGGTGGCTGAGGCTGGAGCAGGTCTCCTGCTGCAGTGAACCTGGTAGCAAGGGGCTGAGCAGTCCTGGCAGCTCTCTGCTTGCCCAAGGCTGAAGCACATCCTGGTTTCTAGGAAGCTCCAAGTGGCGTCACTCCTTTCCAAAGCTGGAAGTCCTTCTGTCTGAGTGCAGCTACATGTGCATGGGCTGCTGAAATGCTTCTGGCTGGCAGAGTCAAGATGATACACGAAAGGAATATACCATTAGCAAACACACCTATTTTGAATCTTGTGAATCTTCAAGTTATTGTCAGTGGTGGAAAATTAATTGAGCAGTTACCATTAGAAAGCTAGGCATCACCTCTTCCTCCAGTGCTAAGAAATCTCCTCTGTTTCATGTTATAGGACAGTGCTTTTTTGCTCCTGTCTGTGCTAGTGTTATGAAGACATGCATATTCTAGAGTGCGGCTTCACCAGATGCAGCCTGGAAAGGGACTCTGGGTTGGTGCTGGTGGGAAGGACAGACCTTGGGACTGCCTAGAGGTGTCTGCACTGCAAGCCTGCATGCTGCGAGGCAGCACGTGTTGTTTTCATTTCCCTGGAGTTTGTCAGACAAGGCAAATCTCACTGTGCGCAGCAAGAGCTGCAGCCATTCCGGCGGTGTTCTTAGTGCTCCTTCATCTCATCAGAGACTTGTTAGATAGGTTAGAACAGCAGTCACTTGCAGGAGCATCTGCCCTGACAGCTCTGGGCAGGGAGATGAGCGTTACCTCCAAGTTAGCAGCCAGGAGAGGAGTTCTTTGTGCTGACCTTCGGGGCTAATTAAATAGGCTTGGTCTGTCTGGGCTTTGTTGGCATCGGCTGGTCTGCTGCAGCACTGTGTATGTTGGGAATGTGCCCCTTCTCCTGGTGACTCAGGAACTCTCAGTAAGGCAGATTGAGGAAGTTTTTAACTTGATACGTTGTTTGTTCTTAAACTTTTTAATATATGACTTGAGATGAAACAGGTCATAAAGGCAGCAGCACATCTTGCTGGAGGTCGCTTTTTGTATCCCAGTCTAAATGCCATTACACCATTCTGTAGTGTCCTTAGAGGAAAACTTTGTTGCCAGAGATCCCTTTCAATAACTGAAATGTGTTCGTGAGATAGAGCATTAAATAATGACTTGAGATTGTGGCCATCAGGGACTGACTGAGAAATGCCAGGCTTAGAGCAGGTGCTGAGAGCTGGGCTGAAAGCTCTTCCGCAGCTGCCAAGGCAAAATGGCACGGCAGAAGTAGCAGTACTCAGCTCTGACTGTTGCATTAGAAACAAGTGGATGATTTTGCTGTGGATCATTTTTAGGCTTCTAAGAAAGATCCTGACTGTTCAAGGATGTCTGTGCTTGTAGCTGTGCAAGTCCAAGACTGGAAGTATTGATGCTTTTGTCCTACGTGATCGGCGTAGAGCAGGAATAACTTGTCTTGGGAATGCAGGCGTGTCCCCCAGGGCATGCAGGATGGCTGCTTATGTTCAGGGCTTCTTTGTAACCCAAACTTCACCAGCTTCATGTGGGGCATGCGGGTTGTTCTAGCCATACTTGTGTGAGCTGCTTTATTTGGGGGGCTCTTCAGGCTGCAGCTGGCTGACAGACTGCAAAGCTGCAGCTGCACAGGGCCTGGGGACACCTGCACAGAGATTCCAAGGCTCATTCATCATCCTTCTGTTGTCCCTTTTGCCCCAGCATCCTGGTCTCCCTGGAGCTGGGAGCCCCACAGGCTGATCCTGGTGGGAGGGACCTCTTCTCATTTTGGGCTAGCTGCTTCTGATCTACCTGTCTCTGTGCTGACTTCTGGAGTCGGCAGTACTGGTGAGAGCCATGCTCAGCAATCACTGCCAGACTGAGCCACGGCTACAGGCAATTCCAAGCCATCAGTGCAAGCGGTATCCCAGCAGGTTTGGCTATTTTGACATGCTGGTATAGACAGGATGCTGACATGATACTTCTGTAGGTCTGACTGTTGTCTGAAATTACCTGGCGGGGTCCATCCTAAACCTGCCTGTTCTGCAATCATGGGAGTAATATTTGGAGCTAGAATAAATGTAGATTGTGCTGTGTGAGAAAGGCAGCTAGTTGCATGCAGCTTCTCTGCAGACCTGTTGTGTTACTTGTCATCTGGGAGTGCTCCAGCTACCCACATTCATTTGCCTTAAAATGCAGCTGTGCTGCAGAGCCATGCAACCAAGTCAGTAAGCATCAGTGAAATTAGAGGTCTTTCCCTAATTGGTTTCAAATGTGAAATGAGACATCTGTCCTTCAGCCACCATAAGCTGTAACTTGTAAAGAGGGATGCTACCTGCAGCAGCCTTCCTCAGGTGCATTGATGCTGCCAGGTGAAGCTGAACCCTGCTGGCAGAGCTTGGCCCTGGGTCGTGCCTCACAGGGCCACATGTAGCCGAGTCAGGGAATGGTGCCCTGCTGTAGTTTGTGGTGATGTTGGTTCTGCTCCTTGCTTGTGTGTTTCATTGGGTTGCTCACAGGCACTAGGATCATCCCAGCTCATGAGAATAAAATAAGCTTGCACTCTGGAGGCCATTTAAGCTCAGCGTGTGTAAGTGACACTTGCGTGCTGCCAAGAGCTGTACTGAGGATGCTGGGTTTGTTTGAATTTGACCCTAAGCATGACAGGATCATGAGGATCTCGCCTTGCGCCTGGAGAGGATCCAGGGACAGAACAGCTCTCTTGGAATGTGAATTTCAATCCCTTGCTGTGAGATTTCTCCTGGAGCTGCCAGGTGGTGCCCTTGATGGGCAGTCAGCTCTGATGCTGATTCAGGCGGTGATTTCACTGAACGTGAGATGATCCTTGTTTGTTAGAAAGGACAGAGGGGCCCAGTCCTACTGCTCTGCCATGGATGTCCTTCCTGGCCCAGCTCCCCTCTCAGTGCCCCAGTGTCTCCTTGCTTTCACCAGACAAGAGCACAGCCTGACAGGGCTGGGTTGACACAGCTGCCAAGGTTGGATACAGAGCAAAAGGCAAATCCAGGGATCAGCTGTGACCTGGTGTGGCAGCAGCAGGAAGATGTAGCTGTTAGTAACTGCGTTGGTGGCCCAGTGGAGGTTGAGGCGCACCCTGGACCTTGGTTGTTTCTGCCTCATTGTCTCTTCAGACAGACAGCTTGGCAGTCTCCTGCTGGAAAGAAATTATGACAGGTCTGAATGATCCCAGTGGCTTTTCATGGGAGCTCTTGCCTCCTTTCTGGATTTCCTACTGTGTAACCCTGGCAGATCTGAGCCCAGGATGGCCCTTGGGAATGGCAGCGTTGACTGGGACATGGAAAGTGTTGCTTATTGGAGGCAGGTGGGGTGCAGGAAATGACACTAATACAAATCTGGAGTATTTAATTTTATTTCTCTCTCTTTTTTTTTTTTTTTCTCCCTCCCAAAATCTATTTCAGCAACTGTACCAGATCCTGACAGACTTTGATATTCGGTTTTATATGTATGAGCTGCTGAAGGTGAGTGGCATTGCATATGACAGCTGACACAGAAGCCAGGAATGAGAAAGGCAGTAGCCAAGTTACTGGGACACTACTATTAAGCACTTACCTCTCTTGTACCCAGCGCAGAATCACAGAATCCATATTTTATATCCAGAGAAGGTTTTGGAAGCGATCTGATTGCCTGGCTTGTTGCTATCAGGCATTAGAGCCAAACTGGGGATCGTGAGCCACCTCTGAAGTGTCTGATTCCCTGGGGATTGTTCTTTCCCTGTGAAGCATTTGTGACTGCTGGTGGCCAGGTGGGGCTGGCCTTCCCCTTCCTGTGTCTGTAGCACTGGGTGGGTTGCAGTGAGGACAGGCTGCTCCCTCCCAGACAGAGCCAGTGCAAGCACTGAGAGGAAAGTACTTTGTCCAACCTGTAGAGGATCTCCAGTGCTGCAGATTCCAGGGCTCTAACTGCCCTGTTGGTTGTGAGGCCACAACACATTGCAAGTATATTCCTTGTGGCCTTGCTGAGATTGAAGCCGTTGCTTCCTGCTGTGGCAGGGACACAAGGACAGCGTTACTCCCTGGCAGTATGTCTTGCATATTGAATGACTGCAGGCTGTGCCCTCTTCCTGTGGCTCTGGAGGTTTCAGTGCACCTAATGGATGGGTCTTCCTTCCCCCTGTGGTCAACAAAACATTCTAAACTCCTTGCTTGAAGGAACAGCTGCATGGGAGGAGTGCGTGGTGCAAGGTCATGGAACTGAAGAGCTTTTGTGCTTTCGTGCCTTCATAAGAGCGGTGTCAGTTTTCCTTGTGTGTCATCACCTGCCTTTTTGTGAGTTCTGGCTTAAATGAGCAGGGTAGAGGTGATTATCTAGCTTAAGTGTTTTTTGGGGCACCAATGGAAAGCTTCACTGGAAGGCTATAAAACTGTATGCGCATAAGAATTGTCTCCTTCTGGGAAGAAGAGTTCTTCTCTTGTGCCCTAGGAAGCACAGGGCTGCCCAGGCTGGAGCTCTGGGCCTGCTTCCAGGTGGGACACCACTCAGGATTGCGCTCTCCCTAGACCACACAGGCAATATGGGTCCAGGAATGCTGTAGGACAGGAGATCAATACTGTTTCATTGCCAGCTTGCCATGTGCAGTGTAAGAACTGAAAATGCCAGTTCCTTCTTCTTCATGGACTGGACAGTTTTGCTCCTTGACAAGAACTGTCTTAAATTGTTAATGCTGTGCTGTGGCTGCATGGCCGTATCTAATCTCTGTGTATGTCTGCCAGGCCCTGGATTACTGTCACAGCATGGGGATCATGCACAGGGATGTCAAACCCCACAACGTCATGATAGACCACCAGCAGAAAAAGGTATGATGGCACCAGGGCTTACGAGCAGGGCTTTTCCAGTGGAGCTCAACACTGCTGCCTCTGTACTCATAGCCAGCCCAGCTGTGCTTACCCCTCAACCTTTTTTATCTGCTCCCATCCATTTACATCCATGTCAGGAGGTGGCCAGAGTCCCGCTGGGGAGCACTACAGTTGGAGGCCATGGTTTGAAGGTTGCTCTCCTCCCCAGCCAGCCATGCTGCGTGTCTTTGCTGAGGGGAACAGATCTGGGCTGTTAATCTGCCTGGGGAGGTGTAGTGGTGGGGTGCAGAGACTGTAGATGGAGGAATAGTGGCCTTGTATGAAGCACGTGTGGGTAACTTTATCTAGGATTAGATGAGCTCCTCTTGTAGTGCAGCCTGCCCCCCCCCTTACTTCTGGGACCTGCTTGTTAGATAAAAGGAAATGTTTGCACCAGGCTTACTGCCATGGGAGTGGGCAGCACAGGGAGCTCCCCTCCCTGCTGTGGTGCCTGTGCCTCTCTGGGCGTTGTGTGTACGTCTGGAGGGACTTGGGATTTCCAGCAGCAAATGAGTTGCTGGTCCACAGGATCTCACTGTGTGAATCAGCAGTGGTTACCAGCTGAGGTTTGTAAGGAGGGGGAATCTCTTACTAGATCTGTTGTCCTTTAGTAATGCAACTGGTCCTGTATCTCTGTGGCCACGGAGGAGACAGTCTGCCTTGCAAGATGTGGTGTGCCATCTCCCATCTCCTTTCCTGCTGCCAGCCCCCAGTTAAAATCAACACTGCCTTTGGCCTGGCCCCTCTTAACAGCGGGACAAAACAGCTGGGCTTTGCCTGTTCCCTAGTATGCAGCGTCCTGCCTGCTGTGGCTTGTGGCACTGGGACGGAGCCAGTCACCCAGCAGTGGTGGTGGTGTTTGGATGTGGGAGGCAGAGGAGCTCTCTAAGCTGGGGTCTGTCCTGCCAGCACCGCGTGGTGACAAGGGGAAGGGAAGAGCACTGCTGAGAGCATCTCCTGTCCTCAGAGTGCCTCCCTGCCACCGCCCCGGCCTCCATGCTTGCAGCATGGGATTGAGAGGCTTTGGCAGACACAGCTTTGCCTAACTTGCTCGTACTGAGGCTCCTGACTCTGTGTCTCTTTATCACATGTTCAGCTGCGGCTCATAGACTGGGGTCTGGCAGAATTCTACCATCCAGCTCAGGAATACAATGTCCGTGTGGCCTCTAGGTACTTCAAAGGACCGGAGCTCCTTGTGGACTACCAAGTAAGAGTCTGCCTCCTCCTTGCAAGCCAGTGATACTGCTTGTGCTTGCACTTTGGCCACTGTTGGGTTGTCTGGTTTTGCCTGTCAGGGCATTGCCTGGGTTGGAAAGAGGCTTGCTGTGAAGTGAAAGGCCTGAGGTTGTCTGCTGTTGTTGGGGAGCCAGGCCGTGGGGAGCACGCCTTTCTCTTGTGATGGCTTCTCCTTTTTCCCCTCAGATGTATGACTACAGCTTAGACATGTGGAGTTTAGGCTGTATGCTGGCAAGCATGATCTTCCGAAAGGAGCCTTTCTTCCATGGACAGGACAATTACGATCAGGTAAGGACTTTGGTACCTGGTTTATCTAAAGAGGCATCTGTCACCAGCTCATCTGCATGTGTACAGAGGGGAGATTCTGGGAATGGGAGCACCAGGCTGGGAGGATGTTGCTGCATGCCTACTTGAGCCATCTGGGCTTGAGCAGCACTGCCTTATGTAGGACACAGTTTTCTGTGCGTGTTGCAAAAGCAATGTTCAAGGAAGACATTCTCTCTGTGAGGCTTCCCAAAGAAGAGCTGTTACAATTTGGGTAGCTCTGTCTCTGCAGGACAGTACCTAGTCCTATTTGTAGACTTCAAACCAGAAAGAAGACACAAGTTTAATAGCAGTTGCTTCAGCAGAATTTGTTCCTTGTTCAAGCTGTGATGGTTTACTCTTTTGCTCTCTCTCAACCAACCTTTTGTTCCAGCTGGTTCGCATCGCAAAGGTCCTGGGCACAGATGAGCTGTATGGGTATCTCAAGAAGTACCACATAGAACTGGACCCGCACTTCAATGATATCCTGGGCCAGTAAGTGGACAAGTGAAATGCAGCCTTTTCTTTCCTTGTAACCCAGAGAGAGATGAACTGAATTTCCATCTGGAGCACTCTTATCCAAGGCCTGCTTTGATCTTCTGCATCACAGTGCTGCTCGCTGGCCTCCTAGCAGGTCACTGAAAGGCAGGCTCTTTCTTTTTGCCTCTTCCATGACCCACGAGCCTTCCCCTGCTTTTCTTGCTTGTTGACATCCTAGAAATGGAGATGTAAACACTGGAGTCGAGTGTGGGTTGAGGGGCTCAAAATCTCCGATGATGTTTCCTAAAAGGACCAGAGGCAGATGGGATGGATAGTGAGGACAGCCTGTGTGAAGCTGGCTGGCAAGCCAGAGCACTTCTGGGCCCGAGGGTCTGTGTGTCTACTTCCTGTAGACAGAAGAGGCTCTGCACTACGGTGCCTTTCTCAGACTCTGGACATCCATGCAATCACGTGCCTAAATAAGAGGGCTTTCCTCTCTTTGGCAAATGCTTGCTAAGCAGTAGCTTCTGCAAGAAAGATGGAGGCTGTCTCTGCCGTAGCAGTTTCTTCCCAGAAGTGCAGAGTGGTTCTGCTGTGCTGATCAGAGCTGGGTAGTAACAACAGGTCTCTTTGCAGGCATTCTCGGAAGCGCTGGGAGAACTTCATCCACAGTGAGAACAGACACCTCGTCAGCCCTGAAGTCCTAGACCTCCTGGACAAGCTCCTGCGATATGACCATCAACAGAGGCTGACGGCCAAGGAGGCGATGGAGCACCCCTATTTCTGTGAGTCTGTGCAACAGTGGGGCCAGCTGGGATGGAGAGAGGGTCTTGGGGAAGTTTTGGCTCCCCATCCTGCCAAAGACTTAGCAGGTCTGTGAGTTTTGAGGCGGTTTCTCTGAAAGGGTTTGCTGGGGTGGAGCTTCCTCTTCATTAAATGCTGTTTCCTCTTCCTCCCTGGTCTGTCTCCTGCAGATCCAGTGGTGAAGGAGCAGTCCCAGCCCAGCTCGGAAAATGCTGTGCTCTCCAGTGGCCTGACAACAGCACGATGAAGACTGGAAAACGACGGGTAACTCAAGATGTTTACAAATAAAAGCAAAACCTTCGGTCACACAGTGAAGGGAAATGAACCAAGGACCCCCCCCCCTTTCCCTCCCCTTTATACTCGGCAGAAATCTAACCTTTGGGGGGGGTCATAAACCTCAGTTCCTCTCTGGTGGTTGTGGTTAATGTAACTCTAACCCTGTGGTACCAAAGCCCTGGGCAAATGGTCTTGCAAGAGTTAAACATGTAGTGATATCCCCAGGGCTCAACACAACTGATTCTGGTTCACATCTCTATGGATCCTTCTCTTCCTTCTCTGTCCAGCCTTCCCCACTGTGCTGGTGGGGACAAATTGGCCGTTCCACCATCAGTCCTTAGCATGCCTCTTTCTTAACATGCCTTTCTGACTTGTAGACTCTGGGTGAACCAAATTCAGGCTGGGGGTCAGCAGGTGCAACTCTGCTTTGAGCTCCAAGGCCTACTGCTCACTCTGGGCTTGAATTTGGCCTTTGAATCCCAGTTTTAATTGCAAATGCCAGGGCGTTGGGGGGTGGGGGGAGGTTCGAGAAAACATAGCTCACAAACCCAGCAGCACCTCGGGATTGGGCTGGAGCATTAAAAATAAGGCACTGATTTGAGTTGCAGGGGAAAGGTGAGATTCCCCCCTCTAGGTGTGTTTGACAAAGGCTCCCTCTGAGGAGAAGCTCAATAGACCTGCTTTGGAAACTTGTGAATGTGAGGGCTGCTTTTGTGGCAGGAGAGGGGAGGGACTATCCAGACTTTCCCACCGAGCTCAGGAGAGTCAGAACTGCAAGACTTCTTGTGATAGGTGTGCAACCACGTACCTCATGACGTGGCTCCCATGAGAATTCGTGCCAGACGCAGACTTGTGCCGGAGCGCAGCTCTGGAGCGGTTCAATCCAGCGCCGCAGGGCAGGGGAGCGGAGCAGGGGCCTGGGAGGAGAGCATGGGGTGGGGAAGGATCAGCAAACAGCGGCGTGGTCTGTTGGGGAGGGGGCTGTGCAACTACTGATCCGGGACTTGGGATCCCATGTAGTGTTCTAACGAAGTCAGCCACTTGTTGAACTCTGGGGTGCCGATCCTGTCGCGGGGGGTGGGGGGTTTGTCTCGCGGGTTCTTTCATCAGATCCCTGGATGGCTTTATAGCCCCACAATTCACAGTTGCCTCCTCTACTTGTTCTGTGTGTGGTTTCATCAAGTGGTTCTGGTGATGCTCAAACCTACAAGCTGGAGATAGTGTTTTCCCACCAGCACCTAAACACAGAATTTCCTTCTGCGGCATTGTCGAAATAGTTAATTTTTTATAAGGTTGCAATGTTTCTATTTGAAACATCTGTTTACATTCCATATTCCAATAAAGTTCTATTGGCATCGATAGCAGGTCAATCCATTTGTATAATTCACTGAAACCAATAAATATCTATACGTCTGAACGTCTGCTGCCTCTGATCTGTGGGATAGCCAGAGAGCAAAGAGTTGAAGGGACTGCTTCCTCGTGGAGGTCAAGTTGGCTTTTCCACCCCTTCTCTGAATGTTTTGGGATCCCTTAGTCACTGGTTTCAGGTTTTCCTGCCCTCAGCCCTGATGCTCACACTGCACTCCTGGGGCTGCAGAGGACGTGTGAGCTGTTGGTACAACGTGGGAGTTGGCTGTCGTGTGTTTCCAGCTCTCTGTCCACCTGCCCTGCTCCAGGCTGCCTGGCCTGAGAGGTGTGGGGCTGTCATGCTCTGCTAACAACAGTGGGGTTGGTTTGGGATTTTGACGTTGATTTCAGAACTGTTTTAAAAGAAAAAAACTGTTGAATTGCTCTCTTGAAGTCAGAAAAGGGTATTTCTTGTGGTTTGTCCAACTTGCAGTGGGGAAAACTTGCCTGTTTTCTAGCTCTCATGTTTACCAGTGCAGAAGATGCATGAGGAGAAGACAGAGTTTGCTGGAGGAAGTTCTGTAGGTGAAAGACATTAATGCAGTGCTTGACAGTGTCCAAACCTGTTGAGGTTCTGAGTAAGTAAGTGACAATTCTGTCAGTCTGAACTATGAACAGAAACGCTTTCTGGATACATTGAAGCAGAGGAAAAAAATATGCTCCTCCTAGCAGGTGGTCTGAAATGGGGGATGGCTTTCCCTGGTCCTGATGACCTGAAACTCCACAACAACCTGCTCTACATCTCTGCGTGTCCCTACACCGTTCCTGGGGCAGGATAAGCTGTGGCAGGTTCATCCCAGAGGACAGTGAGGCCGTGGTGCATACACTTGGTTGCTGCTCACACTAATTCCTATCTGCGTTCATCAGCCCAGTGTTCTGGACGTGGACAAGTGTCATCCTGCCTGTGGGGGCAGTCAGGAGCTGAAGAAGTCAGCCTAAGGAAGGGAGGAGGCGTGGGAGCAAATCTTTGTAGGCTTGCTCTTGGATTTGGCTACAATGATCATGCTGTGCTTTGGGCTGGTGAGGGGGATGGCTGAGCCTGGTGGGAATGGGCAGCATGGTAAAGGGCCCAGGTGTTTCCTTACCACCAGAACTGGAGGAGAGCAAAGCAGTGTGCAGGCAGCATCCTGAAACGCTCACTTCACTCCTCCTGTCTCTCCCCAGGTCCCGATGCTGTTGCTCCCAATTTTCCATAAGCAGAATGAAATCGTTATCGAATGGCAGCAGACAGACTGTGCAACATGGGCAGGGCTGAGTGCCTGGCTGGATGGCACCCACCTTCTAATGAACACAGCTCTTCTGTAAAAAGTTCTGCCTTTGGTTCCCCATTGATCTCTTCCTGACTCAGAAAAAGTGGAAATGTGAGGGCTGTGCTAACAGTTATTGGTTTGTTTTTCCTTCCTCTGCTCTTCTGACTCTTCCAGCCTTTGACAGACCATGGTTAGCCAGCTTGCCGCTGCCAGAGTCTGGGAGCAGCAGGGGATGTAGCATCACAATGGACATTTCTATGTTATAATTGAAATAATTCTATATTGTTAAATAAAAGTTGGGAAAGAAACATTTAAGGAAGAATATTCAGTGAGGAGGGAGCTGTGGGCACGGCTGGACATGCTGCAGGGTGCCAGCAGTGAAAGCCTTTCCCTGTGGCCTGCCAGGATGGGCTTTATGAGGAGAGCAAGAGCAGCTAGTTGTACAGTCACCATGAGCAAAGGAAAAGGAGCCATTTGCCATCTTTAGGGACACCTCTCTTTAGACCCACGTGCTCTTCTGAAGGTGGCAGGCTGGGTGCCAATGCTGGTACCTGATTCTCCCAACCCATGGGCCTTGCTCATGGCTCTCTCAGCAGGAGCTCCCTTCTCTTTCTCTGCCCTGAGCTGAGACTCTCCTCCTCTCAGTGCAGGCAGCCTTCATTTCCAAGCCAGTGTTGAGGGGAGGATGTTAACTTGAACTCTGCAGTACTTGAAGCTCTTGTCTCAAGCCTTCTGACTGGGCTGTACGACCGCACACGGTCATTTATCTTCATTTGCTCATCTCCTTTACAGTCCATGTGGTTTTTCCTCCATGCCCCAGTTACATAAGCTGTTGAGGGCACCTCTGAGACCAGGCTCTGAAAGACAGACCAGTCTGCACTGCTGAATGTGAGTTTGGGTCAGGGCGGCATGGGACTGCTGCACTGACCTGACTCTTCTCTTCCAAAGGTCTCCAGCACATGTTGGCACTGCCTCCTGCACACACCCTCATTTCTGCTTATCAGCTGCCCATCTTTCTCTGCCTGTCTTCTCTGACAGTTTTCATCCAGTTTTCCTCAGCACCCAGAGCCACGTTCACACGTTGCCTTCCCATGTGTTGTGGCTATGCATTTCCTTCCTAATTCCCTTTTTAGTTTCCTTTTACAGCAGCCCTTCACCCAGCTGTGCTTCCGTGGGAAAATCCAGACTACGGGAGATGTGTGGAGCCATCTGGACAAGGGCCAGAGTCCCACACTCCTTGCAGCAGTTGTTGCTTTGCTCTCATTTTGCTGTGCATTTCAATGTTTTTGGCTCACAGAGATACTGACTGAACTTGATTCTGGTTTTCCCTTCCGCTGGGACGTGCAGCACGAATGAGATTCTGTGCTCCACAGTGATCAACTGTGCTGAGAGGATGATGGTCCGTGTTATGGTTTCCCAGGCTGTGAACACAGAGCATGTGCTCCAAGGCAAGCACAGACCTGCTGACGCTAAAGAGAGCTGCTGTGTTTGGCTCTGGTAACTGCGCGCAGCCGTGTGAAACTTCAGAGGAGCAACATTTCAGGAGTTTCCTGAAGATCTCATTCCTCTGAAGGCATCGGATTGCTGAGAACTCGGAAGGCAGGAAATGCTTCAGCAGACGGCTATTTTTGGAGCAGGCACCTCTGCTCACGTCTAGGACTGGATGATCCTCTTGTAACGGGCTTTCTCTGTGTGCTCCCCAAAACCCAGCTCCTCTGCACCTCGGGGATGAGGGTTGGGGTCCCCCCCCGTGCCCACGTCCCTCAGTGCCACATCCCCGCGGCTCTGGGTCACCTGCAGGGACGGTGCCTCCCACACCTCTCAGTGCAGCTGTGCCGCTGCCTCGCTGGGAAGAGAATATGTTCCTACAGCGGGTATTAGATTCCTTAAAGCACACTGAGATATGAAGACAGATTGAAATTACAACACATTAACACACGTGCCGCTTGCAGCAAAACGCGATATTAAAACGGTGAGTGGAGGCAGTGTGAACGCTGACGCTGCTCACAGACGCGGCCAACCCTGGGCGAGGCCCAACGTGCGGCGCCGTTGCCATGGCAGCGCCCCCGGAAGTAGATCAGCAGCGCCCCCCGGAAGTAGATCGTCCGCGTGGAAAGTAGTTCCTTGGTGACGGCGCCGCGGTTACCGGAAGTGCCTGGCGGCGGCGGCGGCGGCGGCGACAGCGGGGCGGCGCGGAGGGATTCGCCAGTTCTGTTGTGTTCTTCCGTCACTACTGTGTTCTTCCGCCACCGGTCGTGGTGGCGGCGCGCTGCTCCCGCAGCCGCCATGTTCAAGAACACATTCCAGAGCGGGTTCCTCTCGGTGCTGTACAGCATCGGCAGCAAGCCGCTGCAGATCTGGGACAAGAAGGTGCGCGGCGGAGCGGGGCGGGCAGAACGTCACCGGGAGGGCCGCGAGGAGCGGGGCGGTGCCGAGAGCAGCGCCGTGTGCGCGGGCCGCTGCGGGGCGGGCACCGCAACCCGGGTCCGAGTCCGGGTGGCCCCGTGTGGAGCCGCGGCTCGGACTCGATGGTCCCGCGGGTCCCCGGATCCCTTCCGGCATCTCCGTAGCGCGATGCCCTGATAAGCCGTCCCAGGGCTGCGCAGCCGTGTTTGCGGCGGGGGGTTGTTCGGGGCTGGCTCGGGCCGGCTGAACGCGTTATTGGCGCCCGGTAACGGCCGCGGGGCATCCGCAGCTGCTGCAGCGCCGACGGCCGCCCGCACAGCCCGGCCCCTGCAGCCGGGAAGGAGGTGTGCGCCCCGGGCTGGGGACCGTTTCTGTTTGCGTGTGGTTGCTCGGAGCTCTCGGCCTGCCCCAGCAGCATCCGAGGCCCCTTGGCACAACGTGGGGATGCACTTACTTGTGTCTGCGGGAGCTCATCAGCTCCTGCGGTTCCCTCTTCCCACTCGCCTCTGGACGAGGAAGGTGGCACAAGGAGCTCGTGCTTGGCTGCGCCTCACTACTGCAATGTGATAAGCCCCGCGCATCCTGGTGCCCCGTGCGTCCCCAGGCCTGCTGTGAGCGTTGGTAGCAGCCGGGTTTCTTTGGCCCTTGGTGCCAGCACCGATTCAGCAGCGATCCTCCAGAGGTCGGCCTCGCGCCGTCCTGGCTCGCTTTCCTCTGGGCTTTGTTATGCCAGAGCGTTGCCAGCAGCAACCGCAGCCTTAAGGAATAACGTCTGTTCAGAAATAATTCTCTGTGAAGCTGCCTCCCCCTCGGGGCTTTGGGGTACGCGACTGCAAAATGAGCTTTTTCAATTCATCCTTCGTTTCATCCTTCAAATCATCAAGCAGATAGTTTCCTGCTTGATCCATAGGGCATTAGAAGGAATTCTGTTTTCTGAGAAGGCCGCTACCCTGTCTTACAGCTCCAGAAGTCTGCCTGCTTAGGCTTAAGCCTCAAGCTGCCGTTACACTTGCAGCGTCTTTCTGTCTGTCCTGCAGGAGCTGGTGACGAGCGTGGGCCCTCCTGTGTTATCTGCAGCTGGGTGCAGCTCACAGAATTTATGCTGTGCTGGGTAGGGCTGGGAGGAGGGCCTCTGCCTGCCTGCATTTCTACCAACCAGCCTCTTTTCTGGTGTCTTTCATCCTCTTCCTGATAGTGCTGAGGAAGACAAGTTTCTTCTTTCTGTTGTAGCTGTAATCCGGAGAAGGAAAGCCTTCCAGCTCAGGTGGAAGGTGACCTGGTCGCAGGCAGAAAATGCTGAGTGATCGGTTCCAAGCACGCTTAGCTGCCTGCTTTGTTACTGACCTCTCTGGAGGGGCCACACCTGGGCTTTTCTGTATAGAACTGTAAACCACTCCTGGGGAGTGCTGCTATGGAGGTTTGGTTACTGCTGCTGTCACCTGCTGCAGGGTGATTTCCCAGTGTTAAGTCAGCATGCTCTGCCCTTGTGGGCTCCTGGCTTTAATTTCCTTTATGCCAGCTGCTGCTTTAATAGAGGCACGTGGGGCTTCTGCTGGGCTGATGATTTAAAGGGAAAAAAAATGTCACTGGGGAAAAACCAAAAACCAAGTGATGCAGCCTTTATGTGATTGGTTTTTCCCAAGTGACCTGTAAGGCCATGAGAGCTGCATTTAATACAAAGGAGAGATACAGTTGTCTCATAAGGATCCCTTCTTTGAGCTTAATGCTTCCTGGAATTAGCAGAGCTAGGAGCAGTCTGGCAGGGCAGGCTGCCATCCAGCACTTCCCAGCAGTGGTTGGGTGATGCAGATGGGGGTTTCATGCAGAGATGGGGCAGAGTGGTGGGCTGCTGGCAGGGCTCCTCTTCCTTCCTGCAAACCCCTGCAGCGTTGCCTAGGGCAGGTCCCCGTGGAGATACGAACCTTGAAGGTGAACTGCTAAATTTGTCAGTCATTTTGGAGTTCCTGATCACAACCATCCCTTTAGGAGCTGGATGTATCCTGGATATTAGCAGCAGTGATAGGTGGTGAGGAAATTAATTTATGAAGTCGGAAGGAGCATTGCAATTTGCTGATTTAGCATTGGAGCAGAGCGGAAGGCTTAATTAGCAAAAGTGCCTTTTAAATTGAGATAAATTTGATGGGATGTGAGCTGCTTCATTAAAGACATAAATCTTCAGACCCTGGGATTCAGCTATGTTGCTTAGGGAGAGAGCTGAGTTTGTGTTGGCTGCTGGTTGCTGCGTGACCTCCCTGAGCTCTGGGAGGCCGTCCCCCTCAGCAGAGCAGACCTGGGCTTTGAGTTTGTGTGCTCTGTAATGGAAGAGTCTGGACCAAGCTCCCACCTGGTCCTGCTCTGCCACAGAGGCGGCCAGCTGTGCCCAGCAATAGAGCCCTACACCCTTTGGCTGCTGGCTGGTGGCTTCATTTGCTTACATCTCTGTTGCTCATGCTTGTACCTCTTATCGCACTCCGGGTTGCTCTTGCTCTGACGTTTTTCTGTTTGTTTATTTGGGCGCCTTACACGAAGCTTGAGTCACCCCTGTTCTCTGGAGAGTGTTTGGATAAATCCAAGTCTGTGCAACATGCTTGGCCACGGACACTTGCTTAGAGCCTTGGCACTCTGGGGCGAGGATTAAAGTCTTGGAAGCAGAGATGTCCGGAGCAATAGCGGCCAAGTAAATGCAGATGATCCTCTCGGGGTCTTTTTCCCCTTGCTCATGGAGCTGTGGGTGTCTCGTTTCCCTCTCCACTAACAGCTGTGCTGTCTGCCTGCTTCTCTTCCAGGTGCGCAATGGCCACATCAAGCGGATCACCGACAATGACATCCAGTCACTGGTGCTGGAGATCGAAGGAACAAACGTCAGGTAGGGGAAGGCTGCTTCGGCCCTTGGCGTGTCCTGAGAGCTTGTCCTGGAGCTGAGTGTAGGTGTAACTGCCGGCTATTGAGGAGGCAGCCCTCTGCCTTCTGCATCTTTCATGTCTTAGGCCTGCTCTGCTGCTCTGCCCACGTGACAGCTGTTCTGACAGCAGACAGGAGGCAGGAGAGAGAGATTTATGAGGGGAATTGCTGATGGTGCTTCACTTAATCACATTTTCCCTGTCAGCTGAAGAGGAGACGTGGGCTCCTGTGGCTGCAGGCTCGGCATCCCCACAGCCACGCTGCTGCGGTGTGGTTTGGAGCAGGGTGCTCCTTATAAGGGCAGTGGAGTCTCCTCTCCTGCAGACAGGCTGTGCCAGCACTGCTCTTCCTCCCACAATGTGTTGATATAGAACTTGCCAGACATGACGTGTGCTTTTAGGGCTCATGACCTTTGTCTTTCCAGCCATATACAGCACGCAGGCCTTCTGCCATGCTCTGGAGGACTCTACCTGTTCATTTAAAGAGCTTGTGTTAAGAGACAGTGCTGACATAGCCTTGAAACAGCATTCAGGAAGGTGTTTCATGCCCTAGGTGGGAAAAGTGGGATTTGAAAAGCCTTCTTTGGGCCTTTCAGCTTGTTCCCCCTGAAGCTTTGTCTGAAACTCTCCCCCTTGATACAGGAAGCCCTGCTGGTTGTTGAGATCTTACGGTCACAGCCATCTCTTCCTACCTGTCCTCCGGGATTAGATCAAGTGAAAGGCTTGGGACTCGGACTGCGTGCTTTGTGCCGTGCGAGATCCTAAAGCCTCTTTCTGCCTTTCTCAGTACCACGTACATCACGTGCCCTGCTGACCCAAAGAAGACCCTGGGCATCAAGCTGCCTTTCCTAGTGATGATCATCAAGAACCTGAAGAAGTATTTCACTTTTGAAGTGCAGGTGAGGAGGGCAGGGTCCAGAGACCAGTGAGGTGGGCGCGAGGGGGCCGACAGCCCGACCTCGGTGTCAGCAGCCTGCCTTCCTTGCCCCAGGTGCTCGATGACAAGAACGTACGGCGGCGCTTCCGGGCGAGTAACTACCAGAGCACAACACGAGTGAAGCCCTTCATCTGCACCATGCCCATGCGGCTGGACGACGGCTGGAACCAAATCCAGTTCAACCTCTCGGACTTCACGCGCAGGGCTTACGGGACAAATTACATTGAGACTCTGAGAGTTCAGGTAAGAAGCAGTCACGTCCTGCACGCAGAGAGCGACGCGGCAGGCTTCCTGTGGTTGAGACAGCCTTGCTGGGAGGCAGGAATCCAAGCAGAGCCCCATTTGGTTCCTCTGCAGTGCCTTTTCTCGCTGAGGATGAGGAGCTTGGTTCTTACGCTGGCAAATCACGTTTTCTGTATTAAGTGGCATGTGTTATTCTGAGTGTGCCTGTTCCTTAGTACGACTGCTGCAGTGCCTCGTGGGGTTGCCCTCAGATCAGCAAACTGCTGACCTGGGAAATGTCAGGTTTCTCACGTACCCACGAGGGGACTGCAGCGATTCCTTCAGCTGGTAGCAGAGGCAGCGCAGCCTGGACAGTGTGATTACCAACTTCAGGAAGCCCTACAGAGGGAGTGCTTCAAGTGCAGCGGGCTGAGTGTCCTTCTGGCTAATGCTGATACCAGTGGAGAAGTAGAAGCGGGTTCACAGCCAAGAACACTCTGCTACCAAGCAAATAAGATGGATCTCTGTTTTGTGGAGATGGCAGAGTTTGGCCATGCTTCCTGAGACAGCCTGTGTCAATGGAGAGAGCAGCTAAGAAAGCAAAGGGCTGTTGTTTTTTCTCTGCTGTCCATTAGATTCAGAAAGTTCATGAGGTCTCCTGGAAAGACTCAGGCCAAAACTCTTCTAATGGGGCAGCCAGAATGTCTCCTTCCTTGCAAAACAAACAAGGCTGTTTGCTGACTGGTTAGTTCTTTGTTTCTGTGATGATGGAGAATAGCTGGTGTGCTGTGGCACCTTGCCTCCAAACCTGCAATAGATGGTGCCGGGGCAGGAGGGAGACCACTCAGCAGCAGTGATCAGGCTGGAAGGACTCATGCAGGCTGCTGAGCTGGGGAATCCAAACTGCTGCGTGATGGCAAAGCTGGATGTGGGGACAGCAAGTGGAAAAAGGAGCTGACTGTCTGTTGTGACTCACAGATCCACGCCAACTGTCGCATCCGGCGGGTGTACTTCTCTGACCGGCTGTACTCTGAGGATGAGCTCCCAGCTGAGTTCAAGCTGTACCTGCCTGTCCAGAACAAGGCCAAGGTGAGCCATCTGTGGGGGAGAAGGGGGGCAGCAGCACTGGGGCCAGGCAAGCATTTCTCCTTCTGCTGCTGTCTTTACAATCCAGAGTTTCTTCTGGGAGCAGAGTTCTCTCCAGCTTTGGCCTGCAGCCAGGGAGCACCCTCTCTGTTTCCAGGATGAGCAGTTTGTCTGGTGGCTTGCTGAGTGGCTTTCCTGCCAAAGCGCATGGAAGTTGCCATTCCCACTTGGGAGCAGGGAGAGCTGTGCAGCTGTTCCCCTCTCCCTTCCCATTTGTGCTGGAGGGTGCTGGGCAGAGCAGCAGCTTTCTGGCATCTTGTGGGAGCTCTTGCCCGTGACTCAGCACCGTGACTTTGCTGTTTGCAGCTAGCTGCACCTTCTGTGTCAGGGCCAGGCTTTCCCAGTGCAAATACCTGGTTTTAACAGGGAATATTCCTGGATACAATTTCAAGGATCTGAGGTGGGAGGTCCTGATCTTAGTGGGAAGTGGGAGGCAGTGTGAACAGGAGGTCACACCTCTGAGGAATCCGTCACAGCCTTGTGGGATGAAGTGGCCTCGCAGAGGTGTTCAGGGAACTCTCAGTGCCTTCCAGGACAGTCTTCTTGGTGCCATCTGAATGCTGTGTGTGTGTGTACTAAGTGTCTCCTTTCTTCTCCTTGCTCTGTCCAGCAATAACACTGTATTGAGAAGAGACACAAGAAATGTTTCGAGTCGGCAAAAGCAGGTGAAGGAGAGAGTCATGCTGAGACCAAGTTTTCTGTCAGCTCACCTTGCCTAGGGTAACTTTGATTCATCCAGTATCCTTCTGGACAGGACACAGTTGACCACGTAGCAGGTCTGGGACTGTGTTGTTGGTGTGCAGATCCTACAGAATCAAAGTTTTCCTACTAACTGTTCCTAAAGTGCTGAGCCTAAACACTGCAAGTGGCATGGATCCTGATCTGGTGTTGCTCAAAGTGGCCACTGCCCCTCTGAACAGAGGATTCGGCAGGAATTGCAGTTAAGCATGCCCCCTTGAAGATACCAATTTTATCTTCCTTTCCTTGTTTTCCATCTCTTATTTTATATACACTCTAAATATGGATGTAATACTCATTCTTGGAAAGTTATTAAACATTTGACTGTTTGTAAGTCTGCTCCTGTCATTTTCCTCCTTTGATGGGCTCTTCAGCTCATACGGGTTTGCACTCCAGAGAGTGCTGAGTTTCCATAGGAACACAGATGTTAAGATTTGCCTCTGAATTTGATTTTGGCAGCCTTGCTTTTTAAGGGCTGCGGACAGCAGTGGTGTGGAGAGAGGAAAAGCAGGAGGGTTTCAGTAGAGGAGATGGGATCTGTGTGCCGTGGCTCATTCCAGTTCATGAGCTGGTGTTAATTGACCTGTGACAAAACCCATGCTGTTCTCTTCTGGTACACGGAAATGGATTTTTCATTCCCTGCCTACTTGAAGCCATTTTCCCAGCAGTGACAAATCGGTCTTACCTGCCTGTTCAACTGGCACAGTTCTGATAGCTGTGTATTTAAACAACTCCTGCTCTCAGCCAAGCCTTTAGCAGCTACTTACAGCAGAAAGCTCACAATAGCCTTCCGACTGCCAAATTGTCCCCTTCCCCGGGGATCAAAGAGGAGGTTTAGCAAAGAAGCATAATAGAAGCGAAGCAGCGAAGCGGAAGTCTTTTCCTGTTCTGAGCCTGCCCTTCCCTGCCTCGAACCGATTCGCCTTTGTTGTGGAGTGGCGTGCAGAGAGGAGGCTGCAAACCTCCACCAGTAATGGAGAAAGTCTGGAGGCGCTGATGCCTTTCCTCCCTGTGGCCGGGCCCCAGCAGCCGTGCAGGCGGTGTGTGCCCACCGCAGGGGTCAGTCCCTGGTGTTGGGCTCTGTGTGAACTGGGATTTAGTTGGGTTATTGTCCTGTGAAACAAAGCTGGTGTCCCCTGGAGGACAGCACGCTGGGGGGCATCTGCCCCACGTTCAGTCTTTAGTCCTGGAATGACCATTTATCTTCAGTCCTGTATGAGGGCCCCACTTCTCCACCTGGTTCTTGTGTCACCTCCCATGCAGCTGCTTGGTGCACCTTGTGATTGGAAAGGGAGGTGCTGACCCTGTGCTGCTGCTTGGTGCTAAATGGCACTTGTAGAAAGCTTTCTGGTGAAAGTCTTCCTGGTTTCTGTAACAGCTAAACAGCTTGGTGGTTCCAAGGAAGCCCACATGGGAAGGCACCATCCATCTTGCTCAGATGTTTGTCAAGGTTTGGCTGGGCTTAAGATTCGTTAAGTGGAGTCATGCTGTATCATGTGCCAAGGATTGGCCTTGATGAAATCTATGGCCAGGCTCTCCTGACAGGATTTCAGCACTTGCCAGGTGTGGGGGAGCAGGCCAGCCTCAGCTGCCGAGGGAATCCATCAAACCCTGGCAAATGAAGCACGCCATCCCACCAGCCCTTGCTCATTTCCAGGAGTTGCCATTGCCAGCCCTGCTGGGTCCACGCCGGTCATCGTCCCTCATCCACCAGGGATTTGGGATGGCGCTGGGTGAGTGACCTTGGGGTGTTAACGCAGGCATCCCTGTGGCTGTCTCTGTCAGGGATGTGCTGGGCCCTGCTGCCAATTCCTGCCCGGCTCCAGGAGCTGTGCCAGCTCCCTTCCAGACCCTCACAGCTCTGTGGGCTCTCTGCGTCGTTTTTAAGATGAAGCCAAATAGGGAATCTTCCTGTTTATACAGTGCACAAAGTGGAGCATCATCAGATACTGGCTCTTTCCTGTACAGGCAGATGGTGATGAGTTTACAGAGTGCAGTTCAAAGCTATTCTATTTTAATCCTGCTCTCCCATCAAAACTTTAACTATGTCACTGACATGAAAGCAGGTGAAATGGGGATGCTCTGCCCACAGGAGAAGAGGATGCTGCTGGCAGATGGGCAGGAATATCCCAGGAACTGTTTCAGTCACTTTCTAGAGTGAACATGCACTAGCAAAACTCCTGTGATGAAGGGCCCAGCTTTTTGCTGCTTTGCATACGGCTTTGGCCAACCTGGATGCAGCAGCGTGCTCCAACGTGGGAGGGGTGGAAGCAGGAGGAGTGCAGAGCCTCAGCCAGGAGCCCAGGATGGCCGCTGCGTGTGCTGCGAGGCAGCCCCAGCTCAGTGCAGGGAGTGGGCAGGGGGGTGGGGGACCCTGCAGAGAGCAGCTCTGAACTATCTCCTGCTCCTTCACCTTTCTGTGGGTGGCCTGCTCCTTCCTTCCTGCCTGAACCCATACTGTTTTCTATGGTGGGAGAGAAAGGAATCTCTCTTCACAGGGAGCCCTTGGAAAGTTTCAACCTGGGGTGGAGCGGGTGCTGATGAGGTCCAGAGAAGAGCTTCCCTCATCTCTGCAAGCTTTCCTCCTTCCTCTACTGGTTGGGGCAAGGTCATGTGAGCGAGCACTTTGAGCATGATGTGAGCACCCCAAGCCTTCTTCCTAAGCCTTCCTTCCCTTGTAATCTTGACTGCTGAAGGATGCCAAATGCATGTGTTACTGCACCTGAGAGCAAATCCGGGGAGCTGAGTGAGGGAGCAGAAGTGCTGGCAGTGAGCAGAAGCAGAGCTGAGCAGCGCTGGGCTGTGTTGTGCCATCCCAACACCTTGCCTTGCAGAGAACTGTCCCGTTTACTTCTGATCCAACCATGGATGCTATATCCAGGAATTAACCTCTGAGCCAAGCTCAGCTTCTTGCCCTTTTTGCCTTTGTTTCTTCATCTCCCTGGATGTCACGGGCTAAACATTGCCCTCTCGATGGGGGGGTTACACCTCTGGGGCAATGCTAATCCTCTGCAGCTGTTTTCCAGCGTGGGGAGGGTGGTGCTGGAGGCGAGGGAAATATTTGTTTTGAGTTTTGCTATTGGCCACTGCCCAGGAAAAGTGAAGGACCGTGCTGAGGACTTTGGCCACTTCTGCGCAGCGGGAAAATGGTGCCAGGGGTGAGGGCTTCCCTTGGCACCCTGTGCTGCAGGACCACCCAAGCAAGGTTTTATTTGGCTGAGGGAACAGCTGCGCGCCCTGACTGCTGCCCCTGGCACAGGATGGGAAAAGCCATGGATGTGACAACAGGCAATGAGTTCATTGCCTCCCATGGCTGCAGCGAGCTGCTTTTCAGGAGCCCCATGGCCTCGTGGCTCTTCCTTCTGTCCTCCCCCAGCAGCGTTTCCTCTGGCCTTGAGGCGGCGGTCCGCGGGGCTTGGCGGGGCCTGGCCCCAGCTCTTCCTCTCTGGCTTCCTCTCTGCTTTCCGGGTCCTCTCCCCGCAGCATGCAGGGGTCTGTGCCCTGCTCTGTGTCCTGCAGAGGAAGAGGAGGGCGGAGGCTCCTCCTGGTCCTGCTGTGGGGCACGTGGGCCCTATTCCTTCCCTTCTGCTTGTAGCAGAGCAGGGTCACAGTGCTGAGCGGGCAGCAGTGAATCTCTGCTAGCATCACCCCCAGGAGAAGGTCACTTGCAGGCTGTGGGATGCTCTGTTCATGGCTGGGGTTCTCCCTGCAGATGGAGCTCATTGCCCTTAGAACAGCATGGGAAACTGAGGCAGAGAAAAGGGGCACAGGCACTCATTTCCCTGTGTGTGCTGCTGCTGCCTCTCTGCCTTGTAACTCTCAGCGCCCTTCAGGCTCTGCTTATCAGCTGCAGCTATTTATACCTTGCCCTTCCCTGGGTGCTGCCCCTGGGCTCACCACCATTGTCTGCTGAACTGGCTGCCAGCACGTTGGGAAGGGGCAGTGTGGCCTTGCCATGTGTCTAGAAGCCACAGGTGCTGCCCCCACTGCGGCAGGGGGATGTGGATGCAGGATGGCTGGGGCTGCGCTTTGTGCCAGCCCTGGGTCTGCAGGGCAGAGAGGGGGCTGCCAGTGGCCCCATCCCAGCAAGACACTGAGCTCTGGGCGTTCTCCAGCCTATTTTGGGAATCTGGGGCTGCCTGAGAGGTGGATCCTGGCAGGGTGCAGCTGAGCAGGACGCGTGCTCCCCAAGCATGGAGAGGTGCTGGGAGGGGCAAGGAGCGGGGCTCCTGCTGGGGTCCATCCCCGTGCTCCCCAGGGTCTCATGCGCGGTGCCCAGAGGCCGTGCAGAGCCAGCAGCAAAGAGCCTGGGCTCTGCCAAAGCCTTTGTCTCTGGCAGGGTCCCTGGCTGCTGTCAGTGAGTGTTTCCAGATGGCCCCGGGCTCCTGGCACCAGCTCTGCTGCAGCATCCGGGGAAAAGCTGGGGGTGGGCAGTGACATCCCTGCAGAGCCAGCGGGGCGGCCAGGGCCATGGTTCCCCCAGGCCACTCCCAGCCCCAAAGCAGGAGTGAGACGTTGCCCCAGGAAGGAGATGCCGCACATCCTTGGGTGGCTCTGCAGCGACTCTGGGCACCGGGCTTTGGTGTCTGCCCTGCACCCCACCGAGCCCCTCCAGGAGAGAGGAGAAACACAGCTGCTGTGGGAAAGGCATCCACCATGGGAAACAGCAACTCCCAGCCACATGTCCTGCCGCCGCCTCCGCGCCCTTTGGCTGGGGTCATCCCTTGGGGTCCCACCGTGCTGGGGGATATGAGCTGCCTGCAGGGTCTGCCTGGGGGTGTCCTCGGCTCTGGCACCGGGCCCCAGAGTGGTGGGAGAAACACGTTTGGTTGCAAGGGAACTGCTGCGGGGTTTGTTTCGTTTGTTTGTTTCAGTTTCCTGGGCCGGAGCCATAACAGCTAAATCAGGAGGCCTGACCTCGGAGAGCTGCCATCACTGCCTCCCAGCACAGCGCCCCTCGAATATGGGGGAAATAGAGAGCAAATCCCACAAGCAGTGACCCAGCGGGGCCAGGCAGGTGGAAACCAAGGCAGTGGATTCACCTGGGACACTTTTCCCAATGTTTCTTTGTTCCCAGTGCTGTCGTCTCCTGGGGCTGCAGTGCTGCACTGAATTCCAGGGAATAGAGCATGTGCTCGGGTGGCACTGCCCAGCTCCAGTAGGCAGGGATGGGGTCAGGGGTAGGGTGTCCTCTACCATGGGGCTCCCCAGTGCTGTGGGTGGCAGCCAGGGAGGAGGTGAGTGCTGGCACCCCTCCCCTTTTAATGTAATTAGAGATATGGAAGCACGGGGCAACTGCTGGGAATTGGCTGCAGCTCTGTCTTCGGCACTGTGCCAGCAGCCCTGAGCCCAAGATGGTGGAGGGGGCCTCATCCCTCCTGCTTGGCCACAAGCATCAAGGCACCATCCCCTCTGAACTGGGGGAGTCCCCTCCCTCTGCGGTTGGCAGGGCTGGGGTCAGTGAGGGGAGCAGGTCAGGGACAGTGCCTGCTCCACTGCTCCTGGTCTCATCCTGCTGGGGAGCTGGGCAGGATGGAGGGCACAAGGTGAAAAGAGGATAAGGATTGGGGTCTGCTCCCTGTGCGGCAGCCCAGACCCCCACGCTCCATAGGGTCAGGCCAGGCTGCTTCCGCCTTGGTCCCTGCAGGAACTCGGCCCTGCGCCAGCCATGCTCCCCCCTCGAGCGCTCACTGCACGTCATGCTGATGGCCTCTGCATCCGCTCAGTCCGTGGCAGCCTGCATGGGAGGCGGGGCCCTTCCCAGCAGCACAGCTCCCAGGAGCTGGCAGCACCACCAGTGGAGTCCATGCCCCCACTGAGGGGTGACCTGGGCCCGGGAAGCGTGGGGATGCTGAGCCCCACTGGAGCCGCCTGACCCGTGCCTAGGCTTTGCTGGCAGAGCCGTGTCTGCTGCCTTGCCAGCTTTCCTTCCCATTGTGGGCTGAGCGGCGTTTTTCCCTGGATAAAGCCAATTTCCTGCTCTTGGATCTAATCTCTCCCAGTCCCAAGATTTTCTCCCATCTGTAGCAGTTACAGCTTCTCCAGCTTTCACCTTCCCTCACAAGTTGTGGCCTTGCTCCTCCAGGATGGCCACCACGCTGCATGGGGCAGGGGGTAAAGCACGCAGACAGCCAAACCCAGCCCCAGCCCTGCTGGGGAACCACGCAGCCCCCAGCGTGCCACACTGCTCAGCCGTGCACAGAACAAGGCACGCTGTGTTCCCGCGGGAGCCCCTGAAAGGCAGCTCTGTCTGCTGCTGCTGCCCGGCTGCCTCCGCTGACCCCCCAGAATGGCAGCCTGGAGGCAGTGGCCCCAGCAGCAGCCCCGATCCCCACAGCCTCCCTCCCAGCCTTGTGCACAGCTCCCGCTGCATCCCCCCACCCCACTGACACCCACTGAGTACGCGTCCACCCGCACAACGGCAGCCAGCCCATCCCTGCACAAAGGATGGCACCACAGCTCCACGCACCCGACCCGTTTAATAGAAGCACAAGGCGCCCGTGCCCACTGCCCTGCCCGCGGGGCCGGGGGAGGCAACGCTCTGCGAAGGGAAATGCTCCTGGAGGGCTTTGACAGCTGCAGCAGGTGCCTGTGCTGGCAGACAAAGCGGGAAGAGGGGGCTGAGCTGAGCAGGGGGTATGGATGCAGCTTCACACCCAACGCCAACCAAAGGCCCTGTGAGGGTTTGGGGAGGGGGCTTGGCCCCTCGCCTGCTTTTCTGATGGGGTTTGCAAGCTTGGCGCCATTGCCAGGCGCTTTATTTCCCACATGCACTGTCCCCTATCGCCAGCCACGCTCAGCCCCCACTTGCCTCGCGCTTCAGGTGCCCACAGCTCCATATGTCCACCTGCTGCCGGCTGGGGGCATGGGTGGGCAGCACAGAACCTCTCTGCCCTGCACGCACAAGCAGTGTCCACAGTTCAGACCAAAGAATGCAGCCGGGCTGGGGCACGCAAGACAAGGTGACCAGGGATGCCAAGAGACAGAGGGGCACCTCCAGCCTGAGAGACTTCGACTCTCCCCAGCTCCTCGCCCACACCCCAGCCCTGGTGCTGTGGCACCTGGCTGCACTCAGGCCAGGGGCTCTGAGAAGCCCTGAGCCCAGGGCTGGGGCAGGCAGAGTCCCTCCTTTCTGGAGCCAGACCAGAGGGTGGCAGAGTGCGCAGGGACCAAGGGGAACGGGACCAACCTCTGCATATAAATATGCCGCTGGGGAGGGCAGGGTGGGGCGGGCTCATTGTTAGCACCATGGTGGTGGGGAGGGGGGAGGAAGGCGGGGGTCAGACCCACTCCTGCAAGGAGCGCTTGCAGTACAAGAGCATTCGGGGTGTGCCCTTCCTCTGCATCTGCACGATGACATAGATGAGGCCGAGGATGCAGAGCAGCAGCACCAGCAGCACCAGCACCATCACCACACTCATGGTGCGCGTGTACTCATCGATCTGCACCACCACGTCCACGTCACCGCCCTTCTCGCGGCCGCCTTCGCCATAATCCTCCTCGTCCTCCTGCTCCTCCTCCTCGTCGCCATCATCCCGTGGTGTTTCGTCGCCATCAGGGTTGAAAGGCGGTCGGTCCACGTCAGGCCAGCGCGGCGGGCTGGGCTCCGGGACCAGCTCCACATTGCAGCCCATGAAGTCCCGCAGGATGGATTTGGGATAGCCCGGCTCCGTCCTGAGCCGCTCGTTGTCAAACTTCCAGTACTTTGTGCCTCTGTAGAAGTAAGTGGAGGCTGGGGAGAAGGACGGGGGGGAGAGACGGGGGAGAGGGGTGAGCGGCTGCATCCAGGCACAGCTCCCACACGATGGAGAGCAGAAAGTGCCAAGCACGGCAGGCTCTGCCTCCATCGCATCCTGCAGCATCCCATTGCGGCCCACAATGGTCATAGGCAGCTGCTGGCAGGGTGACTGCATTTCCTTTGCCCACCCCTCCTGCCCACCCTTCTCTACTTACAGGCATCTGAGCTGAGGAAGGCACCCTTGGGCGAGGGGGGGATGCCCACCCAGACCGAGATGGGCTTGGGGTAGCCGGGGTCCACTGAGCGTGTGTCCTCATTGAAGCGCCAGTATCTGTGGGAGGCAGTGGGACATGGTGAGCAGGGGGGGCACAGACACACTGCCCCCTGACAGCCCCAGCTTTTCCATCAGCCCTTGGTCCAGAAAGCCATTTGCCAACAACTCATCATCCCACCTCCATGCACCCCACACTGCCCCCACTCCAGCCGGGGGAACAGAAGCACCCACCTGTCTCCACGGAAGAAGAAGGTGTGCCCTGTTGGCTCCCACCAGACTGCAGTGTCGATGCTGTCGTAGGGGATGCCCTGCCCATAGGTGGACAGGGGCTGGGGGTACCCAGCTTCCAGGTTGGCTTCACGGAAGAGCCAGTACCAGTTGCCTGATTGGAAGGAAACGGAGAAAGCAGGTGAGGCTGCGCTGCCCAGCTGTGCACGGTCTGGCCATGATGTGGGGGCATCCCCTGCCCCATCCCCCCCAGCTCCAGCTGCCCTGCTCACCTTTAAAGAAGACAAATCTCCCGTCGTGCCTCTCGTAGGCAGCATCAATGTCCCCAGGCAGTCCCCGCCAGAAGTGCCCGATGGGCATGGGGTAGTTGTCCAGCACCCGATTGTGCCGGACCCGCCAGAACCACTTGCCCTGGTGGGAAGCAAAGCATCAGCACAGCACAGGCATACACAGGGTCAGAGCCCTGGGGATGGGCAAAGTGCCGGAGTACCCCTTCCACCCAGAGAACCTGGGGTGGATGTAGGCTCAGAAGGGAGGGGAGGTGTCCTGGCTGGTACCTTGAACACAAACATCTCTCCCCGCAGCACCGCCACTGTGTCAAAGTTCCCATCACAGATGTCAGGGCCGTACTGGTCGGGTCGGTCTGGGCTGCCAGGTTTTGGGGGCCGCTCTGGTTTCCCCGGCGGAGGTGGTTTGGGGGGTCTGTGGTCCGGCCTGCCAGGTCTCCGAGGTGTCACAGTGGGCAAGGGCTTGGTGGGCTGAGGGTGCCCATCCGCAGTACCTGCACAGAACAGGAGAGGGTGGATTGAGCACTTGTCAACCCACAGTGCTTCTCCTCCCCATTCAGAGGCTCCAAGACCCAGCACCCAGCGCCAAGGTTGGTGGAGCATCCACGTCCCCCTGCCAGCCCACGTTCCAGCGCAGCTCCTCACCGTACAGCTGCTGTATGCCCTTTAGGTCGTCCTCAGGGAGCTGGAAGTTCTCCGTGTCCATCCACTGGTAGAAGGGGGCCATGATAGCACTGGGGTTGCTAGAGTGCTCCAGGCCCAGTGAGTGCCCCAGCTCGTGCACAGCCACCAGGAAGAGGTTGTTCCCTGTGGGGAAAGGCACCGTCAGCACAGCACCTAGCACAGGGCGTTCCCTGCTCCAACACCCTGCACCCTGCGATGTTCTGCAGGGAGCCACAGCCATCCATGCTGCCCTCAGAGGATCTCTTCTCCCAGCACTCCTGCCCACACACTCTCACTGCCTCGGGCCACGCTCTTCATGTGCCAGGGACACCATCCAGCCCTCAGGCTGTCCCCAGCACCACCCGACTCAGCCCTCAGCCCCAGCACCACCCGACTCAGCCCTCAGCCCCAGCTCACCCGACACATCCGTGTTTTCCAGCGTCCAGGGCTCATCCGAGTCAAAGTGAGTGTCCCCCCCCATCCCCGGGCCGGGGAAATAAGCGTGAGCCAAGAACCCCCCGACGCCATCGAAAGGGGAGCTGTCCCCGTGGAAGCCGGAGGCGAAGAGCACCATGATGTCAGCCTCCTTCTTTCGCTTCTGGCGGATGTCTTCGTAGGGCACCTCCTGGAAGGCCAGCGGCGTGGCCTGCTCCCACACGCGGAACGCCTGGCGGATGGCCTCATACGAGTGGTAGCGGCCCAGCTTCTCCGTGTAGTTCTGGATGCTGCGGGCACAGAGCGGTGCCGGCTCAGGGCTGCGCCCGTGGCTTGCAGGGTCTGCGCCCGAGGGCAAGCAACACTGGTAGCTGCGTACCTGAAGGTGAGGTGGTTCTGGCTCCAGCGTCGCCCGGTCAGCGCGTACCGCTTCCGCCGCATGTTGGACTTCATCCGCACCCCAAACTGGTCCGGGACCCCGCAGCGGGGCCGCTTCATCCACCTGGCGGGGGGCGACGGGGCTCAGGGCACGGCACCCCGAGGGCTTACAGCACCGGGGGGGAGCGGCCGCGCTCCTGGGGGCGGGCAGGGCTCGTGCACCCCGCGGGGCAGCGCCGGAGCATGTCCACCGCGCCGGGAAAGAACGGGGCCCCGCGCGTGGGTCAGGGGCAGAGCCCGCTTCGGGGAGAGGAGGGCCGGGGGGCAGAGCGAGGGGAGGCACGGGGGCGAGCTCACGTTTTGGTCTCCTCGTCCAGCACGCCGGTGACGGGGATCCCGTAGAACTTCTGCATCTCGGAGAGGGCCGAGGAGAGGATCTGGGCGGAGCGCATGGTGGACATCTGCCGGCTGCCCGGCGGCAGGTACCCGTACAGCCGCAGCCATGCCTAAGGGCACGCGGCGGTCAGCGGGCGGGGACCGGGCCGACGGTTCCGCGCGGCCCCGCAGCCTCTCCCGGGGGCACGGCGGCCCGGCCCGCGCCCCGCTCCCCGCGCCCCGCTCTCACCTCGGCGTTCAGCTCTCCGCCCGCCGCCCCCAGCAGTGCCGGCAGCGCCAGCAGCACGGCCGCCACCAGGGTTCCGCCCGCCCGGCAGGAGGCGCCCTCACGTCGCGCCCCGCCGCCCGCCATCCCGATCTACGCCGCCCTCATGGCCCGGGCCCGGGCCGCCGCCGCGGGGGCTGCGAGCGGAGCATGGGCGGCGCTGCCCCTCGGCGCCCGCCCGCCCGCCTTTGTGTGCGGCTCAGGCCGGCGGGGCGCGGCCCATGTGCTCCGAGGGCCGCTCGGCGAGGCTCGGCTCGGCGCTGCCCCGGCGGAGAGACGCGGGGCGGTGGCGGCGCGGGGCGGGGCGGTCAGCGGGGCGGGGCGGGGGAAGGCAAGCCGCGTTCCCGGCAGGTGCCCGCGCCGCGAGCGCCGCCTCCTCCGCGCGACGAGGAGGGGGACGGGCCGGGGAAGGGCCGCGCTGCGTCCGTCCGGGTGCGCGCAGCCACGGCGGGGGAGGAGGGGGCCGTCAGGGTCGGCGCTCCCAGCAAACAGCGGCGAGGACGGGGTTGTTTGTAACCAGCCGACGCGCCGCTTTTGCCGCTTCTCCCTCCCGCTGCCCCCGGGAGTTCGGTTAATGTAAAACCCGCAGTTGCGGGGCGGCTGGCAGGCACGGGGAGATGCGCCCCGTGGCCGTGAGGGCTGCGGGCCGCGCCGCGCGGCGATGCTCTTCGCGCACTCTGCTCCCAGGAGCGCCGCGGGCATCGCCTCGTTCGGAGCCGACGGCGCATCAGAGGCGGAGCGGCTCAGATGTAGCACAGAAACAACGCTGTGAGACGCGTTTTACTGCCCGGAAGGACTCTGGCAGTCTTTCATCAATAAACGCGGTACGAAAGATGGAGGGCAGCGCAGCAGGAACAAAGGACAGAAGGGGCCTTTTCCCGAGGACAAAAGTCCGCCCACGGGCAGCGCAGGGACAGCCCAGCGCGGTGGGTGCCGCTTTATGGAGAAGCCCCCGTGCCACCCCCCGACCGAGCGAGAACGCCCACCGGGCCGCGGTGCGAGAGCCGACAGTGCCCTCTCTTGGGCTCGCCGTAACGCGACGGCAGGGACAGCCCTGCGAACACGGCCTTCTGACTCAAATAACCTCAAAGTCGTCGTTGTAAAGCCTCTCCGTCAAGATGCAATCGCCACGATTCAGTCTTGGCGACGGGATCTCATACTGCAATTTGCAGAGGCAGCAGCAGCAGCGTGAGAGGGCCGCAGATGTGACCCAGGAGTTTCTGTGGGCTGCGTTACGGTAGGGAGATGCCCTGCTGCATCCCTGCCTTCTTGTTTTTCAGAGCTACAACTGAGCTCAGCAGTCAGCCCTGAGCCTCCCAGACAATGACAGTTGCCACTTCCAACTGCGCGAGACAAGCTGCCTTCAGCAACTGCTTCCCACGCGACCTCCCTTCTCCTAAACAGAAGGCATCTACGGCTTTTAGAGAGGGTTGGTTTTTTTTCTTTCTTAAAATCAGCAAAATTAGCAGCTCTGACTGGAGCCACCAATGCTGACAGCAGCACATCCTGGCTGCTGACAGCACGCCGCTGTAAGAAATCTGCAAACACACATTTCTTTAGCCAACAACTCAGACTTGGAAGTTGCGTGGCTTGAGACCACAAACTTCCCAGAGCTGCTGAGCAGACAAGAAGAGCGTGGGAGGCGTGTGGCAGCCTCCAGTGTTTGGAGCTGTGCTGGAGAACGGCTCTTTGTTGAACAGCAGGTCTTTCTTTGGGCTCTGAGATGCACAGCCCCATCAGGTCCTACCTCAAGGGGAAGGAGAAGAACTTGTTGCCTGACTTGCAGCGGATTTGCTCCCATTGGACACGCAGAATGCGCGCCGAGTCCTCAAACCTGTCCACAATGTCCTGAAAAACACAAGCAGGGGCAGGAGTGAGCACAGGGAGGCTGGGTGGGCCGGCTGCTGGAGGGGGAAGTCGGCTGCTCCATCCCAGAACCGAGTCAGAGACAGGTTTGTGGCTGTTCTTCGGCAAGGTGACTCAACTCGCTGACCTCCCTCTGTCCCCCCCGCCCAAAGCCTCCATTCTTTCAGCCAAGCTGAGTTTGCCTCACAGAAGCAAACTCCCTCTGCTTGGCTCTCCCCCGTGCCCATGTGGGGACACACACCTGGAGCTCCTGCAGACACTGCCCCTCCAGGCTGCCACTCAGGTCCCCGACGCACCAGGCCATGCTGATGTGGAACGATGGGTCCTGAAGATAAAGCAGGGATTGGATCACAAGGATGAAAGGAGGCTCTGCTCACTGCAGTGGGAGATTCAGTGCGGTGCTGCCCTGCCTGGGGCCTTGGAATGCTCTGCATTCACGGTCAGGAGGATCGCAAAGCAGGGAGCCCCAAAGCCAGACCCGTGGTTGCAGAGCTGAAATGTGACAGCGCTGGAAATGAGGGTCCTCCCCGACTCTGCCCCACTCCCAGAGGGCACCAGTTAGTTAACATCCTTACTCTCCCATCCAGGGCACAAAACAGAAGTCATACTTGTGCAAGTCCCACTCTCAGCAAGACCCTGTTCAGGATGTTAGCTGTGAATGCCACTGATTGGCCCGTGGAAAACCATTTCAGAGCCCAATTTCTCCACTCCTGTTTATTTAACGTTGAACACAGCACAGACCAGTCAGGCCCCAACCCTTCACAGGGAACCAGACAGCACCTCCAGACCAGCAGGGAAAGGCCTCACCTTGTAAAATACGGGGAGGTCATATTCCTCCATAACCCTGTCCACCTCTGAGACCAATTCCAGCAGCTGGAAATGTCCAGTAGAGACTTCCAAACCTACAAAGGTCCTAAACAAAGACCAGAACACACGTGAGTATCTCAGCAAAGCCCTGTGCAAGAGCCGTATGGCTTTGAGAGGATGGAGGTTGCTACAGGAGTTGTACAATGGAGAGGAAGTGGCTGCAAAGCACCAGCTGAGAACAGTGTGGATGGGGAAGTGCTGTGACAAAGAGGTTCCTCATGAGGACCGTCGTGGTGACACTTCTCATACGCCTGCGTCTGACCGCACGACGGGAGGCTGGACAAGTCTTCCTCAAAGACCTGCTTCCTCCTGCCCATGGCTGATGTGGTTTTCCATTCCCATTAGATTCAGCAGCTTTTCATAATTTTAATCACCTTTCTCTTTAATGTGCTTTGGCATTTAAATTGCTTCATTTTGTTAAACTGGAAGCAGCACCATCAGGCTTCTGAGCTGGCGCCCAGGTGAGTTAGCGCTGCCAGAGCTGTTTGTCTCCAGCCCTTTGAAGACTCACAATGCAATTTCACCATCAGCATAAGCTGGCAGTGCTGCCAAAGGAGGTGGCCTCCACTCCGCTGGCCCCAGGCTGCTCATTCCCTCACCCACTCTCCCAGCTGGCACAGGGATCTGTGCAACCACAGAGCCAACGAGATCAGCACAGCAATGTGCAGGGCTGTCTCTCTGGCAGAGCGGATGTGAAGCTGCAGCATCACCCAACCCCAGCAGAAAGGCTGCCTCAGGCCACGTTGGGAACACATCCCTCCTCCTAACTTCAGAAGGCTGAAATTCTGCAGCCCGAGGTTCAGTCCCCACAAGACAATAACAGCTTGCAGAGAACTGATGGAGAAACTAAAAACACACGCACCCCAGGGCGCTGCTGGAAGGGGCTGGACAAAGATCTGAAACTTCAGGGTCTGCCCCTCCGTGGACTTCCCTGCCATGGTGTGGGATGGCACGGGCAGCTCTCCGCTCTCACCTGCCTGGCACTGTTCCCCTTTGCTCGCTCACCTGGTTTTGTTCTGGTTGGTGTACACCTTCACTCGGTCAGCCACACAGAAGAATCTGAAGTGAGATAGAAACTGTTTCAGCTAGGGAAAAAAAAAAAACAAACACAAACAGAAGACGGAGAAGGGATGGAATTTCATAGAATCATAGAACTGTTTGAGTTGAAGGGACACCTAAAGGCCATCTGGTCCCACTTCCTGCAATGAGCAGGGACAACCCACAGCTCCATCAGTGCTCAAAGCCCCTCCAGCCTGACCTTGGGATGGGGCACCACTGTGCCACTGCCTCACCAATCTTAGTGTAAAGAACTTCTTTCTTATATCCAGTCTACATCTCCCTTGTTTTAGTTTGAAACCATTTCCTCTCATCCTAAACTGAGACAGGGCAGGTTTAGGTTGGATGTTAGGAGGAAGTTTTTCACCCTGAGGGTGGTGAGGTACTGGAACAGGTTGCCCAAGGAGGCTGTGGATGCCCCATCCCTGCAGGCATTCAAGGCCAGGCTGGATGTGGCTCTGGGCAGCCTGGGCTGCTGGTTGGTGACCCTGCACACAGCAGGGGGTTGGAACCAGATGAGCACTGTGGTCCTTTTCAACCCAGGCCGTTCTATGATTCTATGATTCTATCACAACAGGCCCTGTTAAAGAGTGGGATGAGAGGCCCACAGCAGCTGCCCAGGGACTCAGTTGTCCCCACCTGTGGAAGGAGGCCAGGCGCTCCTTGAGGCTCTGCATGAAGGGGTTGATCCAGTGGTAGCGCAGCACCACACTCTGCGACAGGCTGACGTGGAACTCCTCCATGGCAGTGAGGGACGGGACGTAGGTGCGAGCGTGGGACGCCAGCAGCTCCAGCAGCTCCAGGAACTCCTCCTGGGCCTGGTCTGTGGGGCACAAAGAACGGCAGAGGTTGCAGGGGACCGTACAGCCTGTTGAGCTCCAAGCCCTGCCGTAGGCTGCCGGCCCCCCAGTGCCCGCCCGCGTCCTGGGGCACCTCCAGCGCCGGGGCACCCACAGCTCCGGGCAGCGGTGCCTGGCCGCACCGCCCTCCCACGGCGAGGCGTCAGCGATGCCCCGCACGCCGCCCCGCAGCCCCAGGCCCGGCCCCGCGCCCCAGCTCACGCACAGGGCAGGTACACGTGCGTGGCCCAGCTGCCCCGCTCGTGTGGGAAGCACCGCACGCGGCCGCCGTGCCGAGAGCTGTCGTCCCGCTTCTCCTCCCGCTCCTCCTCGCTGAACATGGCCAGCACGCACTCGGGGACGGGCAGGCGGCGGCTGCAAGACAGAAAGAAGCGCGTCGGTTTCCCCCCGCGCCGGGCTCGGCGCCGCACGGCAGCACGGCACCCACCTGCCCCGCGTCCCCCCCCCTCCTTCCTCCTCATCCTCGGAGCTGCTGTACCCCACGAGCGTCGCGCTCATGGCGGCGCTGCGCTGCGCGCTCCGCCCGACAGGGGGCGCCGTGCGCCGGCCGCGCTCCGCCTCCTGCGCTCCGCTCCGCTCCGCTCCGCCGCCCGGCCCGGCCCTCCCCGCCCCGCCGCCCGCCGCCGCCGCCAAGCGAGCGCGGGGATCGGGCGGAGCGAGCAGGCCGCGGCCCCGCCCGCGGGTAGCGAGCGGGCTGAGCGGGGCCTCCCGCCGCAGGTGAGGGCCCTTTGTGCGGGCCTCGGGCCGGCGGGAAGTTGCCCCCCGCGCGTCCGCGGGGCCTCGGGGCGGCCCATGGGGGCGGCGGGCCGCGGGCGGGGCGGGCCCGGCGGTGGGCTCGGGCTGCGGGGAGCCCCGGGCGAGAAGCTGTTCGCCGCCCGCTGAGCCCGGCCTGGAAGTGCCTCCGTTCCGTCTGGGCGCTCCTTCCGAGGGATGAGCGGGACCCGGAGCCGGTCCCGGTAAAGCAGGTCGGTACGGGCTGCTGCCTGGAACGGATGGGGTGATGATGCTGGGACGGGAGGGAGTGGTGATACCGGGATGGGGTGATGATGCCGGGATGGGGTGGTGATGCCGGGATGGGGTGGTGATGCCGGGATGGGGTGGTGATGCCGGGATGGGGAGGTGATGCCGGGATGGGGTGGTGATGCCCGGATGGGGAGGTGATGCCGGGATGGGGTGGTGATGCCGGGATGAGGTGCTGCCGCAGCCCGCAGGGATGGCACTGCACGCCGTGCGGTGGGACGGCTCCCCAGCGCCACGACCCCGGCCCGTGCTGCAGGCTCAGCACAGGGTGAGCCCCGGGCTGCTGCTGGAGGTTCCGCTGGGAGCCGGCCCGGTCTGCAGGGCAAAGCCGCTCCGAGGGGGACCATATCCTGCCCTCAGCTTCTCCTCCGGGTGTCAGAGCGAAAGAGCTGAGCTCCCAGGTCCTGGCAGGACCCTGGCCTGGCCCACCAGGAGCCTCTGGGTGTTGTGCTGCCCAGATTTGTCTGGGGGACAAAGCAATGCCATGTTCCTGCGGGGCATCGAGGGGGCAGGGGCTGTATCCTGCCTGCAGCATCTGCTCCAGGTGTCAGCACAAAAGGACTGAGGTCCTGGAGGAAACCAGCCTGGCACGTGGGCCTCTGGGTGCTGTATTGCTCAGATTGGTGCTGCAGGACGAAGCGATGCCCTGCCCTGTAGCACAGAGGCACTGAGGGGATGTGGATTGTGGCCCAGCAGTGCCTGCTGCTGCCTCTTGCCCAAGGATAGATGCTTCTGTGCTGTTGAAGTGTCTTGTCACTTGTTCATACCCGCTGCTCACTGGTGGAGTTTACTCTTCTCTTGGTCAATACTGGATTTTATCTGTGAGAAGAACCATACAGCAAGGCCAAGCAGTACCTCTGGGGCAAGGTGCTGGGCCCCAGCGTGCTGTTATCCTGAACTTTGGAGGAAGGCTCTGCCAAGCCATTGCTGCAGTGCCTCTTTGACTGTGCTTTGCACGATGCCTGCAGGTTCTGTTTTGTCTGCAGGCAGGGTAACACCAAGGGCAAACCCTTCTCTATCTTCTCTGGCTCTTCCTACAGGCAGAGAGGAAAATTCATGAGTACCTCCCTCCCTTGGCTCTGTCAGAGGTTAATGTGCTCGATGCTGGGGCTTCAGGAGGAGGTTGGGACTGGCAGAATTGCCTTTCTAGGGTGGGAATCTGCCCTGGTATTTGTGACATTTCACTCGGTAGCTTTTTTGCACAGCATTTAGCACACCACAGCTCGCACAGAGTAACAGATAGATGTGTTCACCCTGCCAGAGCTGCTCTGGTAGAAATGGGTGAGCTTGCAGGGGAGCATTTTGCTCAGACCCCACATTGCATCCTGGGCCCAATGGGGACTGAGGCAGCCTCTACTGCTTCGTGTGAGAGCTCACCAGGCAAATCCATGGCTGTGTTGGCCAGGCAGGGTCTGTCTCTTTCTACACTGAGTCCTGGCAGCATGCAGTGCTCCAGCTCTGGTCGGCTCCCCTCCCTGGGCTCCCAGGTGCTTTGCAGGGGTGCAAGAGAGTTTGCAAGGTGAGCCATGAGCTCACCTGACTGGACAGCTGCCTGTCTGTCGTCTGAGATCTGACATGAACTGTCTTCTTCTTGCAGGCAGAGCTGCTCCCTGTGCTGCATCGCTCGCCCTGCCTGTGTGTGCGCACATCACAGCCGGCACAGAGAAGGGCCTCCTCTTGTCTTCAAGGCACTTGCTTCTACCTGCCTGACTTTTTTTTTTTTGTCCAAGAGAAGGAAAGAGAAAAAGCCAAGCAGAAAACCGGAACACGCAGTCCACAAAGAACTTCTGCAGATCCAAGGAGGAGCCCGTGGCGTCTCGGCCTCCTCACTCCCCAGGATCCTGGCTGTGGGCTGGGTTTCCTGTCCTCAATTTCAGGATTGGTACAGGGAATCAGAGTCTTGGATGCTTTTGATTTTTATTTTTACTTGAACCTTTCTGACCGAGAAGCTGAAGCTGTCACTCCTAAAACCCTGTTTTTTTTTCCCAAGCATGTCAGAAAGCTGGCAGCAGCAACAGCAGCAACCGCAGCAGCCGCCGCCACCTCCGCAGCAGCACCACGCTGGGACCACCGCCCTCCCGGAACACTCCATCCCACCCAGCACCGCCGAAAACCCCCTGGGCTGTGCCGTCTACGGCATCCTGCTGCAGCCGGACCCGGGCCTGCAGCACCACCAGCACGCCCCTCTGCAGGCTGGGGAGCCGTCCCACAAATGCGGGGTGTGCGGCCACGACCTCACTCACCTCTCCAACCCCCATGAGCACCAGTGCTTGCCGGGCCATGACCGCTCTTTCCAGTGTACGCAGTGTCTGAAGATCTTCCACCAAGCCACCGACCTGCTGGAACACCAGTGCATCCAGGTGGAGCAGAAGCCCTTCGTGTGCGGTGTGTGCAAGATGGGCTTCTCCCTCCTAACCTCGCTGGCGCAACACCACAACGTCCACAACGGCAACGCCATGAAGTGCTCCATCTGCGAGAAGACCTACAAGCCGCCCGAGGCCGAGCACCCGCAGCCCCTCGATCCCTCGGAGAAGCCCTACAGCTGCTCCATCTGTCAGAAAACCTTCAAGCACCTCTCGGAGCTGTCCCGGCACGAGCGCATCCACACGGGCGAGAAGCCGTACAAGTGCACGCTGTGCGACAAGAGCTTCAGCCAGTCGTCCCACCTGGTGCACCACAAACGGACGCACAGCTCGGAGCGGCCCTACAAGTGCACGGTGTGCGAGAAGACCTTCAAGCACCGCTCGCACCTGGTGCGCCACATGTACGCGCACTCGGGGGAGCACCTCTTCAAGTGCAACGTCTGCGAGCTGCACTTCAAGGAGTCGTCCGAGCTGCTGCAGCACCCCTGCACGCCCAGCGGCGAGCGGCCCTTCCGCTGCGGGGAGTGCCAGAAGGCCTTCAAGCGGCCCTCGGACCTGCGGCAGCATGAGCGCACGCACAGCGAGGAGCGGCCCTTCAAGTGCGACCTGTGCCAGATGAGCTTCAAGCAGCAGTACGCGCTCATGCGCCACCGCCGCACGCACAAGGCCGAGGAGCCCTTCAAGTGCAACCTGTGCGAGAAGGGCTTCGTGCAGCCCTCGCACCTGGTGTACCACCAGCACGTGCACGGCATAGAGAACCTCTTCAAGTGCAACGTGTGCCAGAAGGGCTTCAACCAGTCCTCGGAGCTGCTGCGGCACAAGTGCGTGCAGAACGCCGAGCGGCCCTTCAAGTGCGCGGTGTGCAACAAGTCCTACAAGCGGGCCTCGGCGCTGCAGAAGCACCAGCTGGCCCACTGCGCCGAGAAGCCCCTCAAGTGCACGCTCTGCGAGAGACGTTTCTTCTCCTCCTCCGAGTTCGTGCAGCACCGCTGCGACCCGGCCCGCGAGAAGCCCCTCAAGTGCCCCGACTGTGAAAAGCGCTTCAAGTACGCCTCGGACCTGCAGCGCCATCGGCGCGTGCACACGGGCGAGAAGCCCTACAAGTGCCCCTCCTGTGAGAAGGCCTTCAAGCAGCGCGAGCACCTCAACAAGCACCACAGCGTGCACGCCCGCGAGCAGCAGTACAAGTGCATGTGGTGCGGGGAGCGCTTCCTGGACTTGGGCCTGCTGCAGGAGCACAGCGTCCAGCACACGGCCGAGGGTGCCTACCAGGTGGCCGCCTGCTTGCCGTGAGCCTCCTGCCCCTGGTGGCTTTCAGCTTGCATGTGATGCTCCCGAGCCTCGGCCTCCCCTTCCCTCTCCTCAGCTGGAGGTGGCCTCCAGGGAGTGCTGGGGGAAAGGGGAGGTCCGACGGGCGGGGAAGCTTTCCTCTGGCCTCTGTGGTCTGTACCCACTGTAGCACAGGGGTTGAAGGACGGTGTCAAAGGCTCAGAGAGAGTGGAGAGGAGAGGAGGGAGGTGATGAGAGGAAGCGATGCCTGGAGCTGCCTGGTGTCCCCTGGACTGCGCTTCCTGCTGTACCCATGTTGCAGTGCCGGGAGCTGGCAGGGCTCTGCTCGGCCGCCCTCTGCATGCAGCCTCTTTTCCCTGTCCCACCTGGTGACTCCTCTTGCAGAGAGTGCTTGGGAGCAAAGTGGAGCGCTCCCTCTGGGTGTGCTGCTCACTGGGGTTGTGGCAGGTTTCCGTGCTGGGCTCTCCCAGTGTTGTTAATCCAAACTCAAACGAGTGACTTGAGGGGACCGTTTCAGACCATTAGCATTTATCGACTGCCCCGACCTCTCCTGCTCTCCTTCTTTCTAGAGCATGGAAAGGGAAAAGTCGTGGGGTTGCACACCTCCAAAATACACTTTGGCATTGCTGCTCCTGCAGTTGGTGGCTGTCACACTAGGGAATAGTTTTGAGCAAGCCTGCCCATCCCCATCCCTGCTGGCAGTGAGGGAAGGGTACCGAGCATCACATGCTGCAGAGTGTGGTAAGGAGAGTCTCCGCTCCTGGTTGTGAGCATGGCATTGACCAGCTGCCTCCGGAGGGACCTTGTTCTCCCATGAAGACTTACCTCCATTCCCAGGCTCCTTCCCTCCCTGCTCTGCTTGGGCCATGAGCGCACCTCCGGGGTCGGGCACAGGGACGTCCCCGCAGCTTGAACACTAAGGGGTGAGGTGAACACTACAAAGAGCCTGCAGCCTCTTTGCAGGAATGGTCTCGGCCATCTCCGGTGGTGACCCACGTGGTGCTCTGGGGTGTCTGATTTGCTGGGGGGAATCAGTTCTGTCCAGAAGAAGTTTGGGAGGACCCTTCCTGCCCCATGGGGTCGGATCCAGGGAAAGGGGAAGGTTAGCAGTGGATAAAGGAGGGGTTATTTTTCCCCTCTTGCAGGCGTCCTGATTTACCCCTTTACTCTTTCTTTACCTCTTCCGTTTTTCAGGTTTTGCACAGTTCTTGTAAACGTCACTTAAAAATAAATCTCCCCTAGCAAGGTTGGTGCAGCCTCAGGTGTTTTCCTCTGCAGGATTTTGCTGGCTTCCTATGGCCAAGAGCCCCATGAGGTGCCAGCTGGATGCCCTCAGGGTTGAAGGTGTGCCTGCCGCCTTGCTACCAGCCTTCCCCTCTCCGTGTTTGGAGATATCAGAATGTTACAACCCTCTGTGCTCTAGCCCAGCTGGATGTGGTCCTGGACTACCTGCCATATTGCTCCAGCTTCGGTGCAGGTCCAGTCTCAGCCCTCCTGTGCCCTGGGTTGTCCATTGGGTGAGCCAGAGGTGTTCCGACCGGCTCTAGTTATCAAACAGCAGCCCGCAGATTGCCTGCATGCTGAGCTGGTGATTAGGACGAGTTTAAAGTCTAGGCAGGTGGACCTTGCACAGAGCTGGGTCGTGCCTGCTTTGCAGATGGTGGACACTAAAAGGTGGAGAGAAGCTTCCAGTTCCATCTCCAGCGCAGAGGAGGAGCAGCGTGCACGGCCACGGGGCTGGGGCACTCAGTGGCCTCGGGGCTGTGTCCACGCACAGCTTCCCAGAGCTGCAAACAGACCTTCCTCTCTGCTGCCCAGGGAAGAGGGACCTTCGCTCATCCTAACTTCATGCTGCATCAGAGATGTAGAACTTCCTACCGAGTTTTCTGTCCGCGTTTCTTTTTTTGTTGTTGTTTTATTTTATTTCCTTTTTTTTTTTAAAGCAGTTTGTTAATATTCATTAAAGAAGTACTGTATAGTTTAACTTGATGTCACAGCACATCCTTTAAACAAAAACACGCCGGGTCCCCGCGCTCACACAGGGATTAGGGGCACTGGGAAATGCCGCTGGTGCTGCTGGGCAGGAGGTAAACGGATCAAGCAGCAATTGGCAGGCTCAGCAAGGGAAGGCTTAACCCAGCCCAGCGCAGATTTGTTGCCTCCTGCCCCAGATCCTTCAGGCCAGCACTGAGCGCAGCCGGACAGGTGCCTCACACTTGGGGTTCCTCCTTACACCGCAGCCAGAGGGCGGCCAGGACCCAGCAGTGCTGCTCGTGGCCCCACAGTAAGTGCCTGGGGTTGACCTGCTGGCTGCTGGGCTTTCTAGGCTGCTCTCAGCTGCTCTGTTTTGGGGTCTTTTAGCACTGAAGTCGGGGTGGCAGCCAGGAGGTGGGCAGTAGGGGACAGCTGGTGTTGGTAATCCCAATTGCAGGCAGTGCGGTGCTAATCCTTGGGGAGCTGGGGTGGGCTTGGGGTCAGCAGGAGCTGTCATGGGGTGTCCGGGGCCATGGGGTCATGGGGTGAATGAGCTGCAGGCGTTGTCCCTGGGCTGCTTGCAGGAGCTGCAAGTGTTCCAAAGTGTGGTGGGAATGGCAGTGTGCTGCACGGTGTTCCTTGCTGTCCCTGTTGTCCCCTGGATAATGTCTCTATTCACAGCTCCTTAATCCCTTATATCCATGGGGGGTGAAAGGCAATTTCTTAGTTGGTTTCTGGTCGTCAGGCCCCTGGTGTGGGCTTTACCAACACTCAGGCAAGAAGATAGAGGCCTGAATGGGATGGGAATTTGGGGCAGAGTGAGGCTCTTTGGAGAGGGAACATCAGGAGATATCCTCAGTATGAGCCCTCAGATGTCCTCACTCAGCTGCCACCAGGTCACTGTGCCACAGCAAGCGGGGTGAGAAAAGAACAGAGAAGTACAGTGTGTGCTGAGCAAAGGAGCTTAAATAAAGCAGGGAGGGTGGCTCATGGCAGGGATGAGGTGTGGGACTGAGTCGGCCTCGGTCTGGCTGTGCCCAAGCAGAAACAAGGAGGAAGGAAGCCCAGGACCTGTGCAAGAGGACTGTCCTGGGGACGGCCGTCCCCACTGCACGGCAATGCTGGGCTGGATTGAGCGGGTGGTCCCACAGCCCCCAGCACAGAACCTGCCTGAGGAGAGCCCTGCAGCCCTACAGCCTGCCAAGGTGAGCAGGAAGGCGGAGAGCCAGAGCCCACAGCATCCCTTTGGTGGAGGCTTTGGGGACTTCACCAGCCAACACCTCTGGTCTGAGGCTGTCTTTCACCCCAGGTGCCAGCAGGGAAGGCCAGCACAGGGGATGCTGTGGACCGCACGCAGGGTAAGCTCTGCTAAGCCCCCCACCCTCAACCTGCATGTGGAGCAGTGACAGGAGCTGCCTTTTTCCAGCTGTTATCAAAGAAACAGAGAAGAAGGTGGAATTTACAGTCGCTGAGGACTCGGCCCCTGCATCAGCATCAGTGTTTGAGAGGTATTGGGGTACAGTGGGGATGGGGACACTGCTGCCCTGCGCCCGCCTGACACAGCCCTGCCCTGCAGCGTGGGGAGCAGCGTGCTGTCCTGGATCTCTCAGGGGCTGGAGAAGGTGGTACCACAGCCAGCACCGGCCCCAGGGTCACTGCAAGCGCTTGGGAAGAGCTTCGAGACCAGTGTTGATGTCCCTGACCAGGTGGGCCGTGAGCCTGTCCCCACATCCTGGCTTCTGGGTTCTTTTAGAAGATCCCCAAACCAGGGGGAGATCCCTCTGCCCCACGTGGCATCCTGCCTTCACCCAACTCTGGGCAAAGGGCAGATTTCTCCCCATGCCCCACCAGGTAATACTTTCTGCCTTTCCAGACAGAGGTGCAGGTCCTCAAGGATGAGGATGAGGATGCTCTGGGTAAGGGGAGCAGTGAGACCATGGTTTGAGGTTCCCTCCTGGTTGCCAGCTCCTGCACATGTGATCCTGCTCTCCCTGCAGAGATAACACCCTTTGACCCCGAGGAGGATGAGCTGGATGGCTGTGAGCTGGAGGATGGCTTGGGCACGGACATGGAGAGCTGGTGGGTTCCCTGTGTGCAGCACCCCATCAGCAGGCAGAGGGGTGGCATGGGGTGGAGGGATGTGGAATATGGGACGGGCAGACACAGGATGTGAGATGCAGGATGCAGGATATGGGATAGAGGGATGTGAGGTGTGGGATTTAGGATGGACAGACACAGCATGGAGAGATGTGAGATATGGGGAGTAGGGATACAGGATGTAGGATGCGTTATCTGTGAAGTAGGATATAGGATGGAGGGATGTGGAATGTGGGATATTGGATTTAGGATGGAGTGATGTGAGATAGGAGATGAAGGATGTGGGATAAGGGATTGTAGGATGAGGGATTTGGGATAAGGGATTGTGGGATGAGGGATGCAAGTTGTGGGACGCAGGATTTGAGGTAGGCATGGGATGTGAGATGCAGGATTTGGGATTGTCTGACACGACGTGGGATGGACAGTTGTAGGATTGGAGGGACACAGGGTGTGAGATGTGGGATGGAGGGATGCAGGATGTGGGGTGCAGGATATGGGGTGAGCTCTGACCACACCTGCTCTCCCTGCAGGGCAGGAGCGCGTGTGCTGAGCTGGCTGGTGCAGGGCTTTGAGAGGATGGTGCCGCAGCCAGAGGTGCCAAAAAGGCCCGAGGTGAGCACAGCTGTGGGTGCTGCTGTAGCATTGTGGTGCTGCAGCCTCCTCTCCCAAGGCAATGAGGGGTTTCCCTGGGCATTCTCTGCCCGCTCCAACACTCAAGCAACCCATTGGGGCCAGACATGGTCTTGAGAGGTGGGGGGGAGGGCAGAGGCAACACACAGAGCGCACTGGGACAGCAGCAAATGGCCACGTCCATCCCTCTGTCTGCAGCCTGAGCTGAAGAAGGAGCAGAGCAGTGCCACAGCAGGAGGTGAGCGCTTTGCAGGGACGTGCAGTGCCCCCTAAGGTGATGCCTGCACTGCCTGACCCCTTGCTCTCTGGAACCAAACCTGAGCAGGTGCAAAAGGGACTAAAACTCGGGTGAAGCCCAAAGACAACATCCCAGGAATGGTGGAGCCGGCAGTGGCAGAAGGGCAGCCAGAGCCAGGGAACACCACCCTCCTCCCTCGGTCCCTGGCTGGGGACAGCGGCAGGTATGGGCTGTGACAATTCTGGTGGGGATGTGGTGGGAGCAGTGTGGGGTCTGATGGGGGGGTTTCTGCTTGGCAGCATGTTCGGATGGTTCGTCCAGGGGCTGGAGAAGGTGATGCCGCAGCCCGTGCCCAGGGAGAAGCAGGATGTGCAGGTATGGGGTCTGCAGGGAGATGCTGGGAAGCAAGGGAGCTGTGCTGGGTGCAGGGCTGTGGGGCTGGTTGGGTGTGCTGGGGCATCAGTGGGGCCTCTCCCAGTGTGATACTGCTGCTGGGTCTGCGGTGTTGCTGCAGGTGGGAGGGCAAAGCAGGCCCTGGGGTGGGAATGGAGGGCAGGAATCATGCCTGACACTGCCCTTTCCTCCTGGCAGGGAGCAGCCACCACAGCCTTCAGCCCTGTGGAGGAAAGTAAGTACTCACCTCTGACACCCTGCCCTTCTGTTGTCAGATTTTGGGAGAGGGTACCTGAGGAAAGCAAGCTCCTGCTGCTGGGGGGTTTATATATATGGCATGTGAGTGTGTGCTCTCTTAGGGAAGAGCAGTGGGGTTTGTGCTGCTGCTCCTGTAGGGCACCCCGAGATACTCTGTGCCAGCTGCTCTGCCAGCCATGAGCGCAGGGACTGAGCTGCAGCACAAACCCACAGCTCCCTAATGTTTTCCTTCTCCTTTTGTTTCAGGGGGCAAAGGGGCTTAGCGCCTCTGAAACAAATGGAAAACGAAGACAGTGGAGTGCTCCCAGCACATGGGATCAAGCCATGGAGAGAGGGCAACTGGGGAGGAAAGGCAGCAGCACCGGGCACAGCGGAAACAGGGCTTGGGGCTCATGATTTGGGGTGGGCAGGAGCCCCAAGTGCCAAGCATTAGGCACACACCCCATCCCCACATCCCTTTAGGACAATGATGAAGAGACCCAACCGAGCCCCAGCTTCATATAGTGAAGGGCAGATGGCACAACTGGGTTTTCTGCCCTTCTGTATTGCAATTTGTATGTCTCCTCTTGGTTTCACGGTGGATGTATGAATTCCCCCCAGTGCCCCACAATAAATTGGTTTTACACACACTGATGTCCTTATCCTTCCTGACTGTTGGTTGGGTACACATGTGTGGAGCCATGCACTTTGCAGCCCCATACAGGCAATGCTGGGGCATAGTGGGGTGCCAGGGGAGCTCCAGCAGTACCTGTGGCACTGCCCACTGGAGCCAAGCGTGGGGCTGAGCGCTGCAGAGCTTTCCCCAATCCCTTTTCAGTTCATATTGTCCCTGTGGAGCCCCAAGAGATGGACCTTGCTCTGGAGGAGCTTGATGATGGCTGGAGTGCTGAAGGCACGCATGAAACAGCGGGCTGGGATGACATGGCTGAGCTGGGGACACAGGGCTGTCCCTTTCCCCCCATCGAGGAGGAGCTGCAAGAGGAGGAGACCAGGTAGGACAGGGGGCTGCTTTTCTCCTGGCGCTCTCAGGATCTACAGGATGGCCAAGAATGGGTCTTCCCAGTATGGCTGAAGGGTTTAGACCTCACTGCCATCCATTTGTCATGGGGTTCTGGGGAGGTTGTGGCACTGCAGCCCAAAGCTGTGGGTGCCCCATCCCTGGAGATGCCCAAGGCCATGGATGGGGCCCTAGGCAGCCTGAGCAGGAGGGCACAGCTCAGCCCCCATTTTATGCGTTTCACCTGATGAGCTGCTCCTTTGGCTGCAGGCTGTGGCCCTGCGCCCCAAGTGCAGCTGAAGAGCAGGAGGAGGTGGGAGAAGAGGAGGAGAAGAAGGAGGAAGAGGAGGAGGAGGTGGAGGTGGAGGAGAGCGCAGGGTGAGTGCTGCGCAGGGGAAGGAGACCAGCATGCAAGCAGCATTTGGCTCAGATGCATGTGTGATGCTTTGGGGGAGGGTGATTTGGGGATGCTTTGGGAGGATGCTCTCAGGGCACGCGGCCATGGGGATGCTTTCGCAATCCGTCTGGTTGCTGGGTTTGCTGCTGACGCTCTCCCGGTGCTGCGCGCATCTCCTGGAGACGGCAGCTCCGGCTCCGCAGCCACCGTAGCAACAGCGCCCGCAGCCCTGGGCTGTGCCTGATCCCGGGGCACGGCGCTGCCGCCAGCTCCATGACTGCGTCCATTTGGGATCGCTGGGAGCAGGTCGGAGCTGGATGCAAAGACAGCAAGTGCTGCCGAGGAACAGTAGGTGCGTTTTTGCTTCTTTTCCTGCAGCAGAAAAAAGACACTGCAGGCAGCGGCTTCAGAGCAGGGGGTATTTAAAGGGATCTTCCTGCTCGGTTTGTGGTTCGCTGTGATTTCACACGGTGAGATATCCAACCCAGCACTGTGGGTGTGCTTTGCACGCTGCTGTTGGTCCCCTGTGCTATAGCAGTTGAGTGAAGGAGGCACTCTCCATCCTCTTCTCTGCTTGCTTATGGGAAAGCACAGATGTCAACAGGTTCCTAGGTCAGGGTGGCGAGGTCCTGAAAAGCCTCCCAACCTGAAAGGTGTGCTACACCAAGATGTGTGCATTGCTGTTGGAGCAATGGATGGCTTGGTGCCCTGTGGCTGGACCCCGGGGGCTGCCTCACCGTGCCCAGCTCAGCTCCAACTGTGCTCCGTCTGTCCCGCAGGGCCCTGCTCCATTCCCTGTGCCCCTCCACAGATGAGGGGCCAGAGGACACCTTCTATGCAGAAGAGGCCCTCAGCTTTGCACGACAGGAAGAAGCTGAGATAAGCGATCTGGAAGGCGCTTTCATACAGGTACGGAGCTCCAGGTGCACCCCGGGCTCAGCTTTGGTTCCACATCACCACACCACAACGGCTGTTTTTCTCCTTCACATGGCTTTCTGTTTCCTTTTCCATTCTGAAGGTGCAAGAGCAGGCGGTGCAGGAAGAAACTGCAGGAGCAGACACTGCAGGTACAGCGCAGAGCAGCGCGGCGTTGGGTCAGGATGGGCTGAGCATGCAGAGGCACTGCAGTGCTGTGCCCATGGGCGCACACAGCTCACCGTGCTGCCAATGCCAACAAACCACCACCAGCCCCGCGTCTCTGTGCTGACGTAACCGTCCTGTCTCCGACCCTTCTGTCTCTCATTGCAGCCCTGCCCCTGCTTGAAGCACCTAGGCACCTAGCAGCATGGCCAAGCGCTCCCGAGATGTTGAGCTAGACCGGCTGGTGCACGACACGCCGCCCGACCGCGGGGACGCGTCCCACCCCATGCTAGAGCAGCTCCCCAATGTCCCCAGCTACCGCATCCCCGTCCTTGCTGCCGGCAGGTGGAAGGCTGGAGTGGTCAACCCCAATTTTTGCAATGAGGAGCAATCCCCTGCCCACCCCTTAGGTATTAGGTGATGGGCTTGCGTGGCTTGGGGGTGGGCGCTGTTCCTAGCTGCTTCCTGTGTAGAAACACAAAATAAAAGCACGTTTCATGTTGCAGCACAGAGGCTGGGGAATGACATTCCTCTTTTTCTGCTTCACCACGATGTGCCTTGCTGGCTCAGCCCCTAACAACCAGCCACGAATGGCGGCTCCCACTTGGCTGTCCCCAGACGTCCTGCTGAGCCCACTGCACGCACACTTTCTCCCTCCAGCAATCCCACAAAACCACTCGTGCTGAGCAGACAGGAAGACGGGTGTCTGGCAGGGCACTGAGCTATGGGACACCCCTCACTCTGTCCTGTCCCCCCCAGGGCTGAGGTGCTGCCCCGCTGTGGGCATCGAGGACGTGGATGGTGGAGGTGACCCCGTGGAGGATGATGGCACCTGCTTGTCACTGCCCACCCCCGGCTCCCCACACATGCTGGTGGTGCCTGGAGCCTCTCCCAGGTAGGGACCCCCGACCCCAGTGTGTGCTGCCTCAGTGCTGGAGTGGGGAATGAAGGATGGCTGTGTGGTTGTGTTTGCAGGGCATGATGTTGAAAAAAGGAAGACAGCTGATGCTGTCTCCCTGGGCTGGTGCAAGGCTTTCAACATGGTCCTACAGCATATCCTTATCTCCAAATTGGAGAAAGATGGAGATGTAGGTTAGATGTCAGGAGGAAATCCTTCCCTCGGAGGACAGTGAGGCGCTGGCACTGCTGCCCAGAGCTGTGTGTGCCCCATCGTGGAGCTGCCCCAGGCCGTGGATGGGCACTGGGCAGCCTGAGGTGTGGGGCAGGCAGTCCTGGCAGGGGCTGGGGATGGGTGGGCTGTGTGGTCCCTTCCAACCCAACCGTTTTGCGACGGTTGTGTGATTCTCGGTGGCGCTGCCAGTTGCTGCCAGCAGAGGGCTGAGAAGCGCCGTTTAACCGCCTTTGAATCAGCATCCAGGAGTCGGGCGTCCTTTCAGACCGTCATCAGAAGTAGGAAATAGCAACTCAGGCTGATCCCACCTCATGCACGCCCCACGTCTCAGGCACGCTCAGAGCCAGGGTCCCAGCAACCCACAGCCATGGCTTTGCTATATTCAGCCCCGAGCATCTCCCATGGCAAGGAAACAGACTCACTGCCCCAAAATGGGAAAGTTATGGGGCAGAGCTCTGTGCTGCCCTTGCACCACTCACACTGTGTGACACTGGCTTTGCTTCCCATCACAGGAGATGCAGGCTGGGGGTGTGTAGGCTTGCAACTCAGCACAGCTTTGCTTTGTGTCTGCAGGAGGAAGGTGCCAGCCTCTGCAGATGGCCTGGCAGAAGGGAATTGGGATGAGGAGCAGCAGGACAGGTACATGGTGGCAGAAATAGTGCAGGTCTTGGACACACTGGGACATCAGAGGGAGAGGGAGCAGTTCTGGATGTGCCCTGTGCTTTCCCACCCCACAGCCTGCCTGAACGCATCGGCTCAGCCACCAGCCAGAGCAGCACTGTCATCCATGACCGCCTGCAAGAGCTGGTGAGGCTCTTCAAGGAGCGAACAGAGAAGGTGAAGGAGAAGCTGACTGACCCCGATGTCACCTCTGATGAAGAGAGCCCTACAGCATGTGAGTTCAGGTTGGGTTGGGAGGCTGGGAATGCCAGATTTGGCACCTGGGATGGGGCAGCCCTGGCTCTACGTGCAGGGTGGGGGACGAGAGGCATGGAACAGCTCCATAGAGCAGTGGGCATGGCCCTGAGCTGCTGGAGCCCGAGGAGCATTGGGATACTGCACTCACACATCAGGTCTGTGTTTGCGTGGAGCCAGGGGCAGGCCTCTGTGCTCCTTATGGGTCCCCTCCAGTTCAGGATGTTCTGTGGTTCTACAGCTCTACTCAGAGAGTGGCGAGGCACTGAAACTTCTGCCCAAGAGCTGCGGGTGCCCCATCCCTGATGGTGCCTGAGGCCATGGATTGGACCCTGGACAGCCTAGGCTGGTGGCAGGAGGTGTTTGGAACCCCTCCAACCTAAGCTATTCTGTGATTTTCTCCCAGCACCCTCCAAGCCAGCACCCACAGCACCACCCCCACCCCCGGGGGATGCACAGGTGGGGGAAAAGCCAGTGGAGGATGAGCACTACTGTGAGATGCTGTGCTGCACCTTCAAGTGCCAGCCCTGGATGGACCGCCTGAAAAACTACCAGTTCCCCAGCAGCATCGACCCACTCACCAGTGAGAGATGGAGGCAGTCGGGCTGGGAGGAGGCTGGGTGGGACATGGAGGGGCAGAGCGGGCAGCAGGATTTACTCAGAGGGCAGTGATGCCCTGGCACATCTGCCCAGAGCTGTGGGTGCCCCATCCTTGGAGGTGCCCAGGACCAGGCTGAATGGGGCACTGGGCAGCCTGGTCTATGGGAGGTGTGGGCTTGCATGGCAGACGGATGCGCAGCCAACGTGTTTCCCTGTGTTCAGACCTGGTGTACGTGCTATGGCTGTTCTTTGTTGTCCTGGCCTGGAACTGGAACTGCTGGCTGATCCCCGTCCGCTGGGCCTTCCCCTACCAGACGCCAACCAACATCTACTACTGGCTGCTCATGGACTACCTGTGTGACCTCATCTACCTGCTGGACATCATCGTCTTTCAGACTCGCCTGCAGTTTGTCCGAGGAGGAGACATCATAGTGAGTGGCAGCATGCACTGCATCCCACAGAGGGACGTGGCTGTGGGGAAATCCTACCTATCACCCGCAGTAGCACCAGTGGTCTGGCTGTTGGTGTCTGCCACCACGGTGGGGTTGACCTTCACCTTCCCATTGGGGCTTGGTCTGCTCAGGGAAGACCCAGATGTTGAGGTTTCTCCTGTAAGCTCTGATTTCTGTGGTGCTAGGACTGCAGTGCAGTTCCTCTGGGGTGAAAAATGAACAAGGCTTGTCCTGAAAAAGGGTGAGATGAAAGCCTGCAGCCAGGTCTTGTGCTCCTCCTCCTCTGCTCCCCTTCCATGCACAACAGGAGTGGGTTCCCCATTGTGGTAAAGAAGGGCAAAGCCAAGCACGACCACATTGGTGGTGACCTTGCTCTCCGCAAACAGCATTCGATCACACAGTTGTAGAATCCTTAAGGTTGGAAAAGACATCTAAGATAACCTACCTCTCTTTCCCTCTCTTTCCTGCTATTCCCAACCAGAGTGACAAAAAGGCCATGAAAGAGAACTACCTGCGATCGCAACGCTTTAAGGTTTAGTGTGACTTAATTACTCTGTGCCTCCAGTCTGTGACATGGCCTGTAGTTCCACCCCACTGGGCCTGCAGGTCCCCATCAGTGTCCTTGTCTATGTACGGGTTTCAGATGGATGTGGTGTGCCTCCTTCCCTTGGATTTCTTCTACTTCAAAGTCGGTGTCAACCCTCTCCTGCGTTTTCCCCGCTGCCTGAAGGTGAGTGGAAAAGCCCCATGCTGATTTGGGTGGCCACAGCCGTACTGCTCAATGAGAGGATGCTGTACAATGGATGGGAAGTTTTGTTCCAAAGGCCTTCGGGGGCTGTTACAGGTCAATATTTCCATCTTATCACTCTCACATTTCCAAAGAAGGGTGGGGACAGATGGAACCAATTGTACCCGTGGCTGTTCATACTGTGGAGGGATCCTGGGCAGCTGGGCTCACAAGATGTCGCTGTGGGGATGTGTCCCCTGGATGGTGGCTTCTCAGGAAGCCACGGCATGCCAGAGCTCTGCTCTCCTTCTCCTCCCAGTACCTGGCCTTCTTTGAGTTCAACAACCGCCTGGAGGCCATTCTGAGCAAGGCGTACATCTACAGGTGAGGGGGATCATTTGTGGAGGGTGGTGATATCTATCACTGTTTGTTACTGGGGAAAGTGGTTCGTTTTGGCACACACCAGTCCTGTCTTTCTGTCTTGCCCTAAGGCTACAGCTTGCTGTCCCTTGTGATCCCAGAGCCAATGCCACGTGTTTGTCCCAGCAGACACCATGTCTTCTTCCCTCCCATTCACTCCTTGTACTTTTTGTTGTGCAGAGTGATTCGGACCACTGCCTACTTGCTGTACAGTTTGCACGTGAACTCCTGCCTCTACTACTGGGCATCAGCCTACGAAGGACTGGGCTCCACCACCTGGGTCTACGATGGGGAAGGAAACAGGTATGAGACAGAGCTTGGGTCCTCACGTAGCACAGCATGCTCTGATGGATGGGAGCAAGAAATGTGTTTGGTTGTGGCTGGGTTCGTACAAATCTCTGAGGCAAGGGTTGTAGAATCATAGAACCATTAAGACTGGAAAAGACCACTGAGATCATCCAATCCAGCCATCAGCCCATCACCTGTGTCCACTGTGGGGGGACCCAGGAGAAGATGTGGGGAATGCTGAGGGTGAGATGCTGAATGCTGAGAGGTGTGGGCAGAGCAGGTGAAAGGGCTGTGGCTGAGCTGAGACCTACAGCAATGATGGGTCAAAGGGGCTGCAAACTGGGAGCCCAGTGCTGGGGACAAGGATGCCATAGGAGGAGAGAGCACTGCACATGCAGCACTTGGCTCATGAGCTGAATGCTGCCTGGTGAGTAATGCCCACAGCTGTGTGTTGTACAACACGGGCAAAATGAGATATCAAATAATGTTTAATTAATTCAGCACCATTCTCCTGTGCAATAAATGAGAGCTGGCTGAAAAAATAAAGGTTTGTGCAAGTGTGTTAAAGGCTTACCACACCGTGTAGGTGGGACAGTGACTGTCGGTGTTTCCTGCTGTACTATGGGCTGTATTATGAGCATGGTACGTGGATGGTGACCTCGGTTTGAGGGGTTTCATGCCTGAAACGTAACCACAACTGCATCCTCTGCCCCTCCCAGCTACATCCGCTGCTATTATTGGGCAGTCAAAACCCTCATCACCATTGGGGGCCTGCCAGATCCCAAGACGCTGTTTGAGATCGTCTTCCAGCTGCTCAACTACTTCACGGGCGTCTTTGCTTTCTCTGTCATGATTGGGCAGGTGAGTGGAGGGGGGCCCATCTCGGATGGGAGATAGGCTCTGAGCTGGGGTCGGTCCACAGTGTTACCTGCATGTCTGTGCTCCCCGTGCAGGGGCTCCTTAGCTGCTCAGCACAAAGGATGTGGTGGATGCCGCGAGCCCCCTGTTAGCACACAGCTAATGCTCCCTGAGCTGCTTCACCTATATGAGAGGTGATAACAGCGACTAAATCCATCTCTTCCTACTCTTGCTGACCTGCAGATGAGGGATGTGGTGGGTGCTGCCACTGCCGGGCAGACGTACTACCGGAGCTGCATGGACAGCACCATCAAGTACATGAACTTCTACAGAATCCCCAGAACAGTCCAGAACCGAGTCAAAACGTGGTACGAGTACACGTGGCATTCACAAGGCATGCTAGGTGAGAGCCTCTTGGAGGGCCACGTTGTGCTCAGAGGGCCATCATCATGCTCCGTGTGCATTTTACTACACTTGCTTTGCTGGAATCTAGTTGTCAAAGAGCAGCCAAACAAACAGCACTATGGGTTTGGGGCAGGAGAGGGTTATTTAACTCTTTTTCCCTATACATATATATGGTGTGCATGGTATTGGATACGGGCTTGCGCATGGGCTGCTGATGGGACGCAGAGCTGAGGTGTCACCCATCCCCACTGCAGTGCTGGGTGCTGAGCTTATTGGGAAAGTGCTGGAAACACAGTTTTCTATTCTGCATCTCACAGATGAGTCTGAGCTGCTGGTGCAGCTGCCGGACAAGATGCGATTGGACATCGCCATCGATGTGAACTACAGCATCGTCAGCAAAGTGGCCCTCTTTCAGGTATGCCTACAGGGTGGGCTCTGTCCCGTGGTGCCCAGCTCCATTGGCACGGGCTGACTGCTGTTGGCTCCATTTGTGCTCAGGGCTGTGACAGACAGATGATCTTCGACATGCTGAAGAGGCTCCGCTCGGTGGTCTACCTGCCCAATGACTTTGTCTGCAAGAAGGTACCGAGCTGCTGTGTGGGATGGGTGTCCCATTTCTGGGCAGCCCGCACTGCGTCCATCTCTGTTACAGGGGGAAATCGGCCGTGAGATGTACATCATCCAGGCAGGACAAGTGCAGGTGCTGGGGGGACCTGATGGCAAAACTGTGCTGGTGACACTGAAAGCCGGATCGGTGTTTGGAGAAATAAGGTCAGCAAAGCACTGCTGGGAGGACACAGCCCTCTGAGGGGCCATGGGCATGTAGCATCCTGGTTGCCTACCCACAGCCCATCATACTCAAGGCTGGTTCAGACTGCAATATTAAAACTTCAGAGGGCAGGTGGGATTTTATGTAGCGTTTCGTTCTTTAAAAATGAGGCTTGGAAAGTTTCATTGTGGGTAATAATAATTAGACCCTGAGTCCTCTAAAAGAGAGAACTGGAGGCATATGATGGGAAGAGGAAGATTTTATAGAAAGGGTGCTGTGCTGAGCCCATTAGAATGGCTTAGGTTGGAGGAGCCCACCCAGCTCCAAGCCCAGCTCACACTGCCCAGGGCCCATCCATGGGCATCCATGGGGCACCTCCAGGGATGGGCACCCACAGCTCCGTGGGCTTTGGCTGCGGCAGCTGAAGGTGACACAGGAGCAGTGCTTAAGTCTCTTGGTGTTCCACTCAGCTTGCTGGCAGCCGGAGGAGGGAATCGCCGAACTGCTAACGTCGTGGCTCATGGATTTGCCAATCTTTTCATTTTGGACAAGAAGGATTTGAATGAGATTCTGGTGCACTACCCTGAGTCTCAGAAGCTGCTGCGTAAAAAGGCCAGGTGAGTATGGACTGCAGGATGGAGTGCTGGTCTGAAAGCCACTGGGGAGGTTTCTCAGTCCCAGCTGATCTAACCCTATCCTGACATCATCTCTTTTTGCTGCAGGAAAATGCTGAAAAACAATAATAAACCCAAAGATGAGAAAGGAGGGCCTGGAGACCCGCTGATCATTCCCCCCAAAGCCGACACCCCCAAGCTCTTCCAGGCTGCTCTGGCGGCTGTGGGGAAGACAGGAGGCAGAGGGCACCTGGCACAGCTGCGCTGGAAGCTGAGGCAGCTGAAGGCGATGCAGGAGGCACAGGTCAGAATGGGGAGAGTGAGATGGGCCAACAGTTGGGAAGGAATGCAATGCAGCCTGCAGGTAATATACCCGGAGAGGTGCTGAGCACAGTGCTTTGTGAAGGCACGGTGAGGCTTCGTGCAGGTCCCTCCCCAGAGCACATTGCTATACTGATGGAGCTACCCCCTTCTCTGGTGAAGCCAGGGCATGAGTATGGGCCCATTGGGAACCTCTGCAAAGCTTTTCCAATGATAGAGCCCTCAGGGGGACAAAGCAAGAGTTGGTGCTTTGGGTGCAAGGAAGCTTTGTTGTGCCCGTCCTACCTTCCCTCACCTCAAAGCATGCCGGTTGCAATCCAGCTGCAGATCTTTGAGGTCCCTTCCAACCTGAGCCATTCGATCAGTCTCACGTGGCTCACCTCAGAGAGCATGGTGAGCGGTAAAGCTCCCCAAAACACCCTGCTGTCTTTGTGCAGCGTGGATGCCGAAGTCTGGGGATGTGGCTGGGGTCCTGCTGTGAACAAGGGTCTCCCAAGGCTGATTTTGCCCTTTTTAATCTTTGTACTTCAGGATCCAAGTTTCAGTCCAATACCACCAAAGTCACCGGTGCACCGGAGGTCACCCACTGCCTCCCCCAAAGCAAGGCCCCCTCCAGGAGAAGAGATATCCTCAAAATCCGCTGATAATTTAGTCGCTATCCGTGTGATTCCAACAGCCCAAGAGGATGAGGAGATACTTGCTGCTGAGATCTCGGAGAAAGAAGATGAGAAAGAAGAAGAGAAAGAAGACAAGAAAGAAGAGAAATGAGAACCAAGCTGCTGTGGGGGCTGGTGGCGCGAGTAGGAATTGGGCGCATGCCTTGGGTAGAAGCTTTCAGTCATTAATTATTCCTACAAATTGGAAGTAGGCATTGCTAAATAGGTGCTGCAGGTGGGCTCTGCCTTTCTTCTCTGCTTAGGCCTTCATCCACTGCCAAGGGAACCCAGAGCTGTATGAGGTGGTGAGGGGTGGGCACAGCTGCATGGGGTGGGGGTCACCATCCCTGGGAGGTGTCCCAGAGTTGTGGGGATGTGGCCCTGAGGGACATGGTTTAGGTTGGCCACGTGTTGTGATAGACTAGATGGTCTCAGTGGTCTTTCCAGCCTTCATGATGCTATGATTCGAAGTTCTGTGCTCTGGAAACCTGTTCTGTAGAGCATCTGTGTGCACGTTCCCTCTAAATATCAGGCCTGAGATCTTACGGAGGGACAGCCCAGAAGAATCAGCTTTTTATGTCTCTGAATGGTTAATGAGTGCCTGCTCAGATAAAGCATGAAGAGTTTTTCACCTCCAAAGCTGAGTCACCGGAGGGAAAACAACAAGACTTCTCTGTTGGACCCAAGGTCGTCACAAGCAGCGGGAGTGTGACTCATCTGGAAAGGATCTGGGCTGGGATCCGGAGCCAAGCACAGACTCAAATCACCATAGTGAGTGCACAGGGGGAGCCCCTGGCCTCACACTGCCAGCCAACAGCTCCTGGGGAGGGGGAAGAAACCCAAACGTCAAGGAACTCCAGCATGCCCCATGGGCAGCCGCTGCCCTTAACATCGCATAGGAAACCCCAGCCTCCTGCCCGCCTCCCTCTGTAGTTTGTGTCCTCAGCTATTTGCACGTGGCTCCCTGCTGGGTAGAAGCAAAGTGCTTGGCAGTACAGAAATACCTCTATAAACAAACCAGGAAATGTGGCAAAGTCAGGCTGATGTGCTGCTGTGATTTTGATACGGCTTAGTGGAACAGTTTACATTGGTGGTGCTCTGTAACAGCTTTCATAATCCACCCTATCTACAATAAACACCACTTAGATTACCGCTCATTTTCTGGATTTATTTCAGAATTCCAGGTTTCCTGTGCCTGGAAGCAGAGCAGCTTGGGAAGGCAATGCAATGCTCTGTTAAAAGCAACACAAAAATGCTTTGGGAAAGGTCTATGCTCTGCTGGAATGAGAAAACAGCCTCCCAGCTTCCTGCAGGACTCAGACAGGTAGATGGCACACAGGTGGAACGAGATGATCTTTAAGGCCCCTTCAACCCAAGCCATCCTGTGATTCCATGGAGGGGGGAAAAAGCCAACCCACACCAACTCACACCTTTCCCAGCGCGTTTCAGAGGCCGTGTAACACTGCTAGTAGGATGTTCATACCTTTTTGTCATAGAATCCCCTCGGCTGGAAAAGGCCTCCAAGGTCATCCAGTCCAACCATCCACCTACCACCAGTATTTCCCCACTAATCCACGTCCCTCAGAACAACATCTCAACCTTTCTAGAGCACCTCCAGGGCTGGTGACTCAACCAATTTCCTGGGCAGCCCCTTCCAGTGCCTCACCACTCTTACATTTTTCCTAATATCCATCCCTTTGCCTGATACCCATCCTTTTTCTTGATACCCAACCTTCTTCCATTCCCAGAAGGAGGAAAGAAAGAACAAAAAGCTTTCTGAAGTGACAAACGCTCGCACGAGGATTTGAGTTTTCAACACTCGGCATTAGGAGATAATGGAAACATAACTGGTAATTCTGGAAGCACATGAAGGCTTAAAGCCATCCCCCACTGGACCTGTTTACGGCTTTAGCGCTTTGGAGATTATTCCCAGGTAATAATTAAGGTCGAGGTGGGGTTGGGCTTCCAGCCCATCTCCCTTTGCCATGCAAGGCTGTTGGGATAGGGCAGCTCCATGTTCATCCTGCTGGCTGGGGGCTGGCCATCAGTCATCCCTCTGCTGCAACCCACAGCTCTGTTGCTACTCTTACAATGGGCACTCTTTGTGCTGGCTCCCATTGAACATATCGTCACTGCATTTCCTTTCAGCTTTTGCTTGCTCCATTTTGATGTTGGCTGAGCATTTTATTGATCCACAATGAGATGCTCTAATAATATTAATGCAGTATATGGGAATCTGTCCACGCAGCCACCACTGCCAGCCCAGCACTGATAGCTGCGCTGGAAATTCTGCATTGCAGACTTCTCCCTCACTTCTATTTCCCTCATTTCACCCATTTAGCTGAGGTCTATAATTGCAAACGCTTGCCTGCTTCCCTTTTCCTACAGCCAGAGCCTGGGCAGGTATCTTCTCTATTTATAGTGAGAGCAATCTTATAAAAAGATTAAGTGCAATTGCAGGTTAATCGCCGATAAGGTTATAACGAAAGTAAAAACAAATAAGCAGGTTTGGGGATTAGATCTGGGCCTAAAAGAAATTGCAAGATAAATGGAAAGTCCCTCTAAGTGGCATTTAATTATAAAGCTTGAAATGAAATGAAGCGTTTCGATCTCGAAACCTGGAGATCTCAGCCAGCACAACACGCTCCTAAAATGAATGCTGTTTCTGTCCATACATTTTTTTCTGTTGCATGGATCTGCTTAGAGTCAAGGCTGCAGTCCTGCCCCTGAATCCAGCTTGGTGCGAAGCGGAGCTGGGTGATGCCTGCTTTGCTCTGCTGGAAAGGGGAGCATCTCAGACTGCATCTCAGCTGCAGTCATTTGGAATTAACACCCCAAAACAAGGAGTGACGTTCTTCCTTTGATAGGATCAGAGAATCACTAAGGTTGGAAAAGGCCTCTAAGTCCATCCAGTTGACCTACCAATATTGCCTGCTAAACCACATCCCTTTTCTCACCCTTCCCTCATCTACTTGTTCTCGTTTTGGGATGAAACTTTCCAAGTGTTCGTTTCCAATCCCTCGGGGAGATCTGAGCAACATGCAGCGAGTTGGCTTTGAGTCATCAGAAGAATTACATATCCATGTGATTATTTCATTCCATTTCCCCCCTTGTGGAGGTTGCTGGATGCATGTGAAGAGCTGGAAGTCAAAGGGATGTGGTCAGTGGGCATGGGGGGAAATCAGACTTGGGGAGCTTAGAGGTCTTTTCCAACCACTATGGTTCAATGTCAGGTAGGGCAAAAACAACCAGAAAAGAGTGAAGTAGAAGGGCTGTTGCACAGGGACATATTGCCAACCCTGGCTGGGACTGCTGGGATCAAATGGCACAGCATGGCATGACATGGCGTGGCTTGGCATAGCATGGGATGGGATGGGATGGCATGGAATGGCATGGCATAGGATGGCATGGCATGGAGTGACATGACATGGGATGGCATAAGATGGGATGGCATGATGTGGAATGACATAGGATGGCATAGCGTAAGATGGCATGGCATGGGATGGCCTGGCATGGGATGACATACGATGGCACAGCATGGCATGATATGGAATGGCACAGGATGGCAAGGCACAGCATGGCACAGCATGGCACAGCACGGCATAGCACAACATGGGATGGCATAGGATGGCATGGTGTGGCACAGCTCTGTCCTAGCACAAGGTGGAGGAATGAGGAGCAGCCTGACGATTGGCTCAGCCCAGATAAGAGGTTCCTTTGTACTGCAGAAATGCCAATATCACGTGCAGCTCTCTCTGCTGCCATGGTTACTGCCTGCTGCAGTGCATGCAGCACAGCGGTGTGACCATGCTGAGCTGGGAAGTGCAGCAGCAGCATGGCTCTGGGTCCTCCTGCAGCACTGGGCAGTGTCCCATCACTTTCTACATGAACGCTTTTTTCATTAAAGTGTTTTACTGAGCGCTAATTACGTTGGTTTTCCTTCTGTAAATGAGTCCGATATGATCTGTGTGTCTTGGCAAACAGCCTCGAGAACAGTAACCAAAGCCTTTTTGTTTGATCGCTGTTTGCTTTGCAAATCTCCCTGCTCTCACCGTTCCTGGCTGCCTTCAGACAGCCTGCACGTGCGGGTAGATGGGAGGGAAATGGGGCTCTGTGTCATTCCTCCTGCAGGAACAGGAAAGGTTTGGGTGTTCCTGAGGCCCTGGGGTCAAGGCGAGGGGTCGGTGGGTGCTGGGACCGCCGTTGTCCCCCTTGCTGTGCATTCAAGTGGGGTGGCACTCAGGGAGCAAACCCGCTCCCATCTGAATGCAGTTATCTGCAGAGGGAGAAAAGTCCACCTGTCCACCCATCTAAGAAATAGGTTATGTCAGCAATTTGCAGGGCTGGGCTTTAATCTGCTCTTAAGGCACCGGCAGACAGGAGCAGAGGGGACGTTGCTTTCTCCTCCGTTGCAAACGGAGCGCTCTGCAGCAGCTGCCCTGGGGACCTTTAGGGGAGCAGGCGGTGCCATGCATGCGCTGGGTGCTCTGGCTGCTCTCTCACTGCTGGGCTGGACCAAGGGCAGCAAACGGCGGAGTGCGGCTCTGCAGAACACCGGAGGACTTCCAGGAGAGAGGCGATGGGCAGCAGGGCCCGGCCTCCAGGTGAGAGGTGTGGGATGGGAGAGATGGAGGTGAGCAGCCACGTCCATCTGTTGCCATGCAGCTCCGAGCCGTGCGCCAGGTGTGGGTATAGGGCTGTGCATTATATATGAGAGGTGTGAATAATGCATGGCAGGGTAAGTTTGCAGTCCGAGCAGTCGGGGGGTGGAGGAGCTGTGCCATAGCTCTCCAAGGATCCCCCTCCAGCCGGGCACAGGGTGACCACGACAGCACTGCTCTTCCCACAGAGGCTCCTATGGCTGCGTGTCGCTGTGGGATTCAGCGCAGAGCAGCCAGGCCATGCGCACAGTGTCCGTTAGTGGCACAGCCACTGACATCAGCCTCCAAACTCCGTTCCCTAAATTATTCACAATTACTGCTTGAGCATCTCCTCCAAAACCAAGCATGCTTCTGAGGGCACTAAAAATAGACGGCTTCGCTGAGGACGGGATGCATTTTTTAAAGGAGACTGCTGCCATCCCTTCTGCTGGTGCTCGCACCTCCTGCCCAGGCAGCTGCAGGCTCTGCTCTTGGGGATAAGAAGGGCAGGGATGGGGCCAGGCCCTGCAGGGACCCTCGAACTGCACAGCAGGAGAAAAAGACACGGCTGCTGACGTTGGGTGGGTGAGTGAGGGCGGCTCCGGGCCACCTGAGCACTGCCCTATCTCAGCATCGCTGCCTGCGGGTTGGGTTAATTCCCACTGTGAGCTTGGAAACGAGTACAAATTTCTCACTAAGACTTAATTAAAACTCGCTAAAGAGCTTAAATGGCGACAAGGGAGTGTGGGGTTTCTTTAGTCGCTCCTGTGGGCTCAGCACGGAGATCCCCTCGCTGGGGCTCTCGGGGAGGAGCAGAGTTACAGCACTGAGCTGTGTTATCATTAATTGCTCTCTGGGGATGCGTTCTCCATCTGATCCTCCTGGTGGCAATTCCCTGCAGAGAGCACCCAGGTATGCCCCCACCTGCATTCCTGCCATCAGCTTGCTGGGAGGGAATGGAGGGGGGAGGTTAAACTTTTGCTAGGATATCATATTTTCCCCCCATCTCCCCGGAGGTGTTGCAGATGTAGGTTAAATATTTGCTTGGGGCGAATGCAAAGGGCCCCCATCAGCACAGCGGTGCAATCAATGGGGCTTCCCTCCATCCACACTCATGGGCAAATGGGGGGAAATGGGAATGAAGCCGCCTGATTGAGCAGATCGCTCATTGCACAACATACGCAGGAGGTGGCAGCGGGGCCGGCCGCCCTCCTGCTGCTCTCCCAGCGCTCATTGATTCCGGGCCGGCACTCGGATGTCTGCTCTCAGGCTGGCAGCGAAGAGGGAGGCTTTGCAGACAGGGAAAAAGCTGCTCTAAAAGGAAGGGCAGAGCCCGCGGCGCCGCGTTGGAACGTGGAGAGAAAGCAAAGGCAGCACTCAGTGAGCTTGGGATGGAGGGGGGGTGGAGGGGGGCAGCCCTATTGCTCACAGCACCCGCCGCGGGGTGACAGAGGGGCTTGTTTCAATGGGGAAGAGCCCTGAGGGTGGGGATTTCCGTCCTCATCCCCAAATACCATTCTCAGGCTGAGCCCCACCGGCAAGGTGGGCACCCAAATCTCCTGGTGCATTGGGGTCATGCTTTGGGAGCCATCCATCTCCCTCTCCCCTCGTCCATTCAAGTCCCTTTTGATGTAATTATGCTGCATAATCTCAGTGCCATCAAAAACCTGAAGCATTGAAAGGACAGGAAATGACTTAACGCCCAGAACCATTTGCATAAACATTATTTTGCCCTCACAGCTCGTAATTTAAGTAAGTCAGTGACAATACGACATTAGAGTCTCTGCTGGAATGCTTACAGTCACCTCGTGTCCGTCCTCATCATCGCTGAATCAACAGCAGCAGCTGCAGGGACATGGGGAGCCCTGCGTGGTGAACCCCGACAGCACCCACAGTGGGGCTGAGAGGGGCTGTGTGAGGCTGTGTAGGGCTATGAAGGGCTGTGTGAGGCTGAAAGAGGTTATGTGGGGCTATGTGGGGCTGTGTAGGGCTAGGAGGGGCTGAAAGAGGTTACGTTGGCTGTGTAGGGGCTGTTTGGGGCTATGAGGGGCTGTAAGGGGCTGAGAGGGGCAGAGTTGGGCTACGTACAGCTATGAGGGGCTGAGTGGGGCTATGTAGGGCTGAAAGGGGCTATATGGAGCTCTGTGGGAATGAGAGAGGCTGTGTAGGGCTGTGTGGGGCTACGAGGGGCTGTAAGGGGCTGAGAGAGGCAGAGTTGGGCTTTGAGGGGTCGAGAAGGGCAGCGTGGGGCCGTGCATCCCCCAGGCACCGCCGTCCGTCGGGGGTCCCGGGCGTTGCCAGGGCAACGAACCGGGGCGGAGCAGCCCGGTGCCGACGCTCGGATGGGCGGGACCGGGGCGGGGAACGGAGCGGCTGCGGGCGGCCGGTGAGCGGCACCGGGAAGGCACCGGGAGCGGGCGGGGCCGGGCCGGGCCGGGCTTCCCTTTGTCTGCGGGACGGCGGTGGGCGGGACCGGGGTGCGGAGCGGGGACGGCGGAGCTTTGCGAGGCGCTGAGCCGCTCTCCCCGCGGACGCCGAGGGGTCGCGGAGCCGGGGAACCCCGTGCCATGCCGGCGGCCCGCCCGGGCCGGGAGCTGCCCCCGCAGCGTGAGTACCGCACTGCTCCGCGGAGGGGCGGGGGGAGGAACCGGCAAGCCCGCATTCTTCGCATTGCTGCGCGGCCGGGGAGCGGGAGCGAGCTGCAGGGGCGTGGGGTGCCCTGCGGGCTGCGCGTCCTCCTGCCGGTCTGCTTCGGGTCTCAGGCGCTCCGCAAAGCGACGTTTGGGGCGGTGCAGGAAGGGTCCGCCCGGTCCGTGGGCTCGGGCTGGCTGCGGGATCCGCGCTGCCGCCGCCGTCGATCTGCGGGGCCGGCCGTCCCCGCTCAGCGCTGCGAAAGGAGGGGAACTTTTGACCAGGGCGGGGAGCTGATCCGTGCCGTTCCCTTGCAGAATCACCTCGCCAGCACTTTTTTTTTTTTTTTTAACTGGTGGCATTAAAAATAGATTATTTTTTTTTTTCCTTGCAAGCTGGCGAATGCGGCATTACACAACAGCCCGGACTTCTTTGACCTTTGCCATATTCCTCTCCTCTCCTCCCTCCTTCTGGGTTTTCCTTTGGTGTAGCAGCTGGAAAAGCCCCAGCACTTTGCATTCAATCTTGAGACACTGGGGCCTTGCTGAAGCCCACCCAGCACACAGGCACCCACGTGTAACGGGCAGACCTGAAGGCAGCCAGCTGAGTTCCTCTTGACAATAGAGGGTGGGGACGTGGGGTCCTTGCAGTGCCTGGACGGTGTGGGTGACCTGGGGATGTGGGGCTGGAGGAGCACACCCAGTGGGATGGCACGGAGAGGCCGGGAGCCCAGCAGCACGTTTCACCCTGCAGGCACAGGTCTTGCTGGAGGACGGCCAGCAGCCGGCCCTGCCACGCACCACGGAGGAACCACCAGCATCCCCACGTGAGCCTGCAGTGCCAGGGCAAGCAGCCTGCACCATGAGCCTGGAGAAAGCTGGTGAGGGGAGCGTGGACATGGCCAGGACTGAGGGGTGGGGGCTGGGGAGCAGCCAGGGGCGCACACACCCTCACATCCTCCAAAAGGGGCCTGGTGCCCATGCAGGTGATGCACGTGGTGTCTCCAACCGGAGCATCAGTGCCTCCCTGAGTCGTGCCTAGCACAGCTGGGTGGAGGCAGTGCTCACCAGGGGGAGGGCAGGAGGGTCTGCTGCCTTCAGGTTTGGGTTTCCTGTCCCTTTGGTATGGGGAGGGAGCGGGTGCTGAGCACACAGCCTCGGGCAGGAGAACAAAAAGCAGCAGTCTTTCTGGAGGTAGTGCCAGGAGCACAGATTCCTGGCTGTCCCTCTTTGCTGCCTCTTTGCTCAAAGAAAGCACAAGTCCCCACAGCTGTCAGTACTCAGGACAGCTGAAGCCTTGCAGCATGTGTGTGAAACACAACTGGCACACGGCATCAGCCTGCCTGCAGGCAGCTAAGCAGCTCCCAGCATCACCTTTTGCCTTCCAACCTTCTTTTTCCAGGCAAGGCAGGGAGCAGCCTGGATCCATGCTGCTGGTTCCACCAGCACTGCATGGCAGTGAGTCAGGCCAGCTTGTCTTCTGCTGGAACCACAGAGCAATTTAGGGCTTCGTTTGCAGAAAGCTGTGTTTAAACTCATGCCGTGAAGGTCAGAAAGTCGCGCTCAACAAGCAGTGCCACCATTTGGGTCGCCCGTGTAATTTGAATTTGGCTTCCATTACGCTGCCGTGTTCAGTGACGCAGCCTTTAATAACACCATCCCATGCTGTTTTTCCACCAGCACCTGCTCATTCGGGGAAAAAAAGGATGAGGTGCTGAGGGGGTGAATCAGAGGCAGCAGCGGGGCTGGCACGTCCACACAGGGCACCCTGGGGTGTGCCGTGGGATGCCAGCATCCCTCTGTCTGTACCACAGGCAGGCATTGGTGTCGCTGCCCTCCCACAGGGACCCCCGGCACTGCTGTGCTCCTGTTGCTGCCTCCCTTGGGTTTCTGTCCCTGCTGAGTGCCCGTGTCTCCCTGGGGCCGGCTGATCCCAACCCCGCTGTGCTCTCTCTTGCCGCAGGGGGTCGGTTTTGCAGCGGGAAGCGCGCCGGTCTGCCAGCCCAGCGGCCCTTCCCTGTCATCCAGAAGGTGGTGGCATCCATGGCTCACCTGCAGGAGGAGAAGCTGCGGCTGCAGGAGGAGCTGCTGGCTCTGCAGGAGAAACTGGCCGCCCGCGAGAGCGAGGAGATGGCCGTCTCCGTCCAGCTGCGAGGGCAGGTAGGGGGGCTTTGGGCACGCTCCGGGCTTCCAGCTGTGGGTTGTGATCTGTAGCATGAGGGCTCGGGGTGCTTGAGCCGTCTCGAGTGAGGAGCAATGCGGGGCTGTGTCGGTGCTGGCTGTGCTGCTGTGGGGGGGGGCTGGCCTCGGTGTTGACCCCCTAATGCTTCTCGTGCCGGTGCAGACGCAGCTGTGGATGTGAGGACCTTCCTCATTACAGGGAGATTGAAACCCAGGCTGCTAATAAAGGGATTTGCATGTGGATGTTGTGGAAGCTATTACAGTCAGGTTTGGCTTGTTCCACTGGTGTCAAAAAGGTGGATGTAATTGTCCTGGATCTGGTTGGCATAGTCTGCATGACACAAGCAGGACAGGCAGCTGGCGTGCTGGGGCTGTACGGCACGGGTAAACCTGGGCTCCGGGAGCTCAGCAATGGCCGGGCCGTGCCTCAGCCCCCAGCCCACTGCCAAGGAATCCCTGAACGGCCTGGAGAGCAGGCTGCAGCCGGAGCTGCCTGAGGAGGTAGGGCATGGGGCTGTGCTGGCGTAGCAGGGCACCGCACTGGGGAGCAGAGGAAGCAGCTCCTTTCCCCATTGAGCTTCTGCTGGACGTGTGGCTGGGGCCTTTCAGCTCTGCGTGTGGGGCTGTGTGCTTTTCTGTGAGGTTTATCCTTGAGGTTCTGAAAGGTGCGGGGACATGGTTGGGGCTGGAAACACGTGGGGAGCGCAGCCCTGCGGTGCGCTGTTTGTCTGAGCAGGAGGGTGGTGGCTTAGCCGTGGCTCTGTGTCCCCCTCTTCCCATCTGGAGCACCGACGGGCTGTGCTGAGAAAGGGCTGAGGGACGGAGGAGGAAGGGTTGAGCTGAGGTCCTGGCTCTGGGAGCAGCCTCTGCTGCCGGCACACGCAGGAGGTGCGCTCGGGCAGCTTGCCGCGCCGCCGTCGCTGCAAAGGAGTGGCTTATAACTTATCATAATTAATTACAGCACAATGTGAGCGCGTTCGTGTTTGTTATAAATCAGCAGCTCCTAGATGATGATCTGTGGAGGTTCAGAAAAGGCTGCTGTTGTTTGCATGGGGCGACAGCCTCACGCTCCCTGGGTTGGGGGTTGGCGCAGCGCCTTATCACCAGGCAGAGCGTTCGGAGGGGAAACCCTTTCTAGGGAGCAGAGCGTTGGGAGGCACAGCTTTGCGCTTCCAGCGGAGCTTCCCCATGTGTGCAGGTTGAGAACTTGAAGGCAAATCTCCGGGAGCAGGCGCAGGAGATCGGCAGGCTGCGCTCGGAGATGGTGAGCTCACTGGTGTGGGGGTGAGCGGGCTCGGGAGGCTGCTGGTGGGGCTCCCATCACACGCTGACCCTCCGCAGGGCGGCACGGATGCGGAGAAGCACCGGGACCTGCTGGTGGCTGAGAACGAGCGGCTGCGGCAGGAGATGAAGGCACGTGAAGGGGAGCTGAGGGAGCTGCGGCGGCAGCAGGCGGCGTGCCGGGACTGCACCCACCTCCAGGTGAGCTGCTGGGGACCGGTGGCTGCTGGAAGGGCTGTGGGTGCCACAACCTCGGCTGAGCCTGCTTTGGGGCCAGGAGAACGCCGGGCTGCAGGAGCGGCTGTGCCAGCTGCAGAGAGAGGTGGAGGAGGCCCGAGCCAAGCTGGCAGAGCTGGAGCTGGAGGTGCAGCAGAAGACGAACCGCCTGGCTGAGGTGGAGCTGCGGCTCAAAGATTCGCTGGCCGAGAGAGCACAGGAGGAGGAGCGGCTGAGCCGGCGGCTGCGGGACAGCCAGGAGACCATTGCCAGCCTCAGGGCTCAGCCCCAGCAGATAAAGGTGAGCCTCCTGCTGGCTGCATAACAGTGCCCTGCGTCAGTCCTGCGGTGCCACTCTGCTGCTCTGTAAATCGTCCCCCTCTGGGTGACCTCTGTCTGTAATACACCATCATCTGTGGGTGCTTTGTGCAGTACATCATCAAGACAGTGGAGGTGGAGTCAGCCAAGGCGAAGCAGGCCCTGTGTGAGAGCCAGTCCCGAAACCAGTACCTGCAGGAGCAGGTGGGGATGCAGAGGCAGGTGCTGAAGGAGATGGAGCAGCAGCTGCAGAGCTCCCAGAAGACAGCAGCTCAGCTCAGGGCACAGGTACGGGTCCGCAGGCGCAGCAGCGCAGCAGTGTGAACCAGGCAGCACCTGGGACAGATATGCATGCATTGTTGGTGCTGCCTCACCCCCAGATTGCCATGTACGAGTCGGAGCTGGAGCGGGCCCATGGGCAGATGCTGGAGGAAATGCAGGTGATGGAGGACGAGAAGAACCGTGCCATTGAAGAGGCGTTTTCCCGTGCCCAAGTGGAGATGAAGGCGGTGCATGAGAACCTGGCGGGTGAGGAGGGCTCAGGGCTCATGGGGCTCACAGGGTCAGGGCTGCATGTCCTCACCCTGTGCTGGAGCCACTCATCCTCACCCTGCACTGCCCACAGGCGTGCGGACCAACCTGCTGACGCTGCAGCCGGCGCTGCGCACCCTCACCCACGACTACAATAGCCTGAAGCGGCAGGTGCGGGACTTTCCCCTGCTCCTCCAGGAGACCCTGCGGAGCGCCAGGGCCGAGGTGAGCCTGGGGTCAGCACACAGCCCCTCTCCCTGCGCGGTGTGGGCAAGTGGCTGAGCGCTGTCCTTCACCCAGATCGGGCAAGCCATCGAGGAAGTGAACAGCACCAACCGGGAGCTGCTGCGCAAATACCGCCGGGAGCTGCAGCTCCGCAAGAAGTGCCACAATGAGCTGGTGCGGCTGAAAGGTGCGGCGGGGCAGGGCTGCCGGGACAGCTGGGTGCCGCAGCGGGGCTGATGCTGCCTCTGCTCCCCCACCAAGGGAACATCCGTGTCTTTGGGAGAGTGCGCCCCATCACTAAGGAGGATGGAGAGGGTCCGGAGGCGGTCAGCGCGGTGACGTTCGATGCGGATGATGACGCTGTCCTGCACCTCCTGCACAAGGGGAAACAGGTGTCCTTTGAGCTGGACAAGGTGTTTCCTCCACAGGCGTCCCAGGAAGAGGTGGGTGCTGCCTCACACAGCTCGCAGCGGGGTGGTATGACAGCCAGGGGAGGGCTGCACCGTCCCCTGATGCCCTCTGGTCCCCTGCAGGTGTTTCAAGAGGTTCAGGCCCTGGTCACTTCCTGCATCGATGGGTACAATGTCTGCATTTTTGCCTACGGACAGACTGGGGCAGGGAAGACGTACACGATGGAGGTGAATTTGCCTGGCTTTGCCTCCCTCTTCTTCCTTGCCTTTCAGCTGTGTTCCCTTCTGTGCCCTGTGTCTCAGTGCCATCGCTAACCCAGGCTGGGCACTAATCCTGACTGTTGCTGCAATCCCTGAGCTTTGCTTCTGCTCAGCTGCATCAGAAAAATAGCAGAATGGATCATTTCTCTCCCCATTCACCAGGGAACCTCCACAAACCCGGGCATCAACCAGCGTGCCCTGCAGCTGCTCTTCTCTGAGGTGCGGAGCAAGGCGGCCGACTGGGACTACGCCATCAGCGTCAGCGTAGCCGAGATCTACAACGAGGCACTCAGGTATGGATGTGAGCCCTTAGCCAGGACACAGCATCACGTGGAGCCCTCAGAGCTCAGCGTTGGCCGTGTAAGGAAGTGCCAAGCTGGGCCCCGTCTCCCTTTGAGCCGTTTCTGCTTATTTGGGCTCCCCCCGCTTCCTCCACTGGGCTCCAAACGCCTTCCCCTTGGCCCGGCTCCCCGGCCTCGGCCGTTATATTTAGAAACTGCACTCTGGGAGCCAAGGGAATGAGAAACATTTTTCTGCCCTGCCTGGACGCTGGGGGCTGGGGGAGTGACGGCAGCAGCCGCAGGGGCTTTGCAGCACTGCAGGGACCGGCGCTGGCCCTGAGTGCACATCTGCATCGTGCTGCACCTCTGGAAGCAGCAGGCTCTGGCCAGATGGGAGCTGAGTGCTGATGGGTTCCCCCTCGCAGGGACCTATTGGGAAAGGAACCCCAGGAGAAGCTGGAGATCAAACTGTGCCCTGATGGCAGCGGGCAGCTCTACGTGCCCGGGCTGACTGAGTTCAGTGTGCAGAGTGTGGAGGACATCAATAAGGTGAGGCAGAGAGCCGGCGGTCATCCCACGGTGCGTTGGTGGCTCTGCGGCATTGTCCCAGAATGGGGGGGCAACAGAACCTGGGTGTGCTGCAGGGGGTTAGAAATAAAAGCATGGGGCCAGGATGGATGGCGGGTGAGCGGATCGCAGCCTCACCCCCTCCTCACCCTCAGGTCTTCGAGTTCGGCCACGTCAACCGTGTGACGGAGTGCACCAACCTGAACGAGCACAGCTCCCGCTCCCACGCGCTGCTCATCGTCACCGTCCGCGGCTTGGACCGCAGCACGGGGCTGCGCACCACAGGTGGGGGCCGTGTCCCCCGGCGGGGCTGCAGGGCGACACTGGCGGTGCTGACCTTTATCTGTGCCCCCAGGGAAGCTGAACCTGGTGGACCTGGCGGGTTCGGAGCGCGTCGGGCGCTCGGGCGCGGAAGGCAGCCGGCTGCGTGAGGCTCAGTACATCAACAGGTCGCTGTCGGCGCTGGGGGACGTCATCTATGCGCTGCGCTCCCGCCAGGGCCACGTGCCCTTCCGCAACTCCAAGCTGACCTACCTGCTGCAGGACTCGCTCAGCGGGGACAGCAAGACCCTCATGATGGTGCAGGTCTGGGTTCCCTGTCCCCCCCCCTCCTCCCTTACGCTCCGTGCCACCTGCTGTGGCTTCTCTCTGCTGGTGACAGGGCTGTGCCTGGTGCGGCCGGGGGCTATCCTGGGGGCGGTGGGTTAATAATAGCAGCTCTCTGACCCTGTTGAGCAGCGGGGAGGGGGGTGTGTGGGTGACAGTTGGGTGATGTGCTGCTGCTGATCCCACCCGCAGGTCTCCCCTGCCGAGAAGAACAGCAGTGAGACGCTGTGCTCCCTGAAGTTTGCCGAGCGCGTCCGCTCCGTGGAGCTGGGCCCTGTGTCCCGCAAGGCCGAGCTGGTGTCCTGGCCCAGCCAGGAGCAGCTGGAGGTACCTGCAGCTCAGCCAGCATCTTTCATTATGTGCCATTCCCGGAGGCATGAGCTGACCCGGGGCCGTGCTCCATCTCTCCCCAGGGTGACTTGCCGGGATCCTCCAGCCGGGGCCACGCGTCTCCCAGCCCTGGGCTGCCCAGCAGCCGCACCACCTCCATCCGCAGGAAGCTGCAGACTACAGGTGGGTGAGGGCATGCGGGCCCCTCTCTGTGCTCCCGGAATGCCCAACCCGTGGCCTTCCATCAGAGGAAGCTCCTGGCCCAGCGCTCACAAGCAAAGCTGCGTGTGGAGCGAGCTGTGCTGTAATCAGCTCATTAGCCACTGGCTAATTGGCTGTCAGGAGCCTGGTTAGGGCTTCCCCTGAAGTGCCCCGTCCCAGCACAGGGCAGTGCGGGGCTGTGTGGGGCAAAGCAGCTGGGGCTGCATGTGGGGCAGCCAGGGAGCGATGCTGCAGGTCGGCGCCCGCAGCTGAACCTCTCTTCTCTTTGATTTCAGCCTGAATTTTAGGGGCAGCCGCGGCTGCCAGGTGAGTGTGTGCAGCTGGGAGCTGGTGATGGGCTCTGCTTCAGCCCTGCTCCCCAGGCAGGGAGGTGTGCAGGGCTGTGCTGCTCGCAGGGGTGCTGCTGGGGTCGCATTGCTTGGGGGCTCGAGCTGTGGTGGCTGTGCCCCCTGCGCAGCCTGATGCACATGTCTGTGTCCCCACAGGGAAGCTGAGGCCGGTCCCCGTGTGACACATGCTGCAGGACCTGGCCCCTCACCCACCTTGGTGCCCCGGCCATGTTTGGAGCTGTGGTGGCATCCCCTCCTGCCATGGCACCTCTCACCGTGAGACACGCAGCTCTGTGACTTCTAATTCTTGTTGGACAGATGGCTTTAGCCAGAGCAAGGAGCCTCGCCACCTCTTCAACTTCGTTTTTAGGGCAGTTGGGGTATCTGGCTGGAAGGATTGGGGCTGAGCACCCCTGCCTCGCTGCGCTGGGGACACCACTGCTACAGGAGCTTGGCATGGAGCAGCGAGCACCTGGGTGAAGTGCAGGATGAGGTTTGGTTTGGCGTGACTGCACCCAGCTCCCTGCCACAAGGTCCTGCTCCACCCCTTGCCCCCCACTCCAGCCTCTTTTGGAGCAGAACAGCCCAGATTTGAAGCCAGAATAACCCCAGCAGCTCCTTTCCCTGTTGGATTCTCCTGCCCAATTGCACGAAGGTGCCCCGGTGCTGCTGCATGCACCCTGCCCAAAGGGAGAGCAGCCACAGGGCTTGCCCCCCTGGCACCAGCAGGGGCTTTGCAGTCTTGAAGGAAGCTATTGTAAAGTGAACAGTTGTCTTCTCAAGAGAGATCACAGTGTGGTCAAGACGAATGTGTTGGAAATATTTATAAGCTGTTTACATGGTCTTGGAATGAAAACAAAAAGCTCTCCAGCCCAGTGCTGTTGCAGTATGTGTGGTAGTGGGAGCTGACGGGGGCATGGAGGAGCAGTGGGAGCCCCAGTGCAGCTCCTGGGGCAGCTGCAACCACGCAAGGTATGCACTGCACCTTCCAGCTCCTGGCCCTTCCACGCCATACCGTATTAAAGGAAAAAAGAAAGGAAAAAAAAAAAAAAAAAGGGAAAAATAATCTAGTCTTTTGTTAAGATTAGATGTTTCTATGTATTTTAATAATATATATATCCTGTTTTATAACAAAACTTATTTTAAATAAAGCATTAAAGCCACTCCTCCTGTGCTGCTGTTACTTCCCCCAGGGCTCCATATCTTGCTCCGGTCATTACAGGCTGGAGCCCCCTGCCTTGAGAGCTGCCAGAACTCAGGTGTGGAGCAGAGATCTGTCAGGCCCCAAGCTGCTCTCAGGGCCAAGACCTGCCTGGCACAGCAAAACCTCCCACAGCTTTCTGCAAGGCGCTCAGGGAGTGTGGTGACTCTTACTCATGGCAGCCACTTAGTCACAGCGGCCTGGTGGCAGGAAGGGTGAGAACGTGGCTGGCTGCCCTGTGAGACAGAAGCTGAGGAGAAGAGCAGGGGATTGAGGCATATAACACCACTTTAGAAAAAAATGTTACAAATGCTTTAATAAAACTCGTTATAAGTTACAGTTTCCTAGAGAACAGGCTCCAGTGTACAAAACCAGGAGACAGAGCTGGAGGAGCAGGGGAAGCACCAGCAGGAGCCTCTCTGCCCACGGGAAAGAAGAAAGAGGGGCAGAAAGTTCTGACAGACATTTATTGGGAAAAAAACGTCCCTACCAGTGGATGCAGAAAGACATCAGTCCATGTCCCTCCGTTCCTCCACCCCCAAAGGCAAACGCGTATGACAAGTCCCAACAAAGTCATGTACGTTAACAGATCCAGGCGGACCACAAATCCATCTTCTGGGGTGCAGGGTTACTTGCAGGGATGCAGAGAAGCCGGAGGACAACTTGCCCTCATTATTATTGGCCCTTATCACCACACCACGTGCAGCGGCACAGTGTCCTGGCTGATGTTTTTTGCAGCAAGCTAAAGGGGCTGGTCCCACCTGCCTGCAGAAAGGATTTCCCTTTCTGCAGGGACAGAGCCCTTCTCCCCACAGCAGGCTTCCGTGGGGAAGAAGCTGCAGTCCTCAGCGCGCTGCACAGGGAGCAGCTCTGGCCGCCAGAGCCAAGTGGCAAAAAACCAACAGCACACGTGGGTGAAGGAGAAGTGGCAGCAGGCCTGGAGCCCTCTACTCAGGGCAAGGTCAGCACACAGACGCCAGCGCTTGATGGTGAGGTGAAGAGCTGAAATGAAGCTGCTCCACAGCAGGGACTTTGTGCAGCCAGGTCCCCTCGCATCGCCCCGCTTCAGTCTTCCACCTGCCCCTCCAGGCACTGCTTCTGGACAGGCAGCCGGCCAGGCAGAGCTGTGTTCCCTGCTGTGCCGTGGGGAAGGATGAACACGCAGAGAGGTGCAACCCAGCCAGCCTGAGCACAGAGGGGAGTTTGGCCACCTGTGTTTGCACTTGCGGAGGTGGCAGCAGTCACTCCAGCGCAGCCATGAGGAGATGCAGTTCTCTGAAGGCACTGCCATGGCGGCCGCTGAGCCCGGACTTGTTCTTTACAATGTTGCTGATGTTCTTCAGCTGCTCATAGCACAGCCTGCATTTATGGAGCCTGTGAAAACAGCAGACACAGCATGAATGCTTAGCTGCATGGGAGATGTGCCTGTTCCCTAAGTGCTCGAGATTCATCTCAAGCAGGAGAGAAAATGCAAGCCCTGCAAATGGCCTGACTGGAATGAGAGCATGACTCTGCAGGAACAGCAGGTCTCCAGCCCGCATCCTGATGAAGCAGGAGAATGGCATCCTCACAAGGGCTCTTTCACGCCTATTTTGCCCTTTGGCAGTGAAGTCTGAGGAAGAAAGAGGTGCTGTTTCCGGAGAGCTGGTTCTCAGAGCAGGGTTACCCTGTGAATGAACTGGAAGCCCAAGGCCTAGCTGACAACTCCTGCGCTTTGTGAGGTGAAGGGTGCAGCCACTGGCTGGTTTTACCTCTGACATACCTGAGCTTTGTTTAGGTATGACTCATTACAGAGAAAGAGAGAAAAGCAGTCTTTGGCCTTTTCCTCTGAGCAGGAGAGGTTGGTATTTGCAGACAAAGGGAAAGGCATGCCTGGTCTAGTATCAAAACCTCGAGGAAAAGGAGCAAAGCTCAACTAGAGAGAGGCTGGTTTAAAAGGGAGCAAGTGGAGGCGGTAAGAGCTTACCTCTCCTCTCTGGTGATGTCCACTCCTACAGAAGGTGGTGCAGCAAGTATGTCGGTGATCAGCGGCAGGAATCTCTGCAGAATGAGTTTCAAGGAGGTGCAGCCCGTTTGCACATAACTGAAAAGCAAACAGAGAATCAGACCCCACCTGAACTTCATTCCTTTCCCACACACATCCAGTTCGGAGGGGGGGGACACACAGCACACTCAACCCCTTCCCTCCAGCACTTGCAATCAGATAAGGAGAACAGCAAGTGCCAATACAGTCTTAGTTGGAGCTGAGACTGAGAAGTGAGCCTTTTCCCAAGGCGTACACCCTGCTAAGTGGGACTTTCCTGCACAAGAGTAGACATGTCCTGCTGAGGGTACCTGGTAGGATCCTCTCTCCTAGCAGGAAAGGATAGAAAACCCCGTCTTAAGCAACATTCTGCCTTCCCACCTAAAGATGAAATTCAAAGCAGTCTTCTAACTGCAACAAAGACTGCCGTGGGATTTCATTTCCCTTGTTCCAAGCTGACAGTTTCATTCTCATCAGTGCACAGAGCCCACTGGGTCTGTATCTATCAGACCCTTCCTGGCTCACAGCTACCTTCACCTACACCAACACACACCAAACCTAAACATCCTGCCCCTAATGAGGACTTCCTGCCCACACATTCTTCCCATATCATTTCCTAACACTCACTTGGCCACTCCACTGTTATCTCCCAGGTGTTGTACCAGCACCATGGTGTATCTGCTCTGAATTTCGTTTTCTTTCAGCCACAAAAAGCCCAGAGGAGCCCTCCTATCAGCACCCACATCTCTCCCACTGAACACGCCATGTTCTCATGGCCTCACCTTTCGTATTTACTTTGGAGAAGTTTTTCTATCTGAGGCAGAACGACAGTGCATAAATCCAACTTCCAGAGAGACCTGAAAAGAAAAGCATGTGTTGCAAGGTCGGAGCATGAGGCTTTCCAAAGTTGAGCTGACACAAACGAAGTTTTCTGGCAGAAATGTCCAGGTAGCTGAGCCCAAGTTTACTGAGCAAGTTCACTAACTCCCCCTTGTGACAGAAAGCAGCAGGTTCTGACATCTAATTTACTCCCTGCAGAATCACTTCAAGAAGCCGTAAGACTTTGATTTTCCTTACGAGACATCATTTACCAACAGAAAAGGCTCTGCACAACTCCAGCAGTCAGTGGCACTGCAGAGCTGGAGATGAGACCACGAGCACACACATTTCATGCTGCCATGGCCAGCTGGACACGAGGCAGGTGCAGCACAGCACTCCTGACACAGCCAGAAAGCTCTTTGGTATCCCGGCAATCCAGCACTCACGCTGTCTGGTTGACAATGTTCAAGAGGTCCACAACAACAGACAGGTCGTTGGTTGCTACAGCAGAGTCCACAGAGCTCTGAGAGAGAAGGAGAAGAAAACTATTGCAAAGTCTGCATTGGCTAGACTAGGGTAATAAATACCAAATGCCATGTTTCAAAAAGCACAGTAGAAGAAATGAAGAGAAGATAACCCTCTCCGTGTTTCACTGTGACCTTTCAAGCCCAGCTGGGCCATGGCAGCACTTTGCAACACACCCCTGGGCACAGACACTGTAAGAGCCCATCTTTTCTATGGGGCAGTCCCACAGCAGCCCATGGAGCTGCTCAGCTGCTCCCCTCATGAACCTCAGGCTTCTCCACTCCTTGCCTTGAAGTCACTGGTGCTCCATACAGCCCGCACAGTGTCCAGATTCTTGTGACGGCTGGTGAGCACCATGCACACAGTCTTGTGGCCTTTCCTGATCTGGGACATGATTTCTTCATCTACGAGCTCAGTCTGGCTTTGGTTTTTCAGAGCCTGAAAATACAGACACCAGTAGAGGAGCAATAACAGAACAGGATGGTAAAGAAAAGGGAAGAGCTTTCTCTGTCCTTGATGAGAGTTGGTTTTGGTGTACAGAGGGCCAAGAGGCCTCCGAGATATAAGAGGTAATGACTGTCATGAAATAATGCTGTATGTGTAATGGCACACAACAATTTTCTACATGAATCACTGTCTAGTATGCGGACTCATTCGGTGTCTTTGTCCCATCCCCTGTCCCCTGGTTTAATAACACATTCCTCAGGAGCATGGACCAACACTGCTGTGTTTGCATCAGCCTGCCATCACTGACACAAGGGGCTGGCTGGTCCAGCAGCCCTGAGGTGCTAACTCCACAGGAACTGCAAGTTGAAGCAGCTGGGAGGCAGGAGAGAAGCTGGCAAGGGAACCACCGTGTGAGCAGGAGGAGAGCAGAAGGGGACATGTTCTTTGGCTGCTGCGTTCAGTGCCAATGACTGCAGGCTGCAGAAAGCACTAAAAGACCCTTCTGCACCTCCAAGAATAGCCACTTTCTGATGCCACCAACACCAAGAGAAACGTCTGACCAAAGATACTTACTGGTAGGAAGTCAGAGGCTTTCAGGCCAATGGGCTCGTTCCTGGCTGCAGGAATAACTGATGGCTCTGCCCTGGGCAGAGGAGTTGATGAAGCAATTGGTGGCCTCTGAATTGGCTCAGGCTGCAGGAGAAATTGGGACAGAAGTTCTAGCAGCAGGAACATGGCCGTAGCCTCATGCCTTCTTTCCCCTCAAAACAGTTTCCCATTTGCTGGTATGGGTTAGAAGGCAATAAAATATCCCTCAAGTACACATCAGGCTTCAATGGAGGTTTGCAAAGAACAGGCAGACACTCCAGCAGAAGTGCTGAATGCTGTCATTGTTACTGGCTAAAAAATGAGGGCAATGGGCCGCGGCCAGCCTGAAGGCAGAGAGAATTCTAAAGAAGCCAGAACATCCTGTCTGGCTCCCAGGAGCTGCTTGAGATTCTGGCTGTCACAGCCTCAGCTTGAGTGCCTGCAGAAATGTAGCACCTGAGTTCTCTTCAGAGTGCCCCTACTTGAGTTGAAGGAAGAAATATCATCATAAGAGAAGGAAACAAATGCAGTGCAGCCATCATCTGCTGGAGGCCCAGCCTTCAAGTCTGCTGCTCAGGTGAGACACGTGGATGGACTAAGAATGAAGCTGCACTTTTACTATTTTTAAAAAGAGGAATGAGCCTGATTAAAATTAGCACAGCTTCTAGAATTCACCAATCTCTCACAGCAGGGGTGTGAACAGCCATTAGATTATACTGTACGTACAAGCTCTTGCTTTGGCAATGGGGTCTGGACTTCCACAGGTTGGTCAGGCTTTGCTGCTTCCTTTGCAGTAACAGGCTCTATCAAGACAGAAAGAAGAGGGAAAGGAGAAATTGATTGTTCCTCACAAGAGAAGCTTAGAGTGCAGGCATTGCAAAGCTAGTCTACAATTAGTGATCACTGCAGACGTGCAACTCTCCCCGTTTGAAGAACCATTAACCTCATCCCCACCAAGCTGTTATTTTCAAACTCACCATCCTCTGGGGGGGCTGGAAAGGGTTCATTCATTCGAGGAGGAGTTCGAGCTACGGAGAAAGAGAAAATAAATGACAGTCATCCAAGGCTACAGATTAGTAATAGGTCAGCCTTGGAGCTGGGAGATCTCCAGCAGCTCCACTGATTAGGGCAATCAGAGATACAGCAAGCAGTTATCTTCTGCAGACCTTGACGCTATTGTTGAATTTAGCCAAAGGCTTTTAGCCTTCATGGATGGGACAAAACTGACTCGTGTAGCTCACTGCTGTAGAATGATGAAGCACAAGGCACTGTCACAGCAAATCGCATTGGAAAAAACATTCACCTCCAAATAAACTTATTTACCAAAGTAAATAGAAACAGTGATTTCCTTATAAAGAGTATCTCATTTTCTTCATTAACAGAAAATGAGATACAGGCATTGCTCTGTGCCTCCTAAACAACAATTATCGCTTTCAAAAAACATTTTACCTTTCCTTCTTTAACAGGGGCTGCTGATTTTACACATACCAGAATTCTAAGCAAAGAGAAGGTCCTGCAATACAGCGATGCTACCTAACCAGGACAGGAAGGCTCCATGCTTACAATGGAGCTCTGCATTCCGGGCCAGACTTCAATCAGACATCACTGCATCCTAGTAAAGGGGTAACCTTTCAGAAGTTTGCCAACGTGCTTTGTGGTTCACAGTCCAAGCACAGAACACTGAAGCCTTCTAAACTCCCTCAGGTCACAGATGCAGCCGTTATTACAGTGCACCAAAGTTCACTGCTGCCGAATCAGTTTAGTGCCTACTGCTCTGAACTAGCCACATCACTCAAAAGCACAATAAGCCACAGTACTAACAGATGGCATTCTTGGGCTGGAAGATCTCTTTGTAATCCTCTGGGTTCTGGATCTCAGCTTTGGATTCCTTCTCATCCCGCTCCTCTTCACTGCTGGGACTGCGTCTCTCGCTCTCTGAACTGTGCTTCACTCTGCTGTGAAAGAAAGAGATGCTATTAGGGCACGTCCCACACGGCCCCTGTGGGACAGAACAGAAGCACTGAGCTCCTTCTCCGTTTCCTTACAATGTTGAAGTTACAACAAAGCAGATTTCCCTTACCTCTGAGGCTTGCTGCAGCTAGTTGAGGGTCTGTCATAGCTGCGACGAAGGGAGGACCCTGTGGGGGTGGGCTGAGACAGGGGCTCGTCGTTCCTGAGCAGCCCATGAGGAACTGAACCTGATTTTGTGACTCTGCTGAGATCCACAACAAAGGAAGAGACTGTGCTCTGTGCACAGGAAACTCCTATCTGCAGAGGCAAAAGATCAAGGCAGTTCACTGAACAGCACGGACCACGTCAGCCCTTGTGAGATCAGAGTGGCAGTGCTTGAGAACGTGCCAAGTCAGTACTTTGGCTTCTTCAGTTGGAAACAGCCAGTGTTTCATAAAACGCTCTGACAAAACATACAGTTTCATCTGGTAGTGGTCAAGCTAAGTCCCCCTTCTTTCCTCCAGAAAACAAAGATGAAGTGGAGCACAAAGCTCCTGAAAAAAAAGACAACAAGCCCAGAAGCTTTGTCTAAGCACTGGACAAACTGCATGGCCGCTTGCAGTCTGACACAGCCTTACAGGTCAGGAGGCCTGCAAGCAGGAGGATTTATCTCATGTTTTGCAACCCCCCCCCTCCTCAGCTCCTCACAAACGGTGTCTTACCAGCTGGTTGTTGCAGATAGCTAGGTCAGCCACTTTTCCCCAGTTCACTAAGACCACATCAAAGCAGCGCTCTGGCTCCCAGCCGTATACACGCAGAGAATCCTGGTAGCCACCATACAAACAGCAGCCATCTGGGTTGAAAAGAACACACCTGGGAGAAGGCAGATGGAGAATTTAGACACAACTTTCCAATGCCGCGCACTCCCCAGGGCTGTATCCTGACTTCTCTGAACACCTCCAGCACTATTCTCAGTAAGCATCTGGTGAACCGGTTCAAATTTCTCTCCATAGCTTTCCCTCTCCTAAAATCTCCAGTCCAGCCCCAGTTTTGGTCTCTGCCTGGTAGGAATTTACTGTGGTAGGAATGTAATATACCTGACAGGAGTAGCCTCCTCTTCAATACAGCTCACAACATGAAACTTCTCCAAGTCCCAGAAACGAATGGTCCTGTGCACAGGACAGAATAAAAATCATTGCTCATCTGTCTGCAAATCTGCCTTGGGATCAAGTATTAAAGTAAGCCACCCAAAACCACAACAAATTCCACTGTTGTGCATGCATGATGAACTTGCACAGAGGACCAGTGTAGCTAAGATCTGTAAGTCCAGCCCAAGATGCTTAGAGGCTCTAGAAATGTATAGGCTTTTAGAGCAGAAGCAGAGGACTGCCTGCTGTACACACAGGATTAGTGAGCCACTCGAGCCCACTGCACTGTTTTCTGGCACGGCAGGGAGCATGAGCAGTTTTGGATGAGAAGGTAAGAGCTCTATATCCTGTACATCACAATATGTCATGCTGTTGGCTAGGTGACACGCTCTTGCAATGGAGTCGTGTGACGTTCCTGCTTGCCGTGCTCCTAAAAGGAAGGGCATCAGGAAAGGGAAGTGTTATCAACAATTCCCTTTCTTCTCTTTCCTCTGTCTTTACCTGTCAGAGCTGCCAGAAGCCAAAAGGTATTCACTGGGATGGAATTCAACAACACTGACTGGGCCAGAATGTCCTGTGAACTCGAACATTACCTTTCCAGCAGTCAGATCCCACAGCTGGAAGAAAGTAAGGACAGAGCCAGAAATTGATATGGTATATCCAACTTAGTCAACATTACTAATGAATAAGTACATTTATTTAGCAACTTTTACTAAGATGACTCTTGCCACGTTTAGGGATCACAATTCTACCATCACAAGAACCTGAATTTTCATGAGCATAGTGCCAACATATCTGCTGCACAAGGACACTTATCACACATAACTCATGTGGGGATGCTGCGGGCCACTGGACACGATCCCCAATAAACACTTGTCCTGGCAAAGTCACAGAGCCCAGCCAGCTGCCTAACGAACAAAAGGGGGCTATGAGGGACTGTTGGTAATGCCTTGATCAGCCAGCCAACCAACCAGCAAGTCCAGTATTCACATAAGGTGAGGGAGATGTCATAATGAATTACCTTGACAGTGTGATCATCGGCAGCAGAGGCTAACCACTTGCCATCAGGACTAAATCGGAGGCATCTCACTGCTTGTGTGTGACTCTGCCACCAGAAAAACAAAAAGAATTTTCCTGTGGGTTTTTTCTTTTTCTTTTTCTTTTTCTTTTTCTTTTTCTTTTTCTTTTTCTTTTTCTTTTTCTTTTTCTTTTTCTTTTTCTTTTTCCTTCCTTTGGATGGAATTCTGGCTTTTGTCTTTTGATACAGAATCATAGAATCACAAGGTTAGAAAGGACCTACAAGATAGTAATCCAGTTGTCCTTCTCTCACCATTACTACCACTAAGCTACTAAACCATATCTTGCAGCAGACACCTCTTGAACACTGCCAGGATGGAGACTCCACCACCTCCCTGGGCGACCATCCCAGCACCTGATTGCTCTCTGAGAGAAAAAGTTTTTCCTTATACGTAATCTAAATTTTCTCTGGTGCAACTTGTGGCCATTTCCTTGGGTCCTGTTTGTTGTCTGGGAGAAGAGGTCAAATCCCTCCTCATCACAACCTCCCTTCAGGAAGCTGCAGTGCACGATGAGGTCTCCTTGAGCCTCCTCTTCTCCAGGCTAAACAATCCCAGCTCCCTCAGCCATTCCTCATCAGACTTGTGCTCCAGACCCCTCACCAGTTTTATTGCCCTTCTGTGGACACATTTCAGGGCCTCAATGTCTTTCTTGTAGTGAAGGGCCTAAAACTGAACACAGTACTCGAGGTGCAGCCTCACCAGCGCTGAGTACAGGGCGATGAGCTCCCTGCTCCTGCTGGCCACACTACTCCTAATGCAGGCCAGGATGCTGTTGTGTGCACCTGGGCACACTGTGGGCTCATGTTCAGCCGAGCATCAACCAACACCCCCAGGTCCCTTTCCTCTTCACAGTCATACAGCCACTCAGCCCCAAGCCCATAGTGCTGCATGGGGCTGCTGTGGCCGATGAGAATCAAACTGAAGCTAAACAGATTTCTTTGTTAAGACACATGAGATGTTAATACACTAGCTTCTAGATGGGATGTATATATAATAATATATAATTACCATATCGTTCTTTGGGTAGAAGAAAGCTCCATGAATAGAATCATGTCAGCTGTAGTGGAAATGTCAAGTCAAACCCTGAAACAGTGATTGAGCACCTGGTGGGAAGGCAGGGCCAACTCAGGGGAGCTCAGGTGCAAGCAATGAACCTGAGTGACTGGAAGGGGTGGAACCAGCATCCATCCCTTCCCAGACCTCATTTAAGGGCTGGCAGTGGAGGTGAGGGCATCTCTTGTTGGAGGCCCCTGCATACTTGAAGCCTTCCAAAGGTAAGATGCTCTTTTCCTTCATTTCTGTATCTGTTGCATTTGGGCTTGTTCTTATTTGCTGAAGCCAAAGACTTTGCCACTCTGCATTATAATCCTGTTACATCAGTGCAGGGGGGACTTCATGGTGATAGCAGTCAGAGCATGAAGAAACTCTTCCTCATGGATGCTCTCCATCTCTAACTGAAGCCAGCCAGACTGAAGTACATTAACTCCTATGATACCCATTTTGTGTTCCCATACAGTTCAAAGGTCTACAGAGCTTTATTAGACCACTTCACATGCAGACCTTGTTTTTATATCAGGAGACTAGAAAGTTAATTGCACATCATCCCTCCAAGGTTTGCCCACAAGCCCTAGAGAAGGAAGAAATCTTTCTCCTGATAATGTTTTACCTTATACTTGAAGATGCAGCCTTTTCTTCGAACGTCCCACAGCTATGGGGGGAAAAGCAAACAAAATATGCTTAGAAAGGTACATGGCTGGGGGTGCAAGAGCCCTGCCAAAACATACTATCAATCTACTATTGATAGCAGACAGCTGATAGTAGAATAGATAGAAATTGCTGGAGGGGCTGCTAAAGCCCTGCTCACTCCAGCTACATTTCCTAGCCTAATTTCCCAAGTGAGAATCACTTCTGCAAGGTATTTCCTACTACAGAAGCTCTGCTGCTGCAGACAAATACCAGCCTGCTTAAGCAGGTGCACTCCACAGTGATGAGTACATCTGTTCTGTGCTTGCTGACACCAGCTCACAGCAGGCACCTACTCTGAGCCCTGTGGAACAAGCCACATTCCACAGCTGAGGAGTCACCCTCATGAGTTACCACTGTGAAGACACATGCATGAATTTCACAAGCACTCACAAATGCCCTGCCCCCACACAAACACTAATGAAGATGTACAGCATCTACCAGCAGCTCAGCACGAGACATGCTCTGGTTCTCTTCATAACAAAAAGGCTGCAAGTAAAGAGAGTAATCTCTAGAGGAAGGCAAGCTTTACCTTGATGTCTGTATCCAGAGAGCCAGATGCCACAAAACTGCCATAAGGATGGAAGTCAAGGCTGCAGATGTTTGCTTTGTGACCAAGTAGTGTACGAAGAACTGGGAAAAGGAGAAGCAAAGCAGGGAGAAAGAATTAGGAGCAAGTATTTAGTACCTCACCTCAACAACATGCAGGAGTTTAGTAAGACTGTCCTCACTGCTAAACAAATGCTATGTATGGTTTATTCATCTCTATGTATTATTCCGCCAAAATGCCTCCAACTCTACCCTCACAATGCACAGAAACAGCAATAGGGGCCCATGTTCATACAGTCTTAAAACCAGCTGAGTTTCAGGGGATCTTTAAAGGTCATTTAATTCAACTCCTCTGCAATGAACAGGGAATATTCAACACTTCTAATGAAATCCCTGTCCTCAGGTATGGAAACCATGAATAGAATTCAGCTGTGACCAATCTGAAAATAAAACTAAAAAGGTATGCTTAGAGGCAGCTGTCTGACAGTGTTATCTTTCCACTCACTGTAAAGAGCAAAGCAGTAGGTGGGGTAGTTCCAGCCAGGAAGTGGAAGGGACACCATCCACCCTGTGGATATCAGATGGGCCCTTTTTGAGTGCTCTGCACAAGCCTGACTTCCACCTCTTATGTTGCAGTATTTGTAGAAGGCTCCTTCAACTGCTCTTTCCTGCTTACAGAGTGGGAATGGGCACTCAGAAAGCAGGAGGTGAAGAAAATGACCCACTATTTGAGCAAGCCATCAACAAAGTAATGCTCTTGTAATTCTGGAAACCAGAAGGGACCCGTTGAACAGGTACATCTATCTCTGAGAGCAGAAGTCAATGTTGAGAAGCACAAATTGCTCATATAATGACAGGGACAATCTCTCTCTACCACCAGTCATCTGGGACCACGTCATGGTTCCCCTGGTACCAATTAGCTTGAGCCAGATTTGGAATGCTCATTAGCACAGATGCTGGTCCATAGGCCTACTATTAACTCCAGCTAGATCAGTTACTCTGCACTGGTAGAGTCAAACTCAGTTATAACTGAACTGATTCTAACTGAATGATAAAAGTGCTCTTTATTTTCTGTGACACCAGCTGTTTGCCTTGTTTCTTCAACTCATGGTGAGTAAGAATCAAACTACAACACCCTCATGGTAAAACTAGCTGCCCATGGTTTGGATGAGCTGGGTGAAACACTGGCTGATGGCCGGGCCCAAAGAGTTGCTGTCAATAGAGTTAAATCCAATTGGCAGCCAGTCATGAGCGGTGTCTTCCAGGGCCTGGTACTGGGGCTGCTTCTATTTAACATCTTTATGAATAATCTTGATGAGGGGATTGAGTGCACCTTCAGAAAGCCTGCAGATGACACCAAGTTGGGAGGGAGTATTAATCTGCTTGAGGGGAGAAAGGCACTGTAGGGGGATCTGGATAGACTGGACTGATGGGCCAAGTGTCGGGTCCTGCATTTTGGTCACATCAACCCCAGGCAACCCTACAGGCTTCAGGAGCAGTGACTGGAAAGCTGCCTGACAGAAAGGGATCTCAGTGTACTGATGGATGTTGGATATGAGCCAGCAGTGTGCCCAGGTGGCCAAGAAGACAAAGGCATCCTGGCTTGTATCAGGAATGCTGTGGTGAGAAGGATGAGGGAAGTCACCCTGCCCCTGTACTTGGCATTGGTGAGGCCTCACTTTGAGTTCTGTGTCCAGTTTTGGGCACCTCAGTACAGAAAGGACACGGAGGTGCTGGAGCAGGTGCAAAGAAGGGCAACAAGGCTGGTGAAGGGCTTGGAGAATATGGCCTGTGAGGAGAGACTGAAGGAGCTGGGGCTGTTTGGTCTGGGGGAAAAGAGGCTGGGAGGAGACCTTATTGTTCTCTTCCAATAACTGAAAGGTGCTTACAGCAAAGAGGGGCTGATCTCTTTTCACTGGTGACAGGAAGAGGGGAAATGGCTTCAAGTTGCACCAGGGTAGGTTTAGGTTGGATATCAGGAAAAGCTTCTTTACAGAAAGAGTTGTTAAGCACTGGAATGGGCTCCACAGGGAGGTGGTTGAATCACCATCCCTGAGTGTGTTTAAAAACTGTCTGGAGGTGGTGCTCAGGGATGTGACTTAGCAGAGGGGTGTCAGAGTTAGGGTAGCATGGTCAGGTTGCAGTTAGACTTGATGATCTTTAAGGTCTTTTCCAATCTGAGTGATTCCATGTAGCACTTCTGCTGGACTCCACTCAAGGGATTCACAGCACTTTAGCAAATTTGTTGCAGCTGTCCTCTAAAGGATCAGAGCCTGATGAGTTCACAGCTTTTACAATTTAATGAAAGTTAGGTCTTTGTCTCCTTCTGTGCTGTGCAAGAGCAGAAAGGGAGAAAAACTGAAGAAAAAAATTCCCCAAAAAATACATTGAAGAAAAAGGGAAGATCTCACCTGAAAGTGAGAGCAAGAGGTCAGCAAGCAGGAGGTGCCTGGACTTGTGTAGAACCTAACAGATTCTCATTCTGATTTTAGTGTTAAGTATATCCTTCCATTAAGGCTGAAGCTACGAGTACCATTTATATATGCCCTGTTATTCCTGATGTGTAGAAAAACTTATCTGGAACACAGATTTCAATCTCAGATGAGGTCAAAATCCTGGAAGCTACTTCCTTAGCTCCATCTCCACAATAAATGCACAGATTTCTCCTTCAGTATGTACACAGACCTCTACTGTTTCAAGCAGGAATTCCACAAATGCCCTCTAACAGTACTGAAAACAAAAGCAAGGCTGGGCATTTCTTCTTACATTAGGAATGCTGTGAGTTGGCATAAACATTGAGCATAAAGATATGGCAGAAATGTATGTATTAATAGAAGAGAAAACTCATGGCAACATACTTTTGGCAGCTTCCAGGTCCCAGACTCGAATGGACCCTGACTGGGACCCTGCAACAAGAAGTTCCTCCTTGGCACTGATCTGTAGGCTCTCAATGGGTGTTGTGTGGCCTGACAAGCTCTGCAATAAAAACCACAGGTCACAAGCAGTGGTCACTGACACAGATCTGGGCACTGTTTAAGTCCCCAGTGGCACAGCTCACGCTCAACTGGAAGCTATTTAGTTGGGACCAGCTGGTTGTGTCACTGCTCCTTTTTCCTCAGCAGCTACCAGTGTGGTAGGGCATCCCAAAGACCATCCCTGCAGCTAGCACTGTGCACCATCTTCCATGTTATCCCACTTGCTGGAACACTGATTTTTCTTCAAGGCTGCATCAACAGAAACATGTGCAGCTAAACATTAAGTGCAGATGCCCAGATGAGGCTGACACATGCTTATATTAAAGGAATTATGCTAGGCAAGCACAATGGCACTGTGCTTATTCTAAGTGGGTCATATAGGTCTCACAAACAGGTTACAAAATCAAAGCAAGCACAAAAGCAGGGCCATTCAAAACCTTCCCAAAAGCAAGGAGCCACACGTTGCTGCCAGCACTGGATGTCACAATGATAACACGGTGCTGTCATTGAAATATTAATTGGAAGCAGGAGCTTATAATTCACATGTATGCATTTTCTTTCATCCTTGAGCATCTGAAAGCTCACCAATTATCTAAGAATTTTGAAAAGGCTAGTATTTAATATCAGTGTACACACTATTATTATAGGCCTTTTGCTCATCAATTAAGCAATATGATTATCCCCTGCTTTACCTCATCCTCACACAGGTCTTTTGAAACAGTTAAGCTAGCTCTGTGCCTCCACTCAGGTACAGAAGTTGGGGGTGGCAGCAGAAAGCCACCTGTTTTAATGGGGATTTCTCTGGATTTCAAGCAGATCTGCAGCATTCCAGGGCTACAACTGTCATTGTACAGGGAGGGACAAACAGGAATCAAGCTGCAGTGCTACTTGCTAAGTTTCTTCTTTCTCTTCTCCTCAAAGTGAATCCCAATCCTGAATCCCAGCACTATCTCACTTTGCCTAGAGAAATCCTTCCATAATGCAACGTTATGTTGTTAATTAAACAAGTGATGAGGGACACTTGCTCTAGATACTTTTCCACAACACCCACTTGAAGGAAAAGTGATACAGCACAGACAGCTGTTAAATGTGCTGTAGTGGTAACCCTACTCTTCCTAACGTGCTGTGCCCAGGATTATGCTTTCCCAGCCTATGGTCAAGTCAGTATTCTAACTTTGTGCTGACAATAAGTGACTGTGGGACAGGTGGAAATGCTTCCTGCTAGGAGGGCAAACTCCAAGATGCAAATTTGGCTCCTGTAGCTCATACTACCAGATGAGCTGTCCTCATGCAAAACTGTAATTACCTGCAGCACAGTAACAGAAGACTCAGTATTTATTATCTGAGAGAATACAAGTTCTGCTGGAGCACAGAGCCATCCCTGATCATCCTTGGAACAGCAGCCTCACTGATAATCAAATTCTGTCCCAAACTTTTGCTAGCATCTGGCCAACTGGCTTTGCATTGATAAATTCTATTCACAAGTCCCACAGCCTACACCCCTCTCTTTCCCCGTTCCCCACCTTTCCTATCTCAGAATTAATGCTCCCCTCCCCAGGAAGCTGAAGCAGGCCCACTCTCACCATGACACAGTTGGGCTTGTTAACTGACCACACGTTGACCCGACAGTCATCTCCTCCGGTCGCCAGCAGCCGGCCCGATTTCTTCCCCAGGACTAATGAGGACACGTTGCTGCTGTGAGCCACGATCTCTTCTGCACAAGATGAAGCAAGCAGTTAGGATGGTCCACGTTACAGATTTTCCACCCCATCCCTTCTAAAAAGGTTAAAAAAAAAAAAATCTTCTTGCTCTGGAAAGCATTTCCAGTTTCCACCAGACAAGCTGCAGCAGCTTGCAAGTCAGATAAGAAGTCACACTATTATCTGGCTTCAAACAGTCCTTCTGGGCTCTGTCTGCTGCACTTAAGATGTTTGCTGGCCAAGCTTCACAACTCCAGTGCTCACATGTCTTCCTAAAAGCATCTTCTCTCCCCAGCAGCAATACAGCAGCTTTTAAAGACTGCAGCAACCTGCTCACTGAGGCTGCTTTTCCTTCCGCACCGAGGTGGGTCAGCGGAGCTGCTTCAGAAGCTGCAATGATAAGCAGCAGAAACACACTCCTAGAAAAGAACTCTAACCTGGAGAGCTGCATCCAACCCCAGAGGGACTCATACAGTTTGTTACCTGACAGAGCAAAATGCCAGACTCAGCAGAGGGAGAGGTGGAGCTGCCTCCCTGTGCCAAAGTGAAACTTAGCAATGCCACAGACAGAGGAAGGATGGGCGTTTATCTGAAGGGGCACCAAAGCAAACGTGGCCGATATGGAAAGACTGGAGGGCTGATGGAAATGCTAGAGTTCTAGGAAAGAAAGCCTTGCAAGCATGCGGCAAAAGATAAGCCAAAAGAGCGCTTCTGCACAGACATCAATTTTTATAATGGATTTTAAAATCCACCCAAATTTTTGGCAGGAGCTTTTGGCAGATGTATTTACCAATTTCTTCCCTGGCTCCTCTCTTCTTTGAGAGTTTACTGCATTTGCTGGCCTAATAGGTATGAAATTTGTCATAAAAGGGGCAGGCAGTAATCAATTCAGCTCTGCTTGGGGTTGCTCTGATGGGAAGGGCGATGTGACTGTGTATAGCACACCACAAATCCAAAGGGCCATCAGACAGCTGCAGCAATAATTACATCTGCTTTGATCTCAGGCTCTGAGTGTTTTTCTGAAAGCAAAACTGCGCAACTTTCACTTCAGCTGGAGGAACACCTTTCAAATTACACAGGTAAATGGACTTAAACGAGATGAGCCAAGCTGAAAGTACGTGTGCTCTGTGATGAAAGACCAATCTTCCTCAGGACGACGCTGAAGGAGGTACGTGTGCAAAGAATCAAAGGCAACAAGCAGTACAATTAGTACTGAGAGACCAACTCACTTGTAAAAAAGTACAGATGCTGAGCGCTGCTGCTACCAATAGGAATGCACCAGCACCCCGTGCTTTTCCTCTTCCTGGTTTCATTCTTCACAGTAGAGCGGATGTTTCAGTGTCACGGCTGAAGCCCCAACCCCAGCCCACACGTGGGCCCTCCCCTCAGCCCCAGGGCCTTTTCTCGGGGTCACAACGCCGCCGAGCCCCCCAGCAGCACCACGGACTCTGAAGAGCACGCCGAGGGAGGGCAGAGCCCAGCACCGCGAGGTGTCGATCTGCTGCCGGCAGTTCCCACAGCTGCAACTTCAGCAGGACGGCACAGAAATCCGCTTTTCCGCCCCTCACACACGGCACGGGCGGCTCACCTCGGTGCAGTGCCACCTCCCGGCACAGGCCCGCTCCCAACAGCCGGTTCCCCCCCGCGTCCCCACGCCACTCACGCAGCTTCCAGGCCGTCTTGGTGACGACGGCCGCTGCCATCTCCCGCCGGCCGCCAGGCTCCGCGCCCGGCTCGGGGCTTGACCCCCGCCGCGTCCTAGCACGGCCGCTCCCCCGCCACCATCCGCAGCTCCGCCGCCTCCCTTCGAGCTTCTCCTCGCCGCCGATCCCCGCGGGGCGGCCCGTGGAGGCCAACGGATCCGCAGCCGTCCGCTCGCAAGGCTCGGATGCCCCGACCTGCCCCCCTTTGCCCCTTCTTCCCGGCGCCTGGCAACCGGGCCCTGGCAACCGGCCCCCCACCGCCAACCTCGGGCACACCCCGCCACCGCCCGGCTTCCACCAATCAGAGCCGCCCTTGCTCTCCGGCGTCCAAGCCAATCCGCGGTGCCGCTCTGTCCCGCGGAACAGCCGCGCCGTGCGGTTGCCGGGGTTCTGTCAGGCGCTCGACCAATGGGAGACGAGGGATGGCAGGTTACCATGGGAACCACAGAGCGGCTGACCATTCGCAGCGCGGCTTTTTCGAGGAGCTTTTCCGGCCCAGCCAATAAAGAGGGGCGGAGATAGGGTCGCTGCGGGCTTTTCTTGTTGTTGTTGTGGGGTTTTTTTAATTTTAATTTTAATTTTCATTTTTTTTTTTTAGGTTTGTGGGTGCTGAGAAGGGTGACGTGGCTGCGCTCGGGTTCCCGTCAGGCGGGAATGGACCCGCAGCTGGGTGGTGCAGTGCTGCTCTCTGCAGTGTGTGTTGGCTGGTTCTTGGCAGGCAGCTGTGTCCCCAGCGGCTGCCCGTAACAGGATTTCTAAGTTAATTTGTTCTGGCATCTGTTACTGAGTTAATGCTGATTTAATCCTCGCAGGCTGGCTTGCTCCTCTCCTGCTTCCTGAGCCCTCAGCATTTCTTTCCTCCTCGGTTCTCCGGGGTCCGTCATTCTCCAGGAGTTCACTCTTTGTGGTTCAGGAATTGCTTTGGCTCACTCCTTCTATTCCTTTAATTACTTCAGTGCTGTGTACTTACCCAGGTAATCGTATTTATCTGTCACAGAGGAGGAGGAAGTTTTTCACACAGGGGGTGGTGAGGCACTGGCACAGGTTGCCCAAGGAGGCTGTGGGTGCCCCATCCCTGCAGGCATTCGAGGCCAGGCTGGATGTGGCTCTGGGCAGCCTGGGCTGCTGGTTGGTGACCTGCACACAGCAGGGGGTTGAACCAGATGAGCATTGTGGTCCTTTGCAACCCAGGCTGTTCTATGATTCTGTGGTAAGAGCTTTCTCTCTATGTGACCTAGCTGCGTTAGGTCACCACGCCAGCAAAGCACTGACAGAGGGACGCAGCCCTGAGCTGCTCTTGTCAGGCACCTGAGGATGCCAGGTGCTGTCACAAAAGCCCTCAGAGCTGCAAAACCCAGGGGCTGGGAGGCTCAGTCACACCCAGAGAATTGCTGTGGTGTCAGCCACCTCCCCAGGAGACACAGACGCTGCACACAAAAGGAGTGCATCATCCTTCCATCAACACCTAATTGGATGCCACCCTGTGCAAGGGCAAGGTGGTAGATTTTAATGACCTGTGATATTTGGATTAAGCATAATGAGTTTCTTCTGCTAGGTGGCTTTCTACAATGAGAACAGTGCAAGAGAAAATGATTCTGTTGCAATAAAAAAGGCAGTCATTGGGGTTCTCTATAAAAGCTGATTAAAGTATCTATCCCTTAAAATAGGCAGCAGGCATAAACAAAGTCTCATCTGCTCTGACTCATGCTGTATCTCATGTGTAATGCACCTTATTCTATCACCAGAAAAACAAAACCCAAACATTTCTGCCTTCCTCTGTCTCTGGTCAGTGTAGCCTTTGTTGAAGATGATCATTACAGATTGTTCCTTGAAGACAGCAATCGTTGGGAGCTGTGGGCAGAACCACCAGATGTGTCTGCTGTGCCTCATCCAGGACATCAGGAATTGATTCCTAGCAAGTTCGGGGACTTGTATGGCAACACACTAACTGGCTTCTATTTTTTGGTATCAGGGAATGATTATTAGCAAGACAGTGGATTGTCTAAAATAGTAGATGGTACAGGTTCATTAAAATCCCCTGGAGCTCCAGACACAGGTGCACAAAGACTTCTAGCAGAACCTGATGAGAATGCAAGATTTCTTGCAGGCAAGTAGCAAAGCCTTTCCACCGTTTTTAAGGCTGCTTTTAACAGACTTCAGCACTAATTTCCCGTGTCTGATCTGAAGGAAAAAAGAAGCCATCAGGCATGACTGAGGTGCTCTGCTAGGCGAGGGTCTTTGCACAGTTTCTCCTCAAGAGCAAGGTACTTCTGTGGTGCTGTCTGCTTTTCCCTAGAACAAGAAGGGGGACTGTCAGAGGGAAGCTGCAGCAGGACATGGAGTAGAATGTCTCACAGAACAGCTTCACTGCTCAGTCACTAGGAACGCTGACTGGTAGACCTCCTTGTTCCCGTGAACATTTTTCTAGCAATCATTCCCAGTACCTGTTGAGTCTTAGTGCCAGAATGTGGATACGGAACATGGTTTCAGAGTAATCAGCAAGGAAGTCAGCCTCCTCCTTCTCGCTGAGCTGATTCTGATTTTCCTGAAACTGCTGGTTCCTCTTCTGCAGCTCTTCTACCTCCTGTTGAGAGAGAGAGTGGCAAGAAGTCAGGCTAATGGGAAGGAGAGCGAGGAGTGCAGATGCACAGAAGTGCAACTCAGAGTTCAGGGAGCCAAGATGAAGGAAACCACAAATAAGGGCTGTTTTATTTTCATGAGAGGCAGTGAGTCTGAGATGAGGTCTCACAAGAAGAAGAAAACAAGGGAATCAAAACACACAGACCAGTGAGAGGCTGCAAGACCAAAACGTGTTGCTTCACTATAGTTAAGAAGCACTGGAGAACCAAATCAGCTCTGCTTGAAACAAGGACTGAATTTGACTCTGGAGCTACTCCGTTCTTTGATCTCACATGTTAATGACAAAGTGACACAGGTGTGTCCAGGGCTCCCTTACAGGTAAAGGAGTTTTGTTTCCTGCCTGCTGTCACGATGAGATGTGTATTGCCCCCCTGCCAGTGCAAAAAACCCACTCCAGTGACATGCACATCACGGAGCAAGGCTGGGAATACCTTTTCAAAATGGGCTTGGATGATGTTGGCCTTAGAAACCAGACGATTCTTAAAATCACTCAGGCAGTCGTCCCGGAGGCGGAGGGCCTGCTTTCTGGTTATTTTCTCTGGGCTGCCAATTTGGATAAGAAAAGGTGCCAGGTAATCCAGATCCTGCTCCTTTTGTCCTGGGAACTCATCCTTCTTTGCCTTCACCTGAAGGGGGAAGGACAGAAAGAGTCACAATCCATCTGCTTGTTTCCCAAACACCCTAAATAAGGCAAAATAAAAGCAAAGGCCTAAACTCCCGCAACCCAGTGGTGGAAATGATGTTTCCTTTTGCTATAGTTTGACCAAATCTGTAGCTTTTCATTAGATGCACAGTGCTAATGTGTTTTTCATTCTGTCATTTGTTTTTTATCACCCTTTTTAATATCTTTCCTAATTTCCTTGACTGCAGAGATTTATCTTACATAAAATGTGCAAGAAGGGCTCCAAAAAAGGCATTTGTATTTGGATGGGATATTTTGAGTGCTATTAATTTGTAGGCTGGCAAATAGCTGATTCTTGGACCTTTGCCTCTGTGCTTCACGCCAGATGTCTGGCATATAAAACCCACTATCACTTCTTACAAGCTCTCCAACCAGGAAAGTTCAGTCTAAACATCATTCACAAGAAACATAGCAGAGATTTTAAAAAGCTGGAAGTCATTATTCTTCAAGTTTTTTTTTTATTTGCTCACAATACTCATAAGGTAATAATTCCCTGAGAGACACCCTGAAACAAAATTGCCTTTGCAAATAATGAAAACAAAAAACCCAACTGATTCATAGAGGGACGAAATGTGCAAAGATGTGCACCTACACCTGATGAAAAGAGAAAGGGCAATAAAGATGCAGCTTTGACTCTGTTATCACACTCCCCCTCCCCAGTGCCTATTATCATTAAAATAATTAACAAGGATTAGTTATTAAATTGTTACCTAAATAAAATAAAACAACTTTTTCTCTCTCTCTCTGATGTGGCCACAGAGCCAGAAGGTCATAACTTGGCCATGTTGTATTTTCAACTTGCTGGGATTTGGCTCTGTATCTTTTAATAACACTAAAAGATCTTCAGAGCTAACATGTCAGACAGAAGATGCTTGCTCTGCATTTAATCTGTGTGCATGTAATTAATACTGGGATTAGTAAAGCCCACCTACCATGGCTTCGTACTCTTGTCTTTTCCTTGCATTTCTCTCTGTGTCATATATTGAAGCTGACAGTTTAATGTCTGCTTCTTCATTCTTGCGGGTCTCCAGAATTGTTAGCACCTTCCAAGCAATGAGAAGAGAGACACCTCAGCTTTCCCACCGAGTGACAGCATTTCCACACGCTCACAGAGCAGATGCTGTGCGCCACGAGTGTAGCACAGGGTTAAATACATCCCAGACCTTTATGAAAAGGTTCATCTGAAACTGCAGAAACAGCTTTGGCTTTTTGCTTTGTCGCAGCAGTACATGGGACACACGGCACAAGCAACAGCAATATTTGGCCTGTGAATACCTCAAGACCAAGAAATCTGGTGAGGTCATTCACGAGGTCACAGTGTATGCTCTCCACAATTCTGAAAAATATTGCAAGCTTTTTCTTTGCTATTATTAATGTTCTGCATGCTGTTGTTGTGCATTCCTCTCCAGAGGTTTTCCTTTCACAGAAAAGCCATTTAAAAACCAATCAGATCCAATGGCTCTGTCTCCACTTGCTAGGATGACTGAATTTCTCGTGAAGTCACCACTTCTAAGAACATGAATTTGTTCCACCAGTCACAGTCTGATCAGCAGTACAAGCAGTGTATTTTGTGAACTATTTCCCTACAGTTGTTCCTACAAAAAAAATCACTTTGATATTACTGTTACGGTTTCCTGGAAATGCCTTGCAATTAGATTACATTACATACAACATCCTTTCTTTTTGGTTTCATTCCCAGGCAAGCAAACAAACAGATCTACTCCTGGACGCCCCAGTTCACACGCTGTTATTTCTCTCTGAAACCATTTCCATCCCTGAGAACAAACAGAGCAAGACTTGGGAAGCGTGTGACTCCATATATTATACAAGATCTGTACTGAGCAAGGGACGGGTTGCAAACTTGGTCATTCAGCATGCAGACCAGCTTCACACCACCAGAGTTTTATTTTTATCACAGCCTAAGCTGAATGAGGCTTTGGCAACCTGTCCAATGAAACCAGCTTCCACTCCTGACCGTGCTGACAGCAGTGAGGACGGCTCCCTTCTACCTCTGCTTGAGTTCTCCACACTTGTTGCTTCAGCTGCTTCTCTTCCTCTGTTAGCTCTCGCAACAGTTTGTACAGGTGAACCAGCTTTGTGTGCTGCTCAGAGGACCCTGCCTGGAAGCAGATAAGCTAGTGAAAGGCAGTATTGTTGTCTGGGTAAGTGGGACCAAGTACTTTGCAAACATAAACTGGCACCATTCTGCTAAGTCAATATAAGGACTGTGCTTTACACCACAAAAACATCCAACCCATTGTCAGTAGTTGACTAGAGTTCACCCAGACTTTGAGCCCAGCAGTAATGCCAGCCAGATTGCATGTCCTACACCTCTTTGATGATGCTCCTATTATTTGGCTGAGACTGTTTTTACAGGGTTACAGATGAAATGACAGCACTCCAGCATTTGCATCTCCCCAGAAATATAAATTAAAAAACATATATTAATAGCATATCTATTTTGGTAATCTGATTTCCTATGCATAATTGTGCAGATGATGCAGGCAGACTTCTTCCTCTGACTACAGACTCACATCAGAGATGTTAATAGAGTGACCTCTCCATGAATGAGAGAATTTGGCATAATGACAGCACTTTTTCTGGGGTATCTTTTATTTAAAGCTATCTGTCTATCTATCAGCAATAAATAAAGCCTCGGTATCTTGTCTGAATTTGCAGAGTAAGCTGGGGATGATTTAAACAACAGCATGACCCGAGCTTTGTGATCTATGGTAGAAATTGAGTTAAAATCTGCTCCTGCTTTTCTGCTGCGGTCTCTCTAAGAGAGAACAGCAAAGGAAATTTCAACTTCCCTGTCATGGATCTGCAGGATTGAGACAAACAGCTGCTGAATCAGCATCTTGCAAGATCTCAGTGGCCACATACACTACCTGATGAGCAGATGGGGGAGAGGCTGAGCACGAATATGCCATGCCATGCTTCCACTGACGCTGCACCTACCCTTTGCGTCCCCATGGCCCAGAACAGCTCCTCAATCCAGGTAGATTTTCTCCTTACCTGGTATGTGATGCACATTTCTGGGGTCATGATTTCACTTTGCTTCCTATAGCTCTCCTCTGGTTTGAAGAAGTCCTTCTTTGAGGCTGTGATGTACTTATCCTTCAGGTGGTATGTCAGTTGGATCATCTCCTCTTCCATCAGGAAGACACGTTCTGCCACATCTTCATCAGCAGGCTTTTGTAGGTTTCTGTGGAAACACTCCTTGATTTGCTAAGTGAAGAGAAAGAGATGGAAGCAAGTTAGACCGCAGAGAAAAATGGCAACATTCATGGAGAGTTAAATCAAAGCTCAAGACAAAAACTGGGCCTTTTTGCTCAATTTAGATGTGACAGCTACTCCTAAAGCCTTGGCCCATGGTTGGTCCCTGAAAAAAAAACAAAACACAAAGTTTCTTAAAGCAATACAGACTCCTATTTGTGGAGCTGAGCATGCTCTTCAAGCTCAAAGTTAGCTTGGGATGCATCTCAGTCTGATGGAGCTGTGGGAAGCAAGGTATTCTGAGCACAACAAAACACCCCAGATTCCCCAACAAAAAGAAGGGGGGAAAAAAAGCATGTTTGGTGTTGACCCAAAGGCCACTGCCTTGGCAGATGAAGTGTCTGAGCCATACCAGCAGATGTCAGATTTCCTCTCTCATCTGTTCTCCCCATCAGACCTGACTGGACAGAGGTACCTGCTTGTAACAGCACTATGGGACACTTTGTCAGCATCACAAAACATTCATTTGGGGTCAGAACAAAACACTGTGGAGTCTTGAGAAAATTTCCTTCCGAAATCATCGTTAAGCTATTTTTCTTTCCTCTGACACACATTTTCCAGGTCATAACTTCCTGGTTTCACTCAAGTTCTCCATGTGTTTTGGGACAAATGCATACACTGTGGCTGTGTCAAGCAAGCAACTGAAAGACACAGCAGCTGAACAAGACTTGTATGCTTCATCTGGAGTTTTGCCTTGGTTGTGTCCACTAAGAATGAACCTAAGGCCTCAGGCAGCATGTTTTGCAATGTATAAATATCACTGTGACAGATATTTTTCTGTTCCTGTCTTGGCCGTACCACTATAGGCCGGGAGTTAACATCAGTTCTGGTGCCAACCAAAGTTACTTTCTTTCTTTTAGAGCGAAACTCTGTGTGCTGGAAGTACTTGAAGTCATCTCGCCCCACAAAGTACTCTTTCATCTCGTTGTCATTTTCAGCAAGTTTCTGGAGGCCATCGACTCGTGTCTCAGTGTAGAACTCCATCACACGTTCAGTCTGTGGGCTCATTGACTTATAGGTGTGTACTAAGGACACAAAAGAGATTGCGTACGTTTTCACAACTAGTCATCACAATACTGCTGAAGTAAAGGCACATCCAGAGGAATACAGGCACATCCAGAGGAATACAGGCACATCCAGAGGAAGTCTCATTTTCTTGAGCAGCGAACAAATCAAATGCACCAATGAGTGTGGGAAGGGAATGTTATATCCTTACTGCTGATTACCAGTATACCATGGCCTGAGGATGGCAGAACAGCTTCTCAAGGCCGCTGCCTTCCTCACACAGCAAGGTAGTGGTGAGTAGAGCCTGGACTCTGCTCTTTCCACACCAGAAACTGGGCAATCTCTTGGGGAGAAATACTGCTTCAGTAGCACATCTGGACTAATAGCAGGACTTTGTCTTCTACAGCTGCATAACACTGAGAGACTGAATATAATCCCAAGGAGACAGTTTTCAACCTTACTGGTAAAAGTATATATCACTATATATGATACAGATGTCACCTTCTGTTATGCTGGGAAAGTGTTGCCCAGGACTGTAAGCACAACCAACCCAATCCTCTACTTTCAGAGACTATATTATTAATCTATACAATTCATCCTAGATGCTTACAGACCCGTTGCTTCAGGCTTTTGCAACTACTAGAACAGATTCCCATAATGTCTTGGTTGCCCAGATGAACTAGAATACCTTTGAGACCGAAGAGGTGTCCTGGGCTGAAGTACTCTGTGGTCAACTGTGTTTGTTTATTCACTTCTCTCACATCCAACATGTCTTCACGGTTTTTGAACCACTCTTTCACTTCTACTGCTTTGGTATCTGGCAGGAGACATGCAATTTCACAGCCTCACGTCACCCAGTTGGAAGTGGTATGATTCATCTGACATCTGTGCAAGCAGCCCACACAGTCACTAGAATTGGCTCTGTGCACTGGGGCACTTTATAGATTAATCCTAATAGATGAATTCTAATCTACTGTGATGACTTATACCATAAAAACACTTATTCCTCTTTGTCAACAGAAACTAAAGTCAGCAGCTCAGGGGGAGAAGGTGAGATAAATTCCATCCTCTTACAGTTTGAGTCTGCGTAGACGGTGAGCCGTTTCACCAGCCCATTTCCATTGGAGTATGGTGGCCATTTCTCCAGCTTTGCCTTCTTGTAGAGGATCACCTTCCTCCCCTGGGAACAGCGAGTCTCAAACTCTGCAGTAGGCAAGGGAGGTGTCAGAAAGATTGGCAGGCAGCCCCATATGCATAGTGGTAACAGAAAGTCCATCCCAGGCAAAATCATTCAGTTAGCAGGAAAGGTGTGTGTGTCTATGGGGACCACCCATCCACAGTGAGACAGTGCGTGGAAGGTGCATTCAAACCAATAGCAAGTGCATGCCTTGATCTACTGCACTTTGCTGCTGTACCTCAAACATCCTGAAGGCAGAATTCTTCCAGATCTACTAAAAGATTAGCTGGAAGGCAAGCGAAAGGCAAAGAGCGCGCACCTTTGGGAGATATCTGAATTGGAGCTACCCATGACGGTGGCATGGCAAAACTTATCTCCTCCTCCTCCTCCTCTTCTTCCTCCTCCTGTTGAAACAAAAATTTCCATTTTTGGGAATTGCTCTGACAGTGCCAGGCCTTCTGGTTCTGGAGAATGCACTGCAGCAATCAGCGAGCAACTCACAGGAGGCCACATTTTGTCCTGTGCAGCAGTGGCAGAGTTATGTGCTGTAACAATCACACACAGCCAGAGGGCAGGAGCAAGCAGCATGCTGCAGTTTTTCAGGGAAGGTGAACTTTATTGCATCCCTGCATTCTTGCTAGCACATCTTATTCCAAGCCTAAGGAAATGTGGCTAACACTTATGCTGGGCAGGTTATGAATGTGACTTTTGCCATTCAAACTAATGACCAGCTTATTTTATACAGACCGTGGAAGAAGTTTTGATCCCTGGTGATGAACAAAAGCTGGGAAGATTAGATATGAGGAGGGAATGTGTTGTTATCAGTGTTTCTCCGTGGTGCTGTGCTGGAGTAATGCCTGCTTTATCATATTTTGTTCTGCCAGCAAGACAACATAACATTTATACACACTTTATTTCTACATTTGGTTGGCAACTTGTAAGAGCTGTCTGCTGACCAGCAGAGAGAGGATGTTCAGAAAATTTTTGTTTTAATTTTATTTTTCTGAAATTCCTTTGTCCCAGAGGTCAGTGCAGCGGAAGGCTGAGTGCTAACCATTCAGGTCACTCACCATGTCATCCATGTTCCTATCAAACAGCTCATTTTCCTTCTCAGCACCCAGGAGCAGCTGAAGAGGCTTGTCAGTCTCTGAAAGCATGATTTCCCAGTGGACAGCATCACTCAAATCAAAGACAAGATCCTAGGCCAAACAGAAGAAATACAGAGCAGCCTCAAGGGCCTGACACTAAACTCAACACTGCTTCTGCACACCTGCAGACTCTGGACACCCTGGATCTCAGTGGCTCACTGGTGGGATGCCAAAGACTGGCTCTTTGCCTGGAAGGCTACTGGTCCTTTTCCTCATGGTACCACTGCCAGGGAAATACTTCTGCTTCCTTCCTTGACTCATGCATGGTCCCAGGGTCATGCAGATGGGCCTAAAGTGATTCTGATTTAGCCCCTCTCCTTCCAGCCTTTCTATCAGCTGGGCAGTAGCTAGGGTGTGAGAAGAGCCAAATCAAGATCTTTCCTACCCTGAGCTGTACTTAACAGATTTTACCCTAAACGTTCTTTTTGGGAGAATGGTTGTCCAGCCAGCCTCCAAAGCTGATATTCCAGTGTTGTGTAGGGTCAATAGGTATGATCCATATTTGCTAGCTCAGAGAGTGGGATGGCAGGAACTAGCTCCAGGTACCAGGTCTGATGTCTAAGCAATCAGAATTCCGTGCCCAGAGCCAGTGCAGGGGAATAGTGACTAGAAACCTGGATCACCACTGATTTCGGACTCCCTCAGGGCTCAGCCTGACTGTCCCTTTCAGGTGCAGGGGTGTTTAAGAGCTCACTACCTTGCAGCCGTTCCGGCAGTCCTGCATGTTCACCCAGTAGTTCTTGTGGTTCCAGACACTCTCAATCCCAAGGAACTGCTCATCCATGGTGCTATGGCTGTTCCCCGTGAAGGGATCAATGAAGAAAGTTTCGGGAACCTCTCTCTTGCCAGACAGAACCAAAACCCACGCATGCACCCGTAAGCCACACAAACGGTCACGTGTGAGCTCTTCTGCTTCCTGTAGTCCAGAAGATAGAGCAATAATTATTGCTACTTTATTGCCACTTTAGTCCAATCCACCAGCAATCTTATTCTTTCCCCTGCCCAACTCTGAAGACCTCCAAACCCTTAATTCTCTTCAGAACAGTGATGCAGTACATGCTCAGTGTTTATTCCTCTGCTAGCACACACCGTGTTTCCAGAAACTATGTGCTCATGGCCAGAATCTGAGTTGTACTGTACTGCATGGAGGGTCATGAGCTCCTTTCTTTGGTCAGCTATTACCCACGTCTCAACTCTTACCCATGTCTCACTCTTGCTAATGGAGTTTGAGAGTAGGGTAGACCTTGCTAACTCACCATGCCCCTCTCTTCTCTTTCCTTTTTCTCAGTAGCTTCTGTTTCTGCTTTCTTCTTGGCCTCCTGCTGAAGCTCAAATTTGCTGCACATGTCTGGGGGGGACTTAACTCTATATTTGTTAGACTTCTTCACTTCTTCTTTTGGGACCTGCCTCCACAAAAGCAAGAAATTGCTGTTAAACCCAGCAGGAATCAAGAAAAGGGAGAAAGCACAGGCAAGCTGTCGCCCTCTTTACATGAGTAGCATGATTAGAAAGCAAGCAGGCAATGGGGCTGGGCGCCCCACAGCCTGCCATCACACTCATTCTTATCACACAGTGGACACACCAGAGATGCCAGCTTCACTGGCCTCCAGTGTGCTTTGTCTTTCTCACCAATGTCATGGTTTTCTTATCAGAACCAGACACCCAGGCTCCCCCCTGCCTGCTCGCTGCAGGTCTCCTCACCTCCTGTGGCTTCCTGAGCAGTGGGCATTCCTCCAGAGTCTCATCCAAGCTGCATATGTCGTGGGTGGCATACCCATTCACACAGTAGGCATCGTACCCAGCTCCAATCAGCATGGAGCACAGCAGCACACTGAAGTCAAAGCAGTTCCCTCGCTGGTACTTCAGGATGGTAGTTGGGGAATAGAGTGAGGAGGGCTTGAAAGAAAGAGATATCTGTTCACAGCATTTGTCTTCTGAAGCTGAAACAAGCCCCAGGAACGAGAGAGAGAGGGCATTGCTCATATCCCTGGGCACTGCATCCATAGGGAGTCTGTTCAAATGAAACTCATACATAAACCACAGATGCTAAAAGTTCCTTCCAAAGTAATGTGGAGAAATTCTGACCCTAAATCTTGTGCATATTTAACCATAGGGAGAGATGGGCAGGACAAATTTGCCAGGCTACTGAGAATCTAATGCTAACCACAACACCAAAATGGGGCTTATCTCCATTTCCAGCTGGTCTGCCTGCAGCATTTCAAAGCAAAAGACCCATAACCTAAATTACAGCACAAAGGGAACATACTTCCTTTTGGTCCTCACTCCCCAGGCAAAGGGAACAACACACAAAGTGAATACAGAGATATTCTACTTACACCATCTATGCCCAGATATCAGACTGAACCTTAGGTTAGATCAGCCTTTGTCCACTAAATCAACACACATTCTTGACACCAAAGTGTCTCTTGAGACCCTGAGACTCTTGGGACACGCCTGACCAGCATGGAGCTCATGTAGATTGTTTGGAGCACACTGAAGGATATCAGCAGTCCTTCCTAACAAAGACTAGTTAGTCTCTCTGCTTTTTCTGGTTCATACCACCCCCAGGACATTGGCATCATCTCTTCTTGCTACTCTAGCGGGATTGCCCAAGTAATTGTGAGGTGCTGGAGGGACAAAAGGACTTTGTAAATCCCAGCCCCTCGGGTTTCCACATTGCGTACTTCTTTCACCTCCATCGTGGGGCTGTTTCTGAAGGGACTGCAGCCCTTTCTTACCGGTGTGAGAGGGCACTTGAGGGGCTCCATAGTGAGATAATCAGAGACAAAGCTGGCACAGCCATCCCAGCGGTACAGCTCTGTGTAAGGCAGCAAGGTTGGCCTCACTGTTGTGCTCACAAACTTCTGTAAGGCACCAAGAGGACTTTGATTAGCCAACAGATTACTGGTGCAGTTTCTTGTCCAAAGCAATCCTCAGACAACCCCTGGTTGTTGCAGCTTACACTCAGGACTTCCCTGGAGCATACCAACATACTGATGGTACACCTCATCACCACTCAGAATTGGAAATGCATGGAGTTAAGATGCTTTGTGCCAGTAGACACTTCCGTTAGTTAGAAGCTAATCTCAGCCACACTGCAGATGTGAGCCAGATCTCTTAACTTTCATGTGAGACAAATAGTTACTGCACTTTCTGGCTTCTATATCCTCTGGCATTTATTTATTTATTTGTCTGGTATGACATTTATATAATAAATGTTGAAGGAAGCTGATCTAAAGGAGCAATTCCACACACTCAGGGCAGCAACAGGCCCATGACTGGACAAAAACTGTGCAGCTTGGGCCCATCTCCACACCTCCTTTACCTCCACGCCACATTCGTTGACAGGGTGCAGGAAGAGCGGCTTGCGTTCAGGGCAGAGGTGAGCAAACTGCTGGTGGTAATGGTGAGCAATGCGCAGCAGCTTCTTTTCCCTTGGGGAATTCACCTTGTATGAGTCTGGTAACTGGGACGTGCCAATGCTGTTCCAGTCAAAATCACTTGAGAGGCAGAAGGAGGCAGAGAAACACAGGTAATAAAGTGGGGAGCGATTTAGACAGGATGATCTGCTATCGAAATACAGGAAGGGCTCCCTGCTGGAAAAAAAATGGGGCTATATCCAAGAAGAGATTGTTTAAAGTAGGCGTGATTTTGACATAGTCAAGCTTCTCTGGAGTGATGGCAAGCTAACGTAGACCGAGAGGACTGGGGGATCTTTATACAGTGTTTTGATACAGTATTGAATGGATGGCAAATGAAGTGATTTATCTTGTCTTACTCACAGACATGGACAGCTCACCAGGCTCAACTAAATTTGCTCCCCCCACCCTGCCTTGCACAAACAACCTCAGCACCAGCTACAAGCATGCAGCTTCCCCATGGACCCCCCGCAGGACTGTCTCTGCTCATCCCAGTGACTGACACACACGTGCAACTTACGGTACATCACTTGCAAAGCTGACTTGTTCCACAGACAGCTTTGTGTCCATGTTGTGAAGCTCACTGCTGACCTCCAAAGCCTTCAGCTCTTCTTCCTTTTGCTCCTCTTCTTTCTCCTCTAGGACCTCCATTTCGCTTCCTCTACAGAAATACATGCAACCAGATGGGACCAGGTGTATAGGAACACCAAAACTCCGGGTGCAATGGTTCCCATTTCTGTGACTCTCGTGTACAAGCACTGAACTCGAGTTCAGGCTGGGCAGGTGGAACACAGGGCATGGGGCAGCCGGTGGGATGGGGATTTGTTTGGTGGGTGCCACGCCACAGCCTCAGGCCTTGTTGTGGCTGGCCCTCCAGGGAACGCAGCCAGAGCTGCTGGGGAGAGGGTTGTTTGTAGCTGCCTCAGCAGCAGAGCAGCCTCCAAGGCCGCAGCGCTGCTCCTATCGCCTATTTAGGTTTCAGGGAGGCTGGGGGCCGTCCTTTTCCCTCCCTGCGGTCAGGCTGACCCTCTGCAGAGCACATGGGGCACGACGGACCTTGTGGCTGGGGGCACGAAGTGGGGGAATTCCAGGGCCCAGCACCGCACCCAGCCTCTGCCATCCTGCAAGGATCCCTCCGGTCCCTTCAGCCCCACAGCCCCTCCAGCCCCGCACCTCTGTCGTCTGCCAAAGCCTCGCCGCCGGGCCTGGTCACCATGGCAACGTCCACGCACCCAGCAGCCTTGGCGCGGCCTGCGGCCTCTCCCGCGGCCCAGCCCTGGGCCTCCCCCGCCCTATGGAGGCGGTAGGCCCTGAGCTGCCCCCCGGGGTTCCACAGCCCCCTCGGCTGCCCCAGTTTTGCTCACCACTCACTTCAGCACCTCCATACACAGCCTGGCTGCGGCAGGTGCCTCAGCAGCCCCAGAGCAAATGGGCTGGGAGCTGTGGGTCTGGGCCTGGGTCTGGGCCTGGGCCTCCTCTGCCCACTCCAGGCTGCAGGACTGCCCCTAAACTCATGGCTTCCACTGCTTTTGAGTGTGACAGGAGGCTTGTTTTTTTTAAGTGGTGGTTCTTCAGACAGAAGAACTAAGCAGCTGCTAAGCACTGCTTCATTTCTGCGTTTTCTCTGTGTTAGGACAAGCCTGCCCTGCTCACAGGGGCACACAGGGGCAGTCAGGTGTGCCATGAACAGTGCTGGGCATGCAGGCAAACCGCAGTCAGATATTTTAAATCATTCCGCGCTTTCTGTAACAAGCAGTTTACACAGCGTATCAAGTAGCATCACTGTGAGTGATCACTGTCATAATCGTTTCACAACGTGTGGCAGGACCAAGCCCTTATCCCCGTGTCTGTCATAGCATCTCTCACCAGATCTGGGATTTCAGAAGTCACTAAAAAACAGAGCACGTGTGTGTGGATGGGAAATCATGTGTGTTCATGTGTGGAAGGGAAACCATGTGTACTGAGTGCACAGCTGTTGGCCTCTGCATGTACCACTATGGTATCTGCTGTTCCTGCTGAGGCGAAGCAGGTGCCACAACAGCAGGTAGATGCCTAAAACCCCGGGAAGCAGGGGATGGTGCAGACAGAGGGATATTGCAGACGCTGCTCCTGGTTGGAGCCCCATCAGGGCTGTGATTTGGGTCAGCGTTCACCAGCCCTGAGCTAATCAGAAGGGCCATGCTGGAGGACGCATTTTCGGAGAGCTGTTTGCTCCCCGTCTGCTGCTGGCTCTTGTGCAATCGCAGAGGCAGCGTGTCTGCGTGGGGGAGCAGTGAGCTGCTGGGAGGTGATATAAGGCAGGCAGCTGGGAGCACGAGAAGGACCCAGCTGGCTGCGGGTGGGCAAGTGTGGATTGGTCTGGCAATGGTGAGTAGGATAAGAGAGGTGGAAGCTTTGTGTTGAGGATGTATGCAGTCCTTGGGCTGGTGGGCATGATGAGAGCAGCTAGGAGCTTTTTGTTGAGGCTGCAGCAGCCATGGGTGGCACATCTGAGAGAAGGTTTGCAGAGCTGCCCAAGGCAGTTGTGCCAAGTTGGGAACAGTCCTGCACTTGCTGTCAGCATAGTTCTGGCAGCAGCAGGAGCCAGGTTTCCACTGAAGCTAGAGGACCGTGCTTTGGGGCCATGCCCCGCATTGCAGATGGGGCTCTACATCCCCAGGGCTTTGCATCCTCCTTGCCCAGATTTCTGGTTGCAGATGCTCAGGGTAGGGCTGAGGGAATAAACAATTTGCTGCTAGACCAGAGTGTGGCAGTCCAAAGCTTTTGTCTTTGGCATTGCCCTGCTGTGGGGACATATGCAGCCAGCAGCCCCAGGTGACTCATATCCACAGCTCTGATAAGGGTCCTGGGCTTATCCTGCACCACGTCATTAATTTCTCTAAGGAAACATGTTATCTGACCCAGGCTTGGAGGTTGACTTTATCTGTGTCTTCATGACATAAATTTTAGTTATGTTCAAGGTTTGATTCTTTTCTTTTAATCCCATTGTCTCTCCTGTTGTGGATGTGGGTTACTGGAAAGGCAAGCACGGCTTCATAAGACCTAAATCTTCACATTAGAACTATGATTAGAAAGGTTAGAGGGAAATTCCTTTTCACTTATGGGAGCCTGGGCTGAGAGGATTGCTGTTTTGGCCCTTTGGGATAGGAAATTACTTCATACCATTGAACCTACAGTTTTTGGAGGAAATACAATATAGAAATTATTGTACCCATGTTTGAGGGCTGGCTCTGAGTGATTGCCAACACCTCTGCAATGAGGACCTGCTGAAAACCTGCATTACCCAGAGCCTGATTGTTCTTACAGGAAGGGACTGTGACGTATTTGCTGCTGTTCTCTGCCCTGCGCCTGGCTGGCTGCGAAGGCAACAAGAGTGAGTCTCCTTGTATGCTGCCCTGTGCAGTTATAGATGGGGAAATGGAAAGGAGAGGTCAGAGCCTCTTCAGCCCTTGCAAGCAGTGGGGTGAGCTTGCTCTCATTCTCTCGAAGGTTAGATGTTCCTGCTGCATTTCAGCTTGCTTGCATTGCCCTCCCTGCAGGTGAGCTGGCAAGCCCTCACAGCTCGACAGGAAGGTTTGCCCTGCGTGCCAAGAGGAGCTCAGACGCCTGCATGCCCAACCCATGCCAGCACCATGGGGGCTGCCAGGTGATAGAGGACAGACCCATCTGCAGCTGCAAACCTGGCTTCACAGGGGCGTTCTGCCAAGGTACAGCCTGGGGTGCTGGCAAGCTCAGTTTGCACACAGGCACCAAAGGGAAAGGTGATGGGCAGGGTGGTGTTCCTGCCTGGTTCCCTTGGCGGACTGCAGAATTCTAAAGACAGTCCTCCCCCAGAGGGAGCCAGACCTGTGATGTCTGCCTATGATGTCTTAGCTTGACGACTGTGTCCATTCAAAGTAGCAGCAGTTGCAGACTTGTGCAGGCTTAGGCAATTAGCAGTAAATGTCAGATCCTCATTAAATTCAGCTCATTTCCAAAGGTTTGTCTTTTGCTTTCCCCTGGTGTCTCTGAAGACCCCTACCAGCAGCCTTCCATGAGGTTGGGATGAGGGTCTGTTGAGCTCGATAGGACTGTGTCATCCCATAGCTGACTTAGGGCTCCTTCAGGCATCTTCCTTATTGCTATTGCAGATGGCTTTTTCCCCCAGATGTGGTCCTGAAGTTGGCCTGTGAGGAAGAGCACATGAAGATGATGGTGAGGAAGGAGGTGTTTGAACTGCTGAAAATCCCCCGGGAACTTGTCCACTTGAAGAACCAGGCATGCAAGGTTTCAGAAAGAGAAGAGGAGGGTGAGCTGTTTTTTGCAGCCACTCTCACAGGTGAAAACCACACTGCCTGTGGATCAATAATTCAGGTGAGGATCCAGCACAGAGCCTGTGCTGAATAGCTCTGAAGCCAAGTGAGAAGAAATATGCTGAATGGGGACAGCCCTGGAGTCTTTCCCTTTTTTATCTGGCACTGTGAAGCTCTCTTTCCCCTTGGGAGGCTTCCCTGGGGGCTGTTAGAAAGCTCTTCTGCCTCCACCAAACCACTGCTGGCAGCACATCTTATCTTGCGCAGCGGAGCATGGAAGTCTCTGTGTGCTCTTTAGGATAAGAGCCTTCAGCTTTCTGGCAGGATCCTCTGAGCTCTGCAGACCTGCCTATAGTCAGTACATCACTTAATTCATTAGACTGTGCTGTACTCTGTACATGAGCTTAGGTATGGTTTCTTTGTCATTCCAGCAAAACAGCTCCCATGTGTCATACTCCAACATCATTGAGACAGCGAGGGAAGCACACAGGGGTGTGATCTCCAGGAGCTTTCAGCTGGAGGTGCATTTTTCCTGCGTCTATGCCTATGAGCAGGTGGTGAAGGTGCCATTTGCCCTCATCCCTGTCGACAAGTGAGTGGTCTCTCTTCACCTTGCTGCTGAGATGGTGTGTTCAAGCTTGTGGAAAAATAGATGCCTTTGATGAGATGATCTGTAAAGGCCCTGGGGAGCCACCAAAGAGCTCTGAGAGCAGTATCACATCACAGCGCTTCTCTTTCTCTTCCCCAAGAGGGTCCCATAGTAGTTTTTCAGAATAAGGTTTGGGCCTTGGGTAGGGACACGTGTAATCTGCCTTTCTCCCACCTCCATGACTAGTTGGGCCAACTCCATATGGGATCTGGGCTCAGCGAACACGAAGAGCCTGTGCCAGCCCTGCTGACCTGACGTGGCAGTTCACGAGCTCTCTTCTCTCTTCACAGGCTGGTGCAGTTCATGGTCAGAGAAGGGCACTTCAACGTCAGCATGAGGCTGTACAAGACCGCATCCTACGTGGAGCCCTACCGGCTGCCGACTGCGGCCGTGCCCATCACTGACACGCTGTATGCCATGCTGAAGATAGAAGGGCAGCACCAGCTCCGGTACTTCCTGCTGAGTGTGGAGGACTGCTGGGCCACGCCGAGCTCAGACCCCTACCAGGATGTGCGACATGAGCTCATTGAGCAGGGGTGAGCATTCCTGGTCTCCTTGCTGTGGCTGTCCCAAACTGGGGTGTCCTTCTTTTTTTTTTGCCTGCTGACTGTGCTATTTTGCCCCAGGTGTCCCCATGATGAGACAGTGACATACTTGAATGCCATTGGAGAGAGCACCACAGCCAAGTTCAGCTTCCAGATGTTTCAGTTTGTCGGGTACCCCAAGGTGTTCCTGCACTGCCGTGTCCGGCTGTGTCTCCCTGACGGCCCTGAGCCCTGTGCCAAGGTCAGTTCTTAGGAGTGACTTGGGGACAAGCAGGTTAAGGTTCCTTTGTTAACCAGCTCCTGTCCCATGTTCTGAGGCTAGCCATTCTCCTAGGCTGCACCACAGCTGTGCCTCTGCTGGGGCAGAACACCAGGGTAGCCTGTCCCCCTGGCAGGCACTGACCCCACAGGAGAGCTTCTTCCCTGCTCTCTTCCCTTCCTTTTATTCTGTTAACAGCAATGTCCCACTCTCTGGAGGAGCAAGCGGGAGCTGGCAGATGACTACAATAAAATTGTCTCCTATGGACCCATCCACCTGCTGGCTGCTCCTTCCCTGGGAGCGGAGAGCCATCATCCCAGGGCTGACCAAAAGGAGCTGAAGGGTACGTATGCCACTCTGGGGAGTATTTGGGCCAGCTTGGGGGACCCAGACCAGTAACCAACCTTTCTTCTCTTTGTTGGACCCAGCCTGTGGCTCCCTGGGATCTTCATCCTACTGTGTGTTCTTGGTGTGCTCACTGTGGCTGCTGCAGCTGTCAGTGTGAGAAGATGCACGGTGTAGAAAATAGCCAGTTTCAAATAAATGTGGCAGCGGCAGAGAGACTCTTCTCTGTGTCTTTACAGAGGTTTAGAGGAAGGAAATTCAAATGTTGCTCAAAGGATGAGTCACATCAGAGTGTTTCTGTTCACTGAGCATCTTTTGAACGTTCCCATGCCCTCCTGGCCCATGGTGAAACAAGTACTGAGGAGAGCTGAGCAGAAAGGGCTGCTCTGGGGTGGTGAGGTGGGATGTCTCATGGGGTCCAGTACCCTCTCATGGGACAGGGCTCAGCTGTTGGGCTCTGCAAGACCCAGCAACCCAGCTGTAGCAGGGCCTGCCTGCAGGCGTAGCATAGAGCTTCCAGAGAGCAAACTGAAGTCCTTCTTGTCCTTCTTACGCTGGGCAGGTGGTTGGTTTTAGAAGGAGGTGGGGAGATGGAGCTCTGTGCCCACCAGATGTGGGCTTTGCATGGGAATTGCTGAGCCTCTGATTGACCACATGAGGTGAGCACTGAGTCAGCCCTGGGAGCACAGGTGAAGGCAATTCTGTGCTACTGGAAGGGGTGGAACCTGGCTCCACCTCTCCTAGACCCCATTTAAGAGCTGACTGCCAGTGGGGAAGGATCTCTTGTGGAGATTGCTCCTCTTGGAGTCTTCTTAGTGAGCCTAAGGACAAAGGTAAGCTTTCCATCCATTCTTCATTAGTGTGATAGCCTGTTTAGCCTACCTTTCCTGTATATTTCTTAATTATAACATCTGTATATTCATTGATTACACAGCATGGAACCACAGATGGCATAGCATTAGCAGAGAAAGGACTGCTGTATGTACAAGTGTGTGTACATACATGTGTCCACACAGATATCTTCCCCCTGCATGACAGTGAATTGCTAGAAAGATTTTGGCTCACCAGTACATCTAAGTGGAGAAAACTATAAATATTGTTCACTTGTCACCATCAAAAGTGAAATCCATAATGCTTAGCTTGCTAGCAGAGTTTTAATGCTAAAACACAGACATGGATTGGCCAATACAACAGTTCTTTGTGAGAGGCTGAGCTGATGTGCGTGCATGCACGTACAGTGTGGAGGAGATGGTGTAGCTCAGGGTGCAGCTGGCTGTGCATCTCCAGGCTGATCCAGTGCCCAATTCCTTCTCTTGTGCTGGGGTAAGGCTGTAGGCTGAATGCAGATGGCTTGCAGGCTCCAGCAGGAGGCACTGGGGAATGAGACTTCCGAGGGCATGCAGAAGGGAGGGAGGTGACTGGAGGTGACTTGGTCTCCTTGGACCAAGCTGGCCCCCAGGAGCCAAAGGGCAGCTAGGGCAGATCACACCCCCCAAAGAGTAAAATGAGGCATGGGTGAGAGCAGGGGCCACGCTGGTCAGCCAGGGTGCCCAGCTGCCCATGCAGGCCTTGCTCTCACAGGAAGCCGTGTACTTTGGGCTGGGAGCTGGCAGGCAGAGAGGGAAGGCCCAGCAGCTATCCCTGTGACACAGCCATGGTTTTGTCATTCCTCACGATGTGGGAGAGGGAGCTGCTGGTCTCCTCTGCCCTTGGGTAGTAGAGGACAACCAGCCAGACAAAGATGAAAACACCTGCAGGGGAAGGAAGAAGACCATGGCAGCAGCAGCAGAGAGAGAGGCTCCTCCAAGTGCCTCTCCAGGGCTCAGCATCAGTGGCTGAGCTCCATGGCAGGTCCCTCTTCTCCCTGCTGAAGGGAAGGGCATGCCTGTGCCTTGGGATTCATTGTCCACCAGTGCCATGCTTCCTCCTGCCTCCCACCCCTTCCCAGCCAGACCCTGGGAGCCGGCCCTGACCTTGGAGGGAGTTGAGGATAGCAGCAAGGACGAGCATGGGTGTGGAAGAGCTGCCATAGCTGAGGAAGGACAGTGCCCAGGTGGCTCCAAGCAGGCAGAAGAGACCCATCGCTGCCAGGACCACCTTCCAGGCCTTGCAGTGCCCCTGCATCACCCCGCTCCTCCACAGGTGGCAATTCTTCCAGGCCACCACCCCGAAGATGATGGTGTTGAAGAGGAAGATGAGGCCGAAGTAGCCGCAGTTTGTGATGTAGTGGACAAGGAGGTGCTCAGAATTGATCCAGCACCTGAAAAGAAACAACTGCAATGCTTCCAGTAGCTCTGCTCCCCATACATCTATGGGAACCCCTCCCCATGGCTAAAGGGCCACCCAAATCCTGCAGGTGTGTGCCACACACAGGTCGATTATGGTCTGGTTGTCCACTGTCCCAATACTGTGTTTTCCATAGCTGCCAATGGCTCCTGCCACCCCCACCACCAGAACAGGGAAGCCTGGAGGAACAAGAGAGAGCAGCATGAGGGAGGTCAGAGTTCTCTGTCTCTGCAGGCACCCATAACACCGCAAAGCCCAGTTCCCTCTGGCTGTAACCCACAGGCTCCCTCACTCCCCAGCAGCCTGTGCTCACCCCATCCAACAATGCACAGCTTCAGCAGGTAGTGGTGTATGTAGGTGCCAAGGACCTTGACAAAGAGGAGATAGAGGTGACAGCCCTCCAGCGCCGTCCAGGTGAAGCAGCAGAGCAGGCAGTAGTGGGTGAGCCCCCCCAGGGCACTGCACAGCCCCGGAGGTGCTCTGCTGGAGAGCCCACTGCTGAGCAGGAAAGCCAGGTTGAGCAGGAGCAGGCTGCTGACCAGGTTCATGTGCAGCCCCAGGTTGATGCGGAGGGTGTCCTCAGACCTGAACTGTTTGTAACTGCACCTGGAGGGGGCAGAAAGGGTGGAGGAGGGACCCACATACTGGGGAGGGTGACAGCAGGCACTGACAAGTGGAAGAGGAGAGGGGCACCCCTTCCCCGAGGCCTGGGGTTGCTCCACATTCCTCCTCAAATCCATTCACAGTCAGGGGAGCTGCTTGCACACCCCACCTTAAGAAGATGTAGAAGGCAAAAGTGAAGATGGAGAAAGCCACAGCCACACCACAACCAGCATTGGCCACAGCCACCAACGTCTGTGCCGTAGACCCGTCCAGAGATGGGTTCTGCCGAACATGAGTGGTCAGATGGGTCCAAACCAGCCTGGAAAAGCTGGCTGTTGCTGCCCAAGCCATGGAGCCAAGGGGGGATGCCCCCAGCAGAGTGCTGCAGGGACCTCTACAAGCCCAGAACCCACAGGTCTGACCCCAAGTTCCCCAGGGAATGCAGAAGTGGTGGTGGCAGCTCTGAGGGGATGTGCTTGCTCTTGGGGTGGGGAGAGAACAGACCTCAAGTTTCACTGCTGCCAGATTAGAGCCCTTTCCACCCTCCCCATCCTCCACTGATCTGCTCCTGCCCTCGGGGACACAAAGATGGGGCTGGGGTTGATGTTAGGGCAGGATTGGGCTCGCCTGGAAGCAAATACAACTGTTCCTGTGCACCCAGCAGTAACACGTGAGGGCCTGAGCAGGGGTAAGAGTGGGAGCTGTAAGGAGAGGGGTTGTCACCAGGAGGAGGGTGAAGAAGGAGAGGTGGTCACAAGTGCAGACTGTCTCCTTGTCCTTGGGCTGTGTGACACATCCGTGACTGCTCCAGCCTCCTGCCTGCCCTACAACCAGCACAGGGCCACAGTGGTGGGCACCAGCCCAAACCCGCATCCTGCCTCACAGAGCACAGGCTGGGGGGCTGCAATGCTTGTTGATAGCAGGATGGCAGCCAGGAGCATGGCAGGCAGCCTGCCCACAGCCCCACCAAGCCCTGCTGAGCCTTGTACCTTTGCTGGGCTCCCAGAAAACACACAGCGGGGTGACATTCTGCAAACAGGGACGTAGTGTGAACCTGCACCTCACCAGGAGGCATGGGGAGGGGAGGGCATGCCTTACATGTGGCAACTGCTGGTAGGCAAAGGTGAGCTGCACGGGGTCCTGCAGCTCCGAGACGTCCCCATCCCCAACCACGATGCCCACCACGGTGTTGTCCAGAACCTTTCCCATCTGGTTGTCCTCCTGCACGGAGCGGTGCCGGCTGAGCCGAGCCGACAAGTGTCTCCCACATCCCAATGGCTGAAATGGGAGCTCGTACCTGGAACATGGTGAGCTGCTGGATGTTGAGCACAGTCACCACCACGCGCACTGCCTGGCTGCTCGGGGATGGGAACGCCCCGCTGGGGAGCCGGATGGTGCCTGCTGTCCCCTCCTCTGCTGAGCTGATCACTGCGGGGCCCTGAGCAGGCACAAGCTCAGCACTGCCCGTGTGGGTTCTGCCAAGCAGGGCTGCCACAAGCCCAGTGTGGAGGACATGAAAGCACATGTGGGGCCCTCACCTCAGCAGGGGAGAATGCGAGGAGCAGGCCTTGGGCCATGGCCCTGCTGATGTTCAGGTGCAGCGCCCGCAGGCCGGCTGTGCTGTTCTGTTCTGCAAACTGCACCATTCTGCAGGGTGGGCAGCTCCATGGAGCACAGCCCAAGGCATTGCCATGGCCCCATAGCAACCCGCAGCTCCATGGGGCACAGCCCAAGGCATTGCCATGGCCCCATAGCACCCCACAGCTCCATGGGGCACAGCCCAAGGCATTGCCA